>NC_079449.1:32166835-32499335 GCF_903798145.1 Danio aesculapii | reverse complement strand
TCATTAAATTTATTGTATTTTATTAAAGTCTACCCCAACCCTAAACCCAACCATCACAGTACTGTAAAAATATTCATTATTGTTTTACAGTTACAAAAATGATGCTAAATTGATGGCGTATCTGCAGCTGTATCCCATCTAGACTACACCATAAACAGTAACATGATTAAAATACATAAAATCATGATTTTGGAGTATTTGTACAAGTCGGGATTCGAACCCAAAAGTCATTTATAGCCTCTTAACAACACACACATGGATGGTCCACTGGGCCATACGAGACAGAAACTTTTATCTGACCCTGTCAGTCAAATGCAGATTCTCCAGGTCTCGAAACGCTTCTGGACGGATCAATGCTTTGAATCGCTTTAGCCACGTGACCAGGTGTTTCGAAACACTTCAGTCACATGACCTGGGTGTTTCGAATCATGCTTCAGTACAGTATTTCGCAACACTTGCGCTTTTGGGATCTCGACACTGTCAAAACGTCAGTTTCACGTCAGCCTTCCCTACTTTAAGAGAGATCGTCTATGTGTTTGTGTAAATGTGTAAACTTTCTGTAACAAGCGCATGTGTGCGGGACTTTCTTTTTCTCTGATGCTCGGATTGCATTATTTTCTGTAATGTATCGTGACACTGCTGACAGAAGAATAAAGCACAAGATGTGGGATGCGACCTGTGTGAACCTTGATTTATTTTTCAGCTGCTACATGAGTGAGGTGAGCTATCCTGTATTTTTTAACTCAACGTGTTACACGACATCTTTCACATATCCACATATCTTTTGCGGCTTCATTATCTGAGATGTAAAACGCACAGAAAAGCTGCCTAAAGAGAGTCAATGCAAAGTCGCGCACACACATAGAGAGAGGTTGCACACGCGGGTGAAGTGTGTGTGTGTGTGTGTGTGTTTACAGCAGTTTGAATGATAAATATGAATTTGTAGCTAAATCGTCTGCAAAACAGTATTTCCCATTGTTTACATCGTTGCTACAGCATACCATTAACGCTAGACACTGTTCATGTCATGATCAACTTTAACAAGTAAAAACACTTACAGGTTGTAGTTCACAGCTTCTGCTTTGAGAAGATTTTAACCAAATCCAGCACTGAACTGGGAGAGATTCTGGAGCTGTGTTTTGTCAAATCATGCTTGCTATGTAATGATTCTCTGGAACATAATTAATATTGAACTGTAAACACTTCTGTCTTTGTGTCGTGTCCTTTGGAAGCCCAAATACAGAAACAGAAGAAGCTCTGTGGAAACAGCAGCGTTTGGACGCATTTTAGCTCTAACTGCTTTATCAATACAGTGCCTCTTGCCACGGCCCTTAGCTGCGCAGTGTGTGTGTGCAGTAAAAGTACCTTTGCGATCTCACAAGGGCCAGAAGTATTTTTTGTAGTCCCAAAAATTTGGTTCATTGTAGGCTTTGCTAAGCTAACTCTGTAAAAACCAAGGTCTCCCTTTGCATTGAACTTTGAGCTTTTTACATTCAGAGATGTTGTGGGTATTGTTTGTTTTATGCATTAACTGTATTTTGCAGCCATACATTGTTTTTTAACAGCGAGGACCACAATGGAAACAAGTCCAGGGCTTTAAATGTATTTTTATCCTCAACAGTTTTATTTCAAAATATATGGGAAACTTTTATTTTTGTACAGCTTGTCTAAAATGTGTCAAATAAAAATTCAATTCAATCATAATTTCAGTTTATCTCAATATTATTCATTTTTACATATTTTAATTATTATTTTTAAATGAATAATAAAAATTAAGTTTCTATATAGTTTTGACTGGATAAGTTGGCGGTGTATTCTGCTGTGGTGACCCCTGATGAATAAAGGGACTAAATCGAAGGAAAATGAATGAATGAATAAATTTGACTTTTTAATGTGATTGTTTTTCTTTAGTTTTTTTTTTTTTCCCTGAATTACTTTCTCTCTAGGGCAGAAAGTGAAATTATAGACCTGGATCATTATTCATATAATTAATAACAAATTCTAAATATCAGATTAATATACAAAATCTTAAAACATACATCAAATAGCACCTTACTTGCAAACCTGTAGCTTTTATTTGTAATGTAATGTGAGAGTCAAGTGGTTTCCTGCGTGCGTGCATATTCTCTATTCGCTAATGGTTTTTCTTCACTCTGTGAAGTTACAGAACACAAACTTCATTTGTTCTTGTATTTCCAATCTCCCGTGTCTCAATGGAAATAAGTGGAGCAGGAAGAAAGACTGTGACCGATTTGCCCTGTTACTCAATGACTACACTGTGGCTCGTTCTGTAACAGCATCACTTCACATCTTATTTCCTGGACACTTTTATCCCATTCAGCACCTTTCTTTGCTGTTATTCTGATGTATAAAAGCTTGAGGCACATAATGTTCAACACTTTCTTCCCAATGTGTTTGTTATGGCATTAAGTTCAAATCAATTTCCGGTCTACAGTTTCCTAATCCAAACTGACTCTTTTATATTCCACATAACGTATATTTTCAACACATACACACTCACATGAATGATCAGAACCAGCCTTGATCGATCAGCATTAACATACTGGCTTCCATAAAGAAAGACTGAATGACAAACCGCCACCTGTTACCTCAGTTCACCTCAGTTGGACTCAACTAAAAAACAGTTCGATTAAGGAATTGTTGACAATAAGTACAATTACTGCAGATATCACCTCATGTTAACAGGGAATTTAGTGTCTAAAAAAAATTACATTCAGTTCACATTAGAGTTATAATATTTAAGTGAGGGTTGCCCAAACGTTTTTATAAAGGGCCAGAAACCAAATATCATCGAGAGCTATGGGCCAGAGCTAAATATAACAAACTATATTACATTAAAGTTGCCTTGGCTAATTTTAGTTTATTTCATAAAATTTTTAAATAAATCGAAAACATTACTTTAAATCATAATAACTACTTCAGTATAACTTTTTTATTGATAACTTATTGCAATAAAAACAATCACTTTTATAAGATAGTGGAGTTCAGTCAAGCAGAATCTGCCTTTGACTTGATTTGCTCTCAAAAGTCTCTGCATTGTCGGGTGACAGTAAGTACATTTAAACAAAATCTGATTAATTAACACCATTTAATTGAAACACTTAATTTCCGTTAGCTTTTAACAATAAAACAAACAAACTAAAGGTTACCCTAAATTTGAATTGACAATCGTGAAACCATCCCCATCATTCTCCCTCTCTTGTCAGACGGGATGGTGGGCCAAATCAAAGGTTACCATGGGCCAACTTTGGGCATCTCTGATTTAAGTAAAGCTAAAACCATAAAACTAAATTGTAGTAACTCGATAAACATTACATATATAAACCTAAGCTTGCTCTTTTATTACAGCTAGTTACAAAGAAAATATTTTCATTTAATTTCATTTTCATCTGCTTTTCCAGGGCCTGGTCGCGGGGGCAGCAGTCTTAGGAGAGAACCCCCGACTGCCCTCTCCCCAGACACTTCCTCCAGCTCCACCGGGGGGATCCTGAGGTATTCCCAGACCAGCCGAGAGACATAGTTCCACCAGCGTGTCCTGGGTCTTCCCCGAGACCTCCCGGTGGGACATGCCTGAAACACCTCCCTAGGTAGGCGTCCAGGAGGCATCCGAAACAGATGTCCAAGCCACCTTAGCTGATCTCTGTCAATATGGAAGAGCAACGGCTCTACTCCGAGCTCCTACTGGGTGACAGAGATCCTCACCTTATCTATAAGCGTGCGCCCTGCCACCCTGCGAAGGAAACTCATTTTGGCCACTTGTTTCCGAGATCTTGTCCTTTGGGTTATGAGCTCATGACCATAAGTGACGTAGGAATGTAGATTTACTGATTAATCGAGAGCTTTGCCTTTCAGCTCAGGTCCTTCTTTACCAAAACTGACTAGTACAGTGACCTAATTACTGCTGCCACTGCACCGATCCGCCTGTCAATCTCACGTGTCATCATTCCCTCACTCGTGAACAAAGCCCCAAGATACTTGAACTCCTCCACCTAGGATAAGGACTTTCCTCCATTCTGGAGATGGCAAACCACCTTTTTCCAGTGGAGCACCATGGCCTCGGACTTGGAGGTGCTGATTCGCATGCCTGTTTCGTCACATTCAGCAGCAAATCGCCCCAGAGCATGCTGAAGGTCCATGCTCGATGAAACCAACAGAACAATATTATCTGTGAAATCCTGTGGTCGCCAAACCGGACCCCTCTCCTGCCCAAGGCTGCACTTTGAAATTCTGTCCATAAAAATTATGAACAGAATTGGTGACAAAGAAAATATGACTAATTTAAATGGAATTCAAAATCAAAACTAAAAAGAACCATAACTATAATATGATTTGTTAAAAATTCTATACAAATAGCAAAAATGCACTAAGGACCATTTAAAGAGGTTGTGGAATAAAGGTAAATAAATGCTAAAAATAGGCATGTCATGATATCTATTTTTTTGTTGTACGATATAATTCACCAAAATATATTGTAATAAATAATATTATTGCCATTTTAAGTCCATCTTACACCACTCATTATATAACGCCAGCAGCGCCAGAGCAAGCTGAACTGGCGCTCCAGGCAAACGACGATCTCGCTGCCCTCAACCCGAAAGTGAAAACGGAAGTGACCGGCTTGCAAAGTAAATACCGGGTGCGGGAAGGGGGGATGTCGCGAATGAAAGTGAGGAAGGGGGTGGGGGGGGGTTATGTCATGGATGAAAGTGAGGAGGGGGGAGGGGGGTGTATGGGGTTGTGGACTAAGCCCTCACTATTCTGCCATACTCACATACATACTCAGTATGTTTTAAGTCTATTTTATGCCACTATTTAGCCACCTATGTCACCTCCATGGATGTGGAATGTAAGAATGACAATATAATCATAATGCAAGTACACTCTTCCAAAGAACACATAATATTTTATTCTTAAGAATATTTAATTTAAGTCATTTTAATTTATGATTTAGACATTGGAATCAGAATGTGAAAACACATATCCTAAACAACTGAGTAATAATTAATATCAACAAAAAAGTGCAAGGTGAAAAGTAACAGAGGCTGCGATATCTGCAACCAGATGTATTTTCAGTTGTCTGACACCCACATGAAAATATACTATAGTCATTTATAATAAATCCTATAGTGTTTTATGAACCATACTGACACTCACAACTCCACCAGAGATAGAGTTGTTGCGCAATCAACTAAAATGTTGCTAGAATTGGTTTTTATGTATGGGCGAAATATATTTCATCACCAAAAATGTTTGAGGACATGTCCATGTGTTGTGCGATAAGTCTATATATTGATTATTGTGACAGGCTTAGCTAAAAATGTACATTTTATTGTTATGCTGACGTAAAAAGTCACAATAAATGGCCTGAGTTTAAGTAAATTACAAATATTCATTTTTGAGAAGCCTCAACTTAAAATAAACTAGTCAAAACGCTCAATGTAATGTCATTTTTGGTGTATTATTTAAATATTGTGTGATTTGGATATTAAATATTGCAATAGGGAAACCTTGAATGTTACCATCTTCACTAATGGCTCATTATCTGACTTGAAAAATCATCAAATATGTATAAAAAATATGCCTTTTTTGCAAGCACACCAGAGGCTTAAATTATCTACAAGTTTGAATGTATTAAAATAAACTGTGGAAAGTTGCTCTGAGATAAACTCACTGCATTCAGTGCTACACAAACCTCAACACCACACATCCCTGAGCTCCTCCAACTCACACATACATCAACACACACACACACACACACACACACACACACTGGATGATCTAATTCTTTTGTCAGATACCAAATCAAATCTCAAACGCTCCCAGGCATTATCTAAAGTAGTTTTCCACAACAATAGGGCTAAATCATTTCTCATCATGTAAATGTTGTCGTGGGTTGTTAGATGTATTAGAGCAGCGTGAGAGAAGTATTTTCAGCGACTGTACTGGATGCTAAGCTTCTTTTGAGGGGAAAAATCATCATTTTCTGTTTATGGCACTGAAGTCATGGTGTGCTCACATTTGGCCTGTTTCAGATAGTTTCCCTCTCGGCGACGTGATAAACGTAAATCTGTCAAAAATCATACTGTGTTTTTCTCCATTTGGGCCAAAGGCTGTATATTACTAAAGCTTGGCTGCGGAGTTGGAGATTGAGGGCCATGTGTTCACCGAGTTGCATCAGCCATGTAAAGCACAGCAGTTTACTTTAAACGTTACAGTGGCTGTTTAGGGTGTATGGAATTCTCTTGACATGGTTCCAGGTTTTCAGATTTATACAGTACATATAAACACATACACACTGCAACATGTGGTTCCAATCAGCATTTGGTCAGCAATAGTCATTAAAGGCATCAGTATGTTGCAATTATTGTGTGTAAAACTACATGGAACAATAAACCCAATGGCTGTATTGCATATCCCAACTATAAGCCTGAACTGAAGTAAAATTGGTTCCTAAAATAGAAGTTCTTTTGTGTCAAATGATCATATTTAATAGAAAAATCCATATGAACACAATTGTACTCAATTTTGGGTTATACATTTACAAAGCCAATTGTTAAATTAATTGATATTGTGATTTAAACAAATGTTTGTTTGTCCAAGTTTGAGTCCAGGTCCTCTAAATAGAAGAGTATCGTCATCTCAAAATTACAATACAGGCTCATTCTGAAAACGTAGCCCTATATACATTTCTGGAGATTGCGAATTATGTGTAGCCAGAAGTACGTATGGCTGCATTTCATTTTTAAAATTAATGCAAGGGGGTATGATGGAGTTTCTTTTCGCATTTACCTGATCGCTTACCTCCGTATGGGTGGCTTTCCCGCTGTTAACAATTTGTCCTTTTAGCTTGCCATGACCGTCAGCGGGCTTGAGACATGGAGAAGAGTTGATCACAACGACAAGGTTTGAATCCGGTGAAGAACGATTCCAAAAAAGCAGGTGAGAAAAAAACACAATCCAAAAAATAAAATAAACAAGTAAATAACAGGGTGATAATCTGAAAATGTGGTAAAAATCAGGCAAGGGCTTCTCTTTTTCTGCATTGCTTTTAAAAATTGTTGGTTGTGTTTAGGGAAGTGGGTGGGTGGGTGGGTCAATCAATAAAATTGGTGGAGGGTTGGTCAGTCGATCAGTCAGTCAGTCAGTCAGTCAGTCAGTCAGTCAGTCAGTCAGTCATTCAATCAGTCACCTCCTGGGACGTATTTTGTCTCCAGAAATGTATATAGAGGTACGTTTTCAGAATGAGCCTGGGTTGGTTTACTGTGAACACTTTAATATATGTTATGACCATAGACTGTAAAATATAAGGACGTAGCATCCGTGACGTCACCCATAGGTTTCTGAAGTGCGCAAAAGAAGCTACAAGTAGGCGCGGCCAAACGTCGCCATTTTGTTCGCGCGTCATCGCACCCACGGCGGGATACCAAACAAGGGCAAAGAGGCGGAGAGTGAGCGGAGCTACAGACACCTGCAGGCACTTTGCTTCGCGAATTACTTCCAAACACTTCAGATATAGTCTGTGTTAGTAAATGCAAGACTATTGATGAACTCCAGCATAACACTGTATGACAACGCTTCAGATTGCTGTTCTAGAGCCTACAGCTAATCAATCTGTCACATTCTGGAGTGCTTTACGGGTCTAAAGAAAAATATTAGTGATAAATGATCTTAAATAAAACAAATACATTTATAGAGATGGTGTATAAGTATATAACTTTACTCACATGGGAAACGGAGGCCACGTGAATGGTTTGTGAGCACAATTAAATGCACACAGCATCCCATATTATCTGATAATTGTAAGAAATAAGTCCAAAAGGCAGCTGACTGTGTAAAGCCACATAAAACAAAACAAAAATACAATAAATATGCCGAGATCAGTGGCTAATCTGCCGGATTCAGCTGAGGTGAAGTGACGGCGACCAGCGAGACCAACTGTCACTCAAGTGGCCACGCCCTTAATTATGCAAACTTAATATAACCTAATATAAAGGAAATGGATGAGTTATAAAAAAATTCACCCCCTCACAGTTGTCATGGAGGATAATAATAGCGATATGAACCAAAATCGTTCTTTGTACCAGGCTGTAAACACCTTTATTTCTGTTGTAAAGTTGGCCATTCTAGCAGTGGGCTAAATTGCAATTTGCTCTATTATGGAGCCAGGACTAGCGGAATTTTGATGAATTGCAGTTTCAGTTACTTCTGTATTGGCTTCCCGAGGGAGAGCGGGAGGTTGCCGCTTGGTTATGACACAATTTGTTTACATTGTTCATGATTTTATATTATCATATTGCATTTTGGATGTCACAAGGGGGGCGTGGCCAAGAGTTATGGTAATGAAGTGAGCCCGGTCTCACCTCATTGATGTGTTAGTGAGGCCAGTTTCACTTCGTTGATGTGTTAAAGAACATCACCTGTTCCCAAACCGGTCTCGAGTCTCACAACTCAGTTCTTCTGTAGACCATCTTCCCAATGGCCAGAGAAACATCAAACCTTGCTACAATAACTTTACTTATCAAAAATTATATAATGATAATAATAATAATTTTAACTTCCAGTTTTTTACATTTTAAGTAACTTAAAACAAGATTTAAAAAGGCTTGATAAATTTGATTCAATTAGCTTAAGAATGCATTTGTTTTCCATGTTAGATTAGTGTTGAGCTTGCTGCTGACTCTACTGACAAATAGCTGTTTTGTAGTAAACGTCCACCTTGACCTGATGAGGAAGAGAAAACACTAAAGAACAAAGTCATTGTTACAGTTTTATTGGCACACGAAAGTGTTCATGGATCTTTATATTATTACAGTTGAACCACTGAAGTCACATAGAATGTTGTAACAATGTTTTGGTTCCTTTTTAAGTCTTAGGAGCTTTCAGATTTTTTTTTAACCACTTGGTTAAAGAATCTAGCTTGCACAGCAAAAATACTAGCCTATAAATCCATATAGCCTATTACAAATGCAATATTAATATTTACATTAATATAACAATAACAATATTTGTACATTATTTAATGAAACTAAATGCTGACTGAAATTACTATAACTGCTAATTTACAACTTAGTCTGTTAACCTACTTCGAAACTACTTGAAATCAGAATCATTAGAACATAAAACTTCCAATGACTTGTTCAAGCCATCCTAAACACTTAATTACACTTTCATTTCATGCTTAGTACGGTACCTTAGCACTTCTACGATGTGAGTGGCGTCAGACTGCTGACACCATTGAAATGAATCCTTTAAGAGTCATGAGATGGAATCATTATCTGTGTTTGTGACATCCTGACAGCCCGAGTCTAAAGTGAGAAGGGAAGAAGAAAGTGAATTGTGGAGCTGGAGCTGTATTTTGGGACATGCTGTCCACATGTTCCCCGTTACTGTCAGAGAATATGTCATCCTAGGCATCTCACCCAAATGTACCTCTCAGCTGATTCCACAGCCTGCAGCGCAGCAACAGAGACTGCCAATCCATTAGAGCTGCCAATATTGATAGTCTGCATTGACAGATGAGTGTGTGAGACTGAACATCTACGTATATGCCAGAAACTGTTGAAGTGAAACGCCACAGCTCATCTGTGACATTTGCATTCGCCACCATTAACTGTGGCAGTTAAATGCTCTGCTCTTCTTTTAAAAGATCCTCGTAGGTTAACAGAAATACACCTCGGCATAACTGAATAATCTGAATTCAGTACGTGGAAATGTCATACCGTGAGCCTCAGAGACTATTGTTTTATCACTCTCATGTACAGCAAATCCTGTGAGTGTAAAATCCTAGTTTAAACCAGGCCAATCGAATCAAAACACATGGAATCATTAATACTGTATGTTCTCCCCAGGCAGTGTTTGATTGGCCACGATGTTTACATTCTGTCATTCATTTTTCTTCGGCTTAGTCCCTTTATTCATCAGGGGTCGTCACAGCGGAATGAACCGCCAACTTATCCAGCATATGTTTTACACAGCAGATGCAACCCAGTACTGAGAAACACCCATACACTACGGAATTTTGTTTCTCCAATTCACCTATACCGCATGTCTTTGGACTTTGGGGGAAACCGGAGCACCCAGAGGAAACATGGGGAGAACATACAAACTGAAATGCCAACTGACCCAGCCGGGACTCAAACCAGCGACCTTCTTGCTGTGAGGCAACAGTGCTAACCACTGAGCCAATAGCCGCGTTTCCACTATCGCGCCTAAAGCGAGCGAGCCAGGGCGAGCCAAGGCCAGTCGCGTTTCCACTATCACTTCCGGGGCGTAATCGGGCCAAAGCGGGGCTTCCTTGGGGCCAGCGTCCGGCCTTTTTCGGCCCGCCGAATACCTTGGGCCAAGGAGGGCCAACTGGGGCTTCGGGGCGGGATTACGTACAAAGGCGGAGTTTTCCTGTCAGGTAAAGAGGAGACAAGATGCTTTCTTCCCTTACATTTGTTTTGCTATCGTCGTTCTCGTCGCTCGGCTGCTCTTTTGCGCCTTGCAGCCAAAATCTGTGTTCGAAGTAAATGCCGCCGAACTCGAATGTCCTTATCCAGGGATCGCTGTCTGGCCTTACACCAACAGACCACAAACAGTAAAAAAGCAATCGCTTCGGTGTTCTTCATCTTCCAGCTCTCGTAGTGATGCCAGGTTGTGTTTGTGGTTATAATTTGAGTTTTTTGTTCCCGCTGAAGTGGGCGGGTTGTGTGACGGGTTGTGTGACGTTTGATTCGGGGGACGTTCTGGGGGCGGTGTTTGCGTGACGCGCTGCGAGCAACTAGCCCAACAGTGGAAACGCGACATGATTTCGGCCTCATTTCTCAACCTCCCGGGCATTGGCCCGGCCTGGCCCGATTAAAGCCCTGGCTCGCACTGGCCCGATAGTGGAAATGCGGCTAGTGTGTCACCGACAATGTTTACGAGAATGAAAATGTGTACCTTACTTATTCTGTACCTTAGCATTCTATTTATGTGGGACTCTTATTTTGAAATTGAGAACTTTATAGAGCTCTAAGTTAATGCAACCAGGCATAGAACATCTCATATCATAACAGCTTGTGGTCAGAATCCAAAATTTAGAGTATACGAATTCTAAACTTATTCAAAGCTAGCCAGAGGTTTTGTTTATTTAACATGTATATTATTAAATTTGGAGCTGTGTTTTTAATGTTTTTAATGAGGTAACAAACACATCTAGACTGTGAGTGTAATGCTCATTTATTCGTCATGTCATATCACTCAGCTCTTACTGGGATGTTTCTGGAGTAAAAGGATGCTAATAACTTTATAAAACTTGTCTGTTAATACAAATATTCATATCATTCAAAATCATTCATCCAAAACTCAGAAGCAAACTTTATTTAGTTTAATTTTATTCACTCCTTCTAGCTAAAATTAACCTATCCACCACTTCAGTTGAAAATCTACTCAATTTGTTAAAATATTTTTTGGCAACTTTAGTATGATTATTATTCATGCATGTAATTCAGAGTTCATCGTGTTGTGTGTGTGTGTGTGTGTGTGTGTGAGAGAGAGAGAGAGAGAGAGAGAGAGAGAGAGAGAATCAGGCACTGACAAGAGCTGTCAAATATGGTCCAAATATGGTTAAAACAGAGGAATTCAACCCAGGCTCATTCTGAAAACGTACCTCTATATACATATCTGGAGACCGCCAAATACATCCCAGGAGCTACTTTTTTTGCAGTTTTTGTTTTCGTGAATCCACTAGAGGCCGCTGTACATGCTTTTTACAATCTCAAAATTCTCTCGCAAGTACCATTCGCCCCTGTTGTTCTCGTATAAATCCACCAGAGGCCGCTGTCTACCGACTGTTTGACTGTCTGACTGACTGACTGACTGACCGATTGACTGACCCACCCTCCCCCTTCCCTAAACCCAACCAATAGTATTTTCAAAAGCACCGACTGACCCCGCCACCCCCCACCCCCTCCCTAAACCCAAACGACATTTTTAAAAAGCAATCCAGAAAAAGAAAGACCCCCACATGATTTTTACCACGTTTTCAGATTTTACCACATTATCAACCTGTTATTTACTTGTTTATTTAATTTTTTTAATTCTGTTTTTGTCTTACCCGCTTTCTGGAACTGTTCTTCCCTGGACTTAAACCCTGTTGTCATGGTCAACTCCTCTCTGCATCTCAAGTCCACCGACATACATGGCGAGCTAACTGGACAAACTGGTAACAGCAGGAAAAGCGTCGATACGGAGGTAAGTGGTCAGCTGGTAAATGCGAAAAGGAACAGCGTCTTACCACCTCGTAGTGTTAATTTTAAAAACAAAATGCAGCCATGTGTACCTCTAGCTACATTATTTGCGATCTCCAGAAACGTATATAGGGCTACGTTTTCAGAATGAGCCTATGTTGGAGGAATTCTAGGGGTAAGTTTTGTGGTTATAAATGAGCATTTGTGTACTTTCGTAAGCCACATACTATGTAGATTTCAGAGAGAACAATTTAACTTACTAAAGCCATGCACTCTGTAGCCCCTTTTAAGATTCACTGCAGTGGAGATCAACATTCAAGAATAGCTTACCCTTTTCTAAATGTCAAGGTCACTGCTAAGTCTTATTTGGAGTTATTCTAACATGTGTAAAAAATACGTTTTTAAAAATATTTCACGAGTTAAATATATTCTGGAGGTGGGTTATAAGTAAGTGATAACTGAGGATGAGCTGTGGAATTATTGTGAAATAATGCAAACTTAATGGTTTGCATTATTTTCTAAATAATTCAATTAACCGTCAATTATTCTTCTTATGGTTACCACACATACCAATAATTTCCATTTTTTGTCCTCAAACTACTGCTGTGTGGGACTAGTTTTTTGGGATCTTTTGTTTTGATTTGATATTTAACACACTGTAAAACTAACAGTCAACTTTATTAAATGAAATGAGTGGTTAACTCAAAATTGACTGAAAGTTAATTCTACTCATTTGATAAGAGTTGTGAACTCAGTGTTGAAGGTAATGAGTTAATTAAATACCTCATTACTTTAACTTAAATGGAGTCAGTTCACAGTACTCATATAGGTTAGTTTTTTAATTCAAATAGATTGTAGCAATTGGTTTCCTCAAACCATTTGAGTTGCTTAACTTATTGAGTTTTACAGTACTCAGTTTGTTTGAGTTCTCTTCATTTATTGGGTTTTACTGTGTTCAAATGGCTTCATTTGCTCAAATGGAGTAAGTTCACAGTACTCATTAGGATTAGCTTTTAAACTTAAATGGTTTGCTGCAATCGATTTCCACAAATGGTTTGAGTTACCTTAACTTTTAGAGTTTTACAGTGCAGTTGTTCCATATCTAGAACTACTTTAGCTGTACATCATTTATTTTCCTTCAGCTTAGTCCCTTTATTCATCAGAGGTCACCACAGCGGAATGAACCGCCAACTTATCCAGCATATGTTTTACACAACGGATGCCCTTCCAGCTGCAACCCAGTACTGGGAAACATTTATACACACTCATTCACACACATACACTACGGCCAATTTAGTTTATTCAGTTCACCTATACCACATGTCTTTGAACTGTGGAGGAAACCGGAGCACCCAGAGAACATGCAATCTGCACACAAAAATGCCAATTGACCCAGCCAGGACTTGAACCAGCAACGTTTTTACAGTGCCAACCACTGCGCCACTGTGTTACCCCCTGGCCATACATCAATCTGAAAATTTCTGACTGCTGTAATGCTTTTTGATATTTTTGTGGAAACTTTGATTTAATTTATTGAGGATTCTTTGACTAGAAACAACACCAATAAAAGCATTTTAAAAATAAAATGAGTTTGTAATGAATTTTTACTGTCTATTTTGATCAATTTATTTTTCCTTGCTGAATAAAAGAATTAATTACTTAAAAATGTATGAGATGTAATAAATACGAATACAACAAACAGTAAAAATGAAGATTAAATTGCATATTTTTGTTTTGACATTCAATTTACATAGAGTTTAACCCAGTAAACTGCACTGCTTACATACATTTTCTGCTAAAGAGCTGCTAGCGACTTTTTATTTACATCGCATTCTCTGGCCTATGGTGTAAATGTAAACACAGAGGTCAAAGATATTAAACGGGCTTCCTGTATGAAGACTTCAATATTAAAAACACAGCAAAAGTCTGCTGCTCTCTTCTATCAACTTCAAAGGAAAACAAGCAATGTGTTCCCTCTGATTAGAAGTTTTCAGACTATGTTTACATTCTGAAGTCTTGCAGTATTAAGTTTCCTCTTGAGCCTCCATTAGTCGCTCTGCTCAATTTAGAAGTGCTCATTGGGAAATCATCATTGCGAGGAGACGTTTGAAGTGATGGCGACATCCAGTCTGATCTTCTGGGCCAAGCGGGACATTGATCTTTATGTGTGCTTGGACCACTGAATGCCAGCAGTTTGTTAACAAGGACAAATCCCAGATCCAGGGACAGGCGGCCCAGACAGCTGTCTCATCAGTCTTCTGTTCTCCCTTTCCCAGGACACATGCCTGAAGTCAAGGGAAGCGCTTGTTAGGCCGGTGTGTGAGACAGGCTGCTGTGCACTAGAAAGTGAGAGGGTCAAGGGGTCGAGGCCTTGGTGCTGTCTAGCAAGTGAATGATGAGCTTCACTCCTCACAGTTGGACTCTCAGCAAAGCTTCATCTCTTATCTTTTGCACTTTCTCTGACACATTCACTTTTAAAGAGCAGCTGGCTGACACAAATGCTGTCCATCTTTCCAGAGTCCTACTGTGTGGCATTTACATTTGTCATTGAGCACAAGGATTGAGTTTTCTCAGATGCTGACATGTTTTTAGCTGCTAGCTGCTAATTGCTACTGATTGACTGTTAAGCTTAGGCTGCTATTTTTGTTCTGCTTCTTCTACTACTTCACTCTTGTCATATTTTAAGATATAATTAGATTAGATTAGATTAGATTCAACTTCATTGTTATTACACATGTACAAGTACAAGGCAACGAAATGCAGTTTAGGTCTAACCAGCAGTGCAATAGCAGCAAGTGCAGGATACAGTTATAAATTATGTGCAGTTAAGTGCAGTTATAAGAAAACTATGGTGATATTTACAGATGGATGTACTATAAACATTATATACAGGTTGTATTAGCTATGAACAGAGATTTACAATAAATGAATATATGTACAGGTTGCTATTAATAATCAGAAGTGCGCAGATAGATAAACATAATTACAAATGTATATGTACAGGGGGTGTGTGGGATGGGTGGGCAAAAGATTCAGTGAGTGGCAGAGTTCTAAAGGGGCAGAGACAGCTCTGGGGAAAAGGCTGTTTCTCAGTCTGCTGGTTTTTGTCTGGGGGAGCCTGAAGCGCCTGCCGGAAGGCAGGAGAGAAAACAGTCTGTGAGCAGGGTGAGAGGAATCCTTAAAAATACTGCGTGCTCGGTGCAGACAGTGTTTCTTCTGGATGTCCTCTATGGCTGGCAGTGTGGTCCCTGTGATGCGTTGGGCAGTTTTCACCACCTGCTGTAGTGCCTTACGCACAGCAACAGAGCAGCTTCCATACCAGACTGTGACGCAGTTGGTCAGGATGCTTTCTATTGTGCAGCGGTAGAAGTTCACTAAGACAGCTGATGAAAGCTGGTTCTTCTTAAGTTGCCTTAAGAAAAATAGGCGCTGGTGAGCCTTCTTGACAAGGCTGTAGGTGTTGGTGGTCCAGGAAAGGTCCTTTGACATGTGGGTCCCCAGGAACTTGAAGGATGAGACTCCAAAATGGCCACCAAACTCAGTCAAATATTCCAAATGTTCTTACTCAGTATGCTGTAACACGCTAATTCATGCTACTGTAACAGCATGCTAAAACATAGCTGCATGCTAATTCACTCTAAATATGCTAGAAATTTATCAAGCCATCATCAACTTATTAAAACATGCTAACCATGTGTTAAAATGAGCAATTTCACACAAGTAGCAGTGCGATGTGGCTGTATATTGGCACTGATGGGAGGCGTGCTTAGTGACCCACCAGTGACAATATGCAGCCACATCGCACAGCTACGAGTGTGATATTGCTTTTATACAACAGTTCGACGGCGTAATCATGTGTATAAAAACAAAATCAAACACGAAGAGCCTAAAAACTCTTTTGTAAGAGCAACTACTTTCTTCCGCCATTCATTCACATCTGCAGTAGATGTCAGAACAGCAGAAACCGTTGCTCATTCACTAACACTTTTAGAACTAGTTTTTGAAGAATTCTCTAGTAAGTCTCTAGTCCAATAATTGTCTAAAATCATGACAAAACTGGTGATTTTGATCACATTTTAAGATTATAAGGCTGAACGGCATGAAATGCCATCAATCTACAGAGATTTCTCACACTATTTCTCTGTTGCAATCGAGAGATCACAATATTACTATGGTATAAAAAGAGAGAGAGAGACTTAGAAAGTCATTTACCTGTTTTATAATGATTTGATCAGCTGTAGTTTGAAATTACGTGTTTTTCTCTTAGGGCTTATTATGCGGTCTCTGTCGCCATCCTGTGGATGAACACCGTCAACCGTCTTTGCTCAAAGACAGGCTAATGGCTGCCGACACGCTGTCTCTCAGAAATTATAAATATTTTTAAAAAATCCCTATCCTCATAAATAAACTGCATAGTGGCAATCTAAACAACTACATTCTCGACTAAAAAAGCTTCAAAAGTACATTATGTTGCCCAAAAGCAGCAATATTTGTCAAACTGTAGAGTGCCCTCTGCTTGTTGCTGTTTGTGGGCAGAGTAATACACAAGTGTGAAGGGTTAAGAGACGGGACGAGTGCTGTTACTGGCAGAATATTGCACGGCTACCAGCCAATCAGATTCTATTTTTTTCAATTCATCTTGATTTCTATAGCGCTTTTACAATGTAGAATGTGTTAAAGCAGCTTAACATAGATTATAGTAAATTGAAACAGTGTCAGTCCAGATTTCAGAGTTTAAGTTCAGTTTAGTTCAGTGTGGTTTAATTTTCATTTCTGAGAGTCCAAACACTGAAGAGCAAATCCATCGATGTGCAGCTCCACAAGTCCCGAACCATGCAAGCCAGTGGCGACAGCTTCACCAATTGATGAAAGTGAAGGAAAAAAAAAAAACTTTAGAGAAACCAGGCTCAGTTGGGCACGACCATTTCTCCTATGACCAAACTTCTTGTGCAGAGCTGCAGTCTAGGCGGCTGGAGAAGGCTGGACGTCCATCATGCAGAAGCTGCAGTTGGGAGAGGTCACCGGCTGGTGTACAGACTGGCCCTTCAGGATCAATTCGATGACTTGTCACTGGGGTCTCACAGGAATCAGTCTCATGCTCTCCAACCCTCCATGACCACCACAGCAGCTGCTCAGAATACAATAGATGTGTCTTTAAACTGACAGAGTGTGTCTGCTTCACGAACTGTGCTAGGAAGGCTATTCCAGAGATTAGGTGCCAGATATGGGAAAGATCTACCACCTACAGTTGATTTTGATATTCTGGAAATAATCAATTGTCTAGAATTAATTGAGCGTATATTGGACGTCAGGGGCTATAATACACCAGGAGCTCCCTTAAATACAGGGGAGCTAAGCCGTCCAGGGCTTTGTAGGGAGTCAAAAATGTAAACATTTATACAATATTTAATAGGGAGCTAATGCAATGATAAAAGAACTGGAGTAACATGATCATATTTCTTTGTTCTAGAAAGCACTCTAGCAGCTTATCAAGAACCAGACAGAACTGTTGTATAAAATGCAATATTTCTGTAACGAGGAGACTGACACGGAGGGATCCATTATGCAGTATTTATTAGTCACAGTCAAACATAAACATCCAATACGCACTAAAGTGCGAACACACATCAACAGTAATCAGTAATGGTCTTGGGGCTGGCGGCTGACAGACACAGAGTGATTTACCAGGCATAGATCAGTGGCAGGCGGAGTGGTTCAGAATCCGTTAGACAGGCTTGGGTCGAGGGCAGGCAGCGTGGTTCAGAGTCCGTGTATAAAGCAAGGGTCGTGGGCAGGCAGAAGGCAACTCAGAGTCAGAAACAGTCCGGGGTTATTCTCAGAAGATCAGACAGGAAAGACCGCTCAGTAACGCTGGCCGGGGCTAAAGAAGACTTCGCAATGAACTGGTGTTTGAGTGTGGCTTTTATAGGAAGCGTGGGTCTTTAACTAGATTCAGTTCAGGTGTGTGCACAATCAGTTTAGATGGATGATGTAATGCTTAAAAGTCTGGGGATGGTGACCTCTGCTGGCCAGCGAGGGGAATGACTGGGACCGAGTCGGTAACAATTTCATGCTTGCAACATTGATTAACTATTAATAACACACTGCATAGAATGATAACTAACGATAACTAGCCTAGGTTATACTTTCAAATACTCAAATTGATTGTCAGTTACACAAATAGTTAAAAATAAACAACACACTGAATTAAACATTATATTTTGAAGTAGAAAAACTGAAATTGAAATTTCTTGAACCTCAAAAATAAGAGTTTATAGTTTACAATGGTTTGTTTCAGACCAATCAGACGCATGCTTTAAACAGCATAAGAATTTAAAGCAACAAATGACAAAGCTGCACTATATATAATAAAAAGAATGTTATCATACATTCGTGGATGATATTTTAGTTACTGTTATAATTATCTCTATAGACATTTAACTTAAAAAAATCAGTAAGTCAAACATACTGTATTCATTAAAATAGACAATGGAGGAATAGCTTTGTAACCCTTTAGGTAACACTTTACTTGAAGGGGTGTTCATAAGATTAATGAAACCATTATAATCATGACATGAATGTAAATAAAATTTTATGCATGCTTGACAACTGTTATTAATTGTCATCTGCTCAGTAATGTCATTTTAAATGATATGTTTTAAATGACATCGGTTGTCATGACAGCTTGACAAAAACAAATACATAACAACCAGGTGAAGAGTCTTAAGCTGTGTTTTATTTCAGAGGCTGCATCCTCTGAAGGATGCAGACTTCACAAATAAGTCCTTCGACGTTCACATAGGCCGAGCCGAGCATTTTGAAATGAGACAATCTAGAGGACAGAGCTCGTCACCAGGCAACCGTCAAAGCTGCCATTAAAAAGCAGTAAAAAAAAAGAATTGTAATGACTTTTTTCAAAGTGATTTTAAAACTTATTTTAAGCAATCTGAAGGTAAAACAAGGTTTACAAAAGCTAGAAATATATTTCCTTTGATCCATACATGTAAACTGTCTATAAAATCACTTTTTAGTAAGACATGTCATACTCTTTTCGGTTTTTAGCATGTGTTTAGATATCCAAGTAAAATAAAACCTAATTCAAACATTTAATGCAGAGTTTTCTTTTAAAAGCGTCCTGCCGTTATCAGCACGCAATGAATCTTGGAATGTTCAAGGCTGCAAAGGATCTACCGGTTGTGTTCTTCATTACCTGGGAAATGAAGGATGCATTTTAAAGCTGTATTTGAAGAAACCTTCAAAAATTTCTTTAAAATGAGACAGAGACAAACTGTATTTATCATTATAATGTGTTTTACTATCTAGAAAGTTTACAAAGTGGCATTACTATCTTTTAATAGCATCATTAATATTTAAATATTTAAATTTGTACCACTGTAGTTGGTAATAATAATAATAATAATGACACTGTGATAAAATTTCTGACGCACGTATAACGGCTTCATGAAAATCATGTTTATGACAAATTTATGACAAGTTTTGTTGTCTTGGTAATGTCAAGTTGTCTTAACAAAGAGAAAAACAGTTTGTAATGTATGTCAAGTTGTCATAACAAATAAAGTCATCTTTGCATTTAAAATGTCATAACTGAGTGAATGACACTTAAAGGCTCCTGAAACACATCTCCTTCAAGATGTTGACAGTCATATACGTGCCCCACGTTGCTAAAAACACTATTAGGACACATATATTTTACTAAAAAGTGAACATGGGTTGTTTTTACGTTATTTCGAGCAAATTCGTTCTTCCGGTTTGAAAAGAAATTTTGAAGCAACGTCACAGCCATGAGATCCTTGTGTAAACTCCAGTGTATAAACTGGCTGTCTGTACCGGTGGGTACAACATGACATATTTGAGCTTTAATCATTAATTCAAGAGATAGACTTTGTTTGAACCAATCAGCGCGCTCTATTGTGAATGAGCTGCAACTTCATTTATATACATGATAGCTTTGAACACTGTTTTTACCTGTTACAGTGTTCAGACACATTGTGTTGCCAACCGTAATTAAAACAAGTTGTGTTTTGTTTATAAATGTGCAGCAACAAAGGTTTTGGTTTTGTTTTGTTCCAGTTGGTTTTGATTGTCCTGTCTCTACAGATTTGGTAAGTGTGCAATCAGTGTTCTTTGTTTATTTTTATTCAGATGGCAAAGTTAGTTAGTATCGTCAGCAGTACTTTTTAAAGACAAGTTACTAAGTTTACAGTACATTAATATCACTACAATAGTATGGACTGAAAGATCCGCTTTAAATGCTGCTCTCCGAATGTAAACACCTTAATCAAACTATTACCACTTTCTAGGATTTTCGCCACATTTTGTGACAGGATAGTCTATACACACACGGCTTTCTGATACTGTTCTCTGCACCTACTAAGTGCATCTAAATTACAGAGAAATGCCGAGTTTTTTTTTTTCATTCGCCATGTGGTATCAAACTTTGGATTAAAACAACACTCTTCCAGCAGTTCCTCGCATCCAATTTCTTGTTTGTCACGGGGGGCATGTATAAAATGTTCCTGAATGAAAGCGAAAGTGCCAAACTGCAGTTAAAGTCAACAAATTTATAATTTGGCAAATAATTCGATTACTGATGTCCATGTAAACATAGTCACTGTCTTTCTCCCTTGCGTCTGTGTGTTGTTTGGCCTTTGTGAAAATCAGCGCGTGCTTGAACTGAAACTCCCTTTTTCATGCAAATCCTTCCCTCTTTCAACACTTGACACTAAACAAAGCTGGACTCACCCACTTTCCTGACTTTTCTATAACCCTTTAATGACAGTTGTTATAAGCATACATTAAAACTCATGATTTTAAAGGTTTCATTACAGTCTTTCTTATGAACACCCCTCAAGTAAAGTGTTTCCCAATTGGATTGTACATTTCAAATAAAAACTGCGAGCAATATAAAATGAAAAAAGTCATTTTAAAGTAGAAAGACAGAAATCTATTTCCTGATGAGAAACACAAACAATGTTTTTACAACTTTTTTTTCCCAGTGAATGGATGGCATCTAATCACAGGATTGTGTGTTTTGAGAAATGAGACTGATGTCTGAGCAGATTCAGCAGCTCAGTCTGTCTATCCCGGTTTTCCAGAGTGTGTGGTGGGAATGCGGGTCCGTGTGAACGATCACAGACGTGCTGCTGATACACCTCGACAGTGTTTTGGCAGAGCAGTTCTGCCATGAGCAAACACATTGAGCTTGCAATGCGGGGGTCTTTGTGATGCCCCTCGCTTTTTTGTTCGCTGGTGCTTCAGGCCCGTCTAGATGTGCTCTCATCAGCAGATAACCCTCATGCTATCAGTCCATCTTTTTTCAGCTGTGCTTTTCTCACCCTTCTCAAAATTCAATGTTTATACTTGCTGTTTTACTTTTGAAAAGGAAAACGATTTGCATTCATACACTCAAATTCTTACTACATTTCAGTAAAACATCTCCATTCACTCTACCTGATCAAAATGCATGTAAAAATTGTAGCCTACAAATACCAGCCTGAATCTCGTGAGAAAAAGTAAGTATATTACATTTTGTCAGTTTAGTGGCTAAATCGAAAATGTATGATTTTAAAATATTTAAAATCTATTAAAGAAAAAGTATTAAATAAAACGGAAACCGTATGAAAAAATGACATCACATTTAAGTCATAAATCTGAAAAATGTATCAATACTACATTAAACACCCAAAATTGCAGAAAATTTAGAGTTTCAATAAGAGTAAAAGAGAAATTATCATTTTAGACATTGCAATTCTTCTGTTACTCCTAATCTAAATTTTGGTGGGCTGCCGTCAGCTGTGAAACCATGGGTGTAAAATCTAGGAGTTATGTTTGATGATTTACAAAAATTTGACAGGCAGATCAATTATGTGGTGAAATCTTGCTTTTTCCAGCTTCCAGCTTTTTCAAGCATCTTACAAATTTGGAAAAAGTAATCTATGCAACACAGACTCGTTCTGAAAATGTACCTCTATGTACATTTCTGAAAATGGTGAATTATGTAGCAGTGTGTGAATTAAGTAGAGGCACGTATGGCTGCATTTCGTCTTTAAAATGAAGGCTATGGGGAGGTACTGTATGACACCGTTCCTTTTGCACTTACCAGCTGACCGCTTACCTCCGTGGTAGGCTTTTCCACTGTTACCTGTTTGTCCAGTGGCTCGCAGTGTACGTCGCCAGACTTGTGGCGTGGAGCAGAGTTGACTGCGATAATGGGGTTTGAGTCTGGCGAAGAACATTTCCAGAAAACAGGTAAGACAAAAACAAAAGCTAAAAAATAAAATAAACAAATAAATAACACAATGAAAATGTGGTGAAACCTGAAAACGTGGTAAAAATCAGGCGAGGGCTTTTTTTCTGGATTGCTTTTGAAAACACTCTGTCAGGTTAAGGGAAGGAAGAGAGTTGGTCAGTCAGTCAGTCGACAACGGCCTCTGATGGATTCACAAAACAAAAATTAACCTCCTGGGACATATTTGGCCCTCTCCAGAAATGTGTATAGGGGTACATATTCAGAATGAGCCTGGGAATCTATGTCTTCATCTCTTCAAGAGTGGATTATTGCCATTGTCTTTAAATTGGGATCAGCCATTTAGCTATTTCCTGATTACAGTTGTTTAGAATTTATTAAATCAGTGAGACTTTTAACAGGTGCACGAAAATATGATTATAGTGTGATTCAATAAGAACACCACTGAAAATCGAGAACTCTGCAAAGAAGAAAGGGAGAGCTAAGCACTTTCTGTCGTTGATTTAAGGAAGCTCTGAAGTTTCATTTGGTTGCTCATTTGGTCGCTAGGAGCGCTGTTGTTGTCATGTTAGTTGATTAAATACAGATTTTTAAAGTTGTTGTTTTCTTTTTGAATCATCCTGTATTACTCTGGTTGCCGGTGTGCTACACAGTGGACTTCAAATTTCACTTCTCGTATACAAATCATTAAATAACTTAGCTTCATCTTACCTTTCTGCCCTTTTGACAGAGCACCTTTCTACTAGATCACTTCGCTCATAAAATCAGAGACTTTTGTTGATTCTTTTGTTAATCCACCAAAGGGCGCTGTAGAGTGACTGACCAAGCGATCGGCTGACTGAGTGACTGACCTATTGACTGACCCATCCCTTCCTCCTTCCCAACCAACCGATAGTGTTTTCAAAGGCAGCGATTAACTAGCGCTCACCTACTTCTCTAAACCCAATTGACAGTGTTTTCAAAAGCAATCCAGAAAAAGAAAGTGTGTGTGTCTTGAGTTTAACAGCCTCACAACAGCCAGATTTTACCATGTTTTCTGATTTTACCACATTCTCACCGTTATTTACTTGTTTGTTTATTTTTTAGGCTTTTGTTTTTGTCTTACCTGCTTTCTGGAACCGTTTTAAGCCGGACTCGAACCCCGTCGTCGCAGTCAACTTCGTTCCACATCACAAATCCGCCGAAGTACATGGCGAGCCAATGGAAAAACTGGTAACAGCGGAAAAGCCGTCCAAACGGAGGTAAGCAGTCAACTGGTAAGTGTGAAAAGGAACTACATTATATCACCCTGAAGCGTTAATTTTAAGAACTCTGGCTACATAATTTGAGATCTCCAGAAATGTATATAAAGCTACGTTTTCAGAATGAGCCTATATTGTTTTTAATTGTGCTGTCATTGTCATAAATATATTTGCATTTGTTATAAATAACAGTTATGTGGAATATATTAGGAACAATTACAATTGTTTTCATAAAATTTTTGCAACATTGTGTATAACAAGGCTTTCCAGTTTCGGCTTCAAATAAAACGTCGTCATTTTTCAGCTCATGCTGTACCAATGACCATTTAAATTGTGCAGTGTACATGTTTGACTGCAGGCTGAGATGTCAAGTTAGCAATGTTTTGATATATGGTGTGCTTTAATTCCAGATGCTAAGGTGCACGGTCACAGATATTGTCATCATAACACAGAAACAATGTAAAATACTCCCATAAATTTGCTCATTCAAAAAGTAAAACTACTACATTTAAAACTGTACATGTTTACGTTTACTCTGTGTGCGTGTGTATGTTCCAGCTTCATCAGCACGAGCGGCCCAACAGCCAGAGGCCCAGCGGCCCTGTGGCATTTCCGGCCTCTTTGGTGAAGTATGACACATGTTTTTACATACTGCATGAGAAAGTGCTGGGAAACACACACTCCACACCCTGTTGTTGACCTGTTTGAACTCAAGACACACACACGTGCACACACACACACGTCTCTGCAGTGACTTCAGCTGAATGCAGAGGAAGTCTGACCTGCTCAGCTGACAAGGTCAAACACACACACACACACACACACACACACACACACACACACACACACACACACACATATAGACACACACACACACACACACACACATTTATGCACTGGGAACACAGATGCAGAAGGACATATGTGAGACTGGCCATGTGTTGAGATGAAACATGAGACGCACAGCTTGAGAGGATTGAGGTCAATATAGACATCAAGATTCAACAGGTTTCTGAAAACTGCCTCATGTTTATTATTTGCTTATGTTTATTATGAATGTTTACTTAAAGAATAAATTAGTAATAATATTAGTTGTAATAATAATAGTAATATTAAATGTTTGCTTTATTGTAATAATGCTAAATAAAAGTAAATAATAATGCTAAAATTATTGTCTTTATTTATTTATTTTTTTATGAAAGGAAGTTTAAAAATATTTTGTAACATTATAAATGCCTTTACTGTGGCTTTTAATCAATTGAATGCATATTTGTTGAATCAAAGTATTACGTTTAATTACACATATTTAAACGTACGAAAGTTGGAGTACATATTATGTGCAATGTATAATAATAATAGTAATATTAAATGTTTGCTTTGTTATAATGATGCTAAATAAAAGTAAATAATAATGCTAAATAATGTTGACGCATTGATTTACAGGGCTTATTTTTATTCTTTTTTTGCAATTAAATGCATCTTTGCTGAATGCAATTGTTACGTTAAATTAAAAATATTCAAATTTCAGAAAGTTAGAGAACATATCATGTACAATATATCATCTTTGACCTGAGGCAGTGTGTTTCTATTAGTAATAATAATAACAGTAATAATAAATGCTCTCGTTATTACAATAACTTAAAAAATGCATGTTTTTGTGTTTGTGAATAAAACCTGATGCATTAATTTACAGGGTTTATTTTATTATTTTTATTTATTTATAACATTATTTTAATTTATTTTATTATTAATTAAAAAAAATATATTTAAAAAAATATTTATAGGAGCCGGAAAAAAGGAGCACGTTATTTTTCAGCAAACGTCAACAAACTGCCTTGTTTAACTATTATTGTTATTATCACCTTTTTAGACTAATATGAACTCAGAATGATGGAATTGTTCTCTAACAGAGGCTACATGTGCTGCTGAAGATTACAGACACAGATGAGAGGTTTTCACTGACAGTAGGCTACATTTTGGGTTGTTTTTGAACCTAAATACGGACGAAATGTCTGCTGTGTGTAGTTCTTCTGTAGTTGGTAACATATTGGAGTCTGTAAGGGGCTGTATGTGTTTATATATGTTCATTTATTTAGTTATTTAATATAATTACAGACGTTACAGTAGTCTGTTTCGCACTGTCATTGATCTGCAGTTATAATCAACTCATATTCATTAAAAAATTAGTAATAAACATTTCTACACAAGTATTTATGTGTGTAAAGCATCTGTTTTGTGAGTAGTGCTTCTCATATGATATGTGAGCGACCCGTACAGCTTTATTGTAGACATTTTCTCGAGCGAGAATGACGTCGACTGAAACTTTCTGTCGTACACCACGCCCACCAAAAGGGTACCCTCAAGCTACGGTCACACTGGGCTTTGTGTGTGCGAAATTCTGTTGTATGGCGCTGCGAAAAGGGGCAGGATTAAACAAGATGATTAGACATTTAAAAAAGCCAGCGATTGCTCCATGTTTTAAATTTCTGTCCAGAGAGGTCCTGTTTTGATCCTTGATTGGTCTCACGCAGTCAAGTGATGCGATTTCGCAGGTCAGAGTTCACCAAGCTTGAACTTTGCACAGCAGCAACATGCGAAACTTGTCGCATGAACCCACGTTTCCGGTCTGACGCATTCGCGTGCGTATGAATGGAAGTCTATGGGAAGAAAAGTCAAGTGTGACCGCAGCTTTATTCGTGGAAACACAAGCTTGATAAAGGTGACCTGTACCGACCCGAACCGTACCGTACCAGTCAGTGGAAACGAGCCATTAATGGTGCAACTAAAAACTCTATTCAAGGGGTAAAATTAAATGCATTTTCAATAAGTATCGTTAAAGAAATATTTACAATATGAACTTGCTTTTGGTTATATCTATACTGGCTTTGTGCATGTACATGCACTCTTGCTCACCAGCAGCAGTTGATTGATACACGCTGCTTAAAGGCGCTACACACAACCCAACTCCTTGGTACCGAGTGGCAGGTGTTGTTCCTTTTTTAAAGTGTCTTTTATTTTTTTAATTCTCTCAAATTAAGCTAACATAATCTTCCTCTGAGATATTAGTTCAATTATGTGATGTAGGCTATTGATCAACACCCCCTGAATACAGTTTACACACTGCAGGTCTACAGTTCTGGTGTGTTATGAATTACTTGTTTTAAATGACAGTGAGACATGCTATATTTAGTTTTTATTGTAAAATATACATTATAATCCAGTACAAAGTAAAATAATATTTATTAATGGCCTATTGGCAGCGTATAGCCAATTAAGCTAGTCTAAGCGTGTTTTTTTATTAATATTAAAACAAAGTACAAACTATCTTTTGATTTTATTTCGTTTCAGTATATATTTATCAAACGAAAAATGCAATGAGTTGTACTTTGGTTTTGATGTTATTAGAAATTTAATAGTTTATATAAAAACGAGCGCTTACCTCATTTCACTGTGATCATTATGCTGATCATATTGCATATTCGGTTAACTCTTTAGTAGCCTTGTAAATAATGTATTTTATTAATGGATTGTTTAAAGGAACTAAGCTATTAAACCGTAATTCTCCGAATGGAAAATGCTTGGGTGGTCTGATAATATATCATCATTCAAAACTTTATCTATCATGTTTATGATCATCCTTCAATATTACAGATCGTTTTATCAGATGATTTGTCATAGTAGAAATATTAACAAAAGGATTTTCTTTATGGAAACCCATCTAAAAACAATCAACAATCAATTCATTTAGTATAAATACAAGTTTTAATAGCAATAACTTAAACCGAAACATACCTTTGTACATGAAAGAGCAACACAATCTCACGGCAATTCGTAACTTTTGATTTGGTGGCTAATTCGCATGAATTCGTACGATCTAATTCGTACGATTTAGTACGATTTTCTCATCCCCCAATGACGGTTGGGTTTAGGGGTGGGGTTAGGTGCCACGCCTCCTTTTTAAAATTGTACAATTTCATACGAATGAATTAGCCAGTAAACCGACAAAACGTAAAATACTTACGTTTTCTCGTGAGATCAGGAAAGAGCAGGTTCTCGGTAACCTTTAAGATAAGCGTGTCGCTTCAGAAACGACTCTCGTTTATGACGTCTGCTTCGCGGGCATTTCACGTTGTATGCATCATTTGTACACATGCTTTAAATTAATGTTTTTTGTCTCCCAAATTCATATAATAAAGACAATGATAAAATAACGTTATTAACCGTTTAACTGTAAACGTTTCTGTTCAGAACCATTAAAGTTGATCTTTTTTCGTTTCTGTTCCTGCAAATTGTCATTAGTTTCCGTTTGTCGTTTGCGTTCCTTGAACCGGTTCAGAGCCCTGCTATTAACCACTGGCTTATTACCTATTATTAACATTAACTGTTCATTAGTAGTCCTAAAATATGACCTTATTTTGCATCCCTAATCCTACCCAATACCTAAACCCAACTTCTATCTTACTAATTATTAATAAACTGCTAATTATTAGTTTATTAATCTAGTAGTGTTAGTTAATGCTTTGTTAATACCATGAATTGTGAACTAAACTAAAGTGTTACCATTTAATTTCTAATAAAAACTAATAAAAATTCTTCACAACTTACTGCTGAAAGTGTACTGTTAATGCAGTCATAAAGCACAGCATTAAAGCTCACACTGGCGTCATCATGTTGGCCACTGAAAGCAGGCAGATGGACTCTGAATGACTGTAGGTGATGAATCTCACCCTCGGCAATACTGGAAATGAACAATTGCCCAAGATGCTCTCATATTTTCCCTTCTGCAACAGTTTATCAGCACACCACTTACAGTATAATCTGCAGCAAAAGGTGTCGATAGATCAATTCAGAAGTGTTTTTATAACACCCTTCGAAAAGCTTCAGTAAGAACAAAAGCTTTGCAGCACAGAGGGGTGTCGTTATGTAACCAACAATGATGAATTAAACAGGGAATCAAATGAATCAAAAGCGAATTAAACAGTGACGGGCTCAGTGTGCATTGGAATGAGGTCATTTCTGGCTGAGGCACTAATTCAGATGCATTCATACTGTATGTGTGATGGGTGGAGAGATGAATTAAACTGCACACGTACAGAAACACTCTCTCTTTCTATTTTTTCCTCGACTCACACTGGGTTTTAAACCAGCATCTGGACTTTAATTAGACCCATCGGCCAGATGGATGCAGGTAGATTCATTAATCCCTTTTGCTGTGCGCTTAATGCAATTATAACTGACATGAGTACTTAATTGCAGATATAAGAAAGACAGGCTGATGCAATGACTGTGAATATTTAAAGGAACAGTGCGCCTGAATATAGACAGCCCCTGGTCAATGCTGGAAAACATTCATCGGTTTGACATTTCATTTCATTTTCCTTCCACTTAGTCCCTTTTTTATCAGGGGTCACCACAGAGGAATGAACCGCCAACTGTTTCGGCAAACGTTTTGCGTAGTGGATGCCCTTCCAGCAGCAACCCAGTACTGTTAAAGACCCATACACTCTCACATTTCCCAAAAGGGAAAATTTTTTACTATATTACAAGACATAATCACTTCTACAGTAACGTTAGACAGTGGCTGCACCTCCTCAACAATCAAAGCAATAACCTTTTTTTTTTAGTTTAATCAAATGACTTGTTTTACCTGTATGTCAATCACTGATGTCAATCATTTGTTGTTTAGCTGGACGTGGGGTGCGGGTGTAGTGCTTTGCATCCAGTTTTGATTTGTTTTTTGTTTTTTTCAATGTCGTGTTTCTTGCAGTTGTCAAGAGTTTGACTTACACATAATCTACACTCTTTTTTTCGATGTGTTGAAGAATATAAAAAATGTTAGTCTCAGGCCTGCCATACTCACTGTCTGTAGTGATGACGGGCGATTGGCGAATGAATCGTTTGTTTTAACTTCTAAGTGAACCGGTCGGAGGAGTTCTTTAAATTGAACAGAGTTGTCATGAAGCAGTTTGCATCTTCAGTATGTACCAATACACCGGATACTCCCTCTGACTCGAAATAAACCCATATCCTTAGATATTCAGTTACTACAACAGTACAGCGACTCATCTGCTGTGAAAAAAGTGACCTGATGATGACGATGAGTGTGAGCCGACCGTTCCCTCGCAGCTTGCTCTCTCATTGAATGTGTGGTTCAATCTGACTAAGGTCATTTTTATTCTACAATATGTTTTTTAAAGCCAGTTAAAAAAGTAACTCAAATAATATTACTTATCTTTCAAAGTATTGTGTTATATTACTCGTCATTTGGAAAAGTAATATTACAACTTATAATGTATTACCTCCAACACTGGTTCCGGTATATGTAAGATTTTTTAATAATTATTATATTTTGTTTTTTTAGGGCACAAGTATATCCTGCAGCAAAGGACCCTTCACATCAAAAGCTACTGGTCAGCTCACAATTTAGAAACATCTGAAAAACAAATCACTTACACCAACATACAACCATGCTATAGACCTGAAAAGTGTAGTGGCTTAATGTATATTCAAAAAAAAAAAAAGATATCTAAAGATGCCCTATTATGTTGCAAAGCAATCTATTTGGCCTGCACAGTGGCGCAGTGGGTAGCACGTTCACCTCACAGCAAGAAGGTCGCTGGTTCGATCCTCGGCTGAGTCAGATGGCACTTCTGTGTGGAGTTTGCATGTTCTCCCAGTGTTGGCTTGGGTTTCCTCTGGGTGTCCCCCACAAGTCCAAAAACATGTGGTATAGTTGAATTGGGTAGGCTAAATTGTCCATTGTGTAAAACATCTGCTGGAAAAGTTAGCGGTTCATTCCGCTGTGGTGACCCCTGATTAATAAATGGACTAAACTGAAAAAAGAATGAAAGTAATCTGTTTTTGAAACTAATAAAGATGGATCAAGTCAGTGATTTATCATGTTTACTGTTCCAAAAATTATAAATATTTCTTAAAATAAAATATATTGTGTTCAATGGTGAAAAAAGTTTATCCAAACATTTAAAAATATATATTTAGAGCAGTAATCACAATACCGTGATACCATAAAAGCGTGATTTTTATAATGCAAGTCTATCACACCATCAGAATCTTATTCCGGCCCATGCCGACCTCCCACGACTCCAAAAGCAGCCACATGTCCATTGCATTTTGTCTTTGTCTTCTAAAGCAAATCTTGTATGCGAGTTACCAGCTTTTTGTATAGTCTAATTACATTTTTTGGATGGGAACTTACTTATTGTTAAAGTGCACTGTAAAAAAAATGTTTAATTTCAATGGTAAAAAACTGTAAAAATGTTACAATAAAAATACGTAACCCGTTTAAACATAAGTTTTCTTGATATATATGCATATATTTTAATATATATTTGCATGATCTCCCCGTGCTGGCGTAGGATTCCTCCAGGTGCTCCAGTTTCCCCCACAGTCCAAAGACATGCGCTATAGGTGAATTGAATAAACTGAAATTGCCCATAGTGTATGTGTGTGAATGAGTGTGTATGTGTATGTTTTCCAGTACTGTTGCAGCTGGAAGGGCATCAGTTGTATAAAACATATGCTGGATAGGATAAGCCAACTATTCCAGCATTTGTTTTACACAGCGGATGCCCTGCCAGCTGCAACTCAGCACTGGAAAACATTTATACACACTCACATTCACACACATCGACTACAGCCAATTTAGTTCATCTAATTCACCTTAAGCACTTGTCTTTGGACTGTGGAAGAAACCAGAGCACCCGGAGGCAACCCACGGCAATATGGGAAGAACATGCAAACTCCATACAGAAATAGCAACTGGCCCAGCCAGGACTCAAACCAATGACCTTTTTGCTGTGAGGCAACAGTGCTAACCACTGAGCCACCGTGTCGCCCCGCTATCCTTCTAAGCATACTTTAACAACACCAAAAAAAAAATACTATTCCAAATAGAGTTTTTGCAGTGATGCATCGGAGATGAAATATGGTTGCTCAAAGAAACTTTCAGAGAACAGCTCTTAAAAGAACCATGTTTTGTTAGTGTAAAGTACATTTTAATCATCTCAAAGACCTTTTGTGGAATCATAAGGTTCCATGGATGTTAACATTTCTTCATGGAACCATTCATTCATTCATGCATTTTCTTTTCAGCTTAGTCCCTTTATTAATCCGGGGTTGCCACAGCAGAATGAACCGCCAACTTATCCAGCACATGTTTTACGCAGCGGATGTCCTTCCAGCCACAACCCACCTCTGGGAAACATCCATACATACTCACTCACTCACACTCATACACTACGGACAATTTAGCCTTTCCAATTCACCTGTACGGCATGTCTTTGGACTGTTGGGGAAACCCACATGAACGCAGGGAGAACATGCAAACTCCACACAGAAACACCAACTGACCCAGCCGAGGCTCGAACCAGCGACCTTCTTGCTGTGAGGCGACAGCACTACCTACTGCGCCACTGCCTTGCCTTCATGGAACCATTAATGCCAAAAAACATTTTCGTGTTGATTTTAAAGATTGAAGGGATGAAAAGTTTTGGAACAATATAATATATACAAACTTTCCAAGCATATGCGAAAAATGAAATAATCACTATATACTTTGTGAATGAGAATAATATCTTTAAGTCACCCATACTGAATGTCATTGCATCATCACTTTTATGTTGTGGTTTGAATGACAAGCTCTTTCCTTTTTCTTATTTTGCACACAAGCACTAAAGGCTTTTGTATTCATCTGCCAAAACAGATAAACCTTCACATAAACACATCAGGAAGGCGTCCGGCCAGAAAGAGTGCATTTGAGGAGGAGAGTTTGGCAGCAGGCCCTGATGCCTCCAACTGCCCTCGTTCATCAGCAGCTCCGTGCATTAGTGATGTCATATAGCGGTATTACGCATCATTGCTGCAGCGAGCCAATGAGGCACAGCAGTGAGAGGAATGAGATCATGATCAGGGATAATATATGATCATGCGTCTCTCTTTATTCTGTACTGTGCTGTTTGACACTGAATGTGCTTCTGCGTATATATATATATATATATATATATATATATATATATAATATATATATATATATATATATATATATATATATATATATATATATATATATATATATATATATATATATATATATAGGCAGATGTGGAATCACTCCTGGACGTACAGTATGGCTGCACCTGATGTGCCTAATGATGCAGGGCTGCTAAATAGAGCTGATGCAAAATAATACATACTGTAGGCAATGTGGAGGCAACTGGGATTTGCATTACTCTGTGAATTCATTTTCTTTAATACTTGAAAAGTAATTTTCTTTATGCTTGTAGAAATAATGCATGCTATGCACAGTAAGCATATTTGTATTAATGCGCAGTTTACCCAGCTGACCTACCACTTTTGGCAAACTGTGAAGCATTACAGTACAGTGGTGACACATGTGAGAAATGAAATTTAATGAAACGTTGAACATCTATTCGGATTTGTTATTTAAATGGTGGAAGCACTTTACAAAAAAGTCACTTAGCTAACATTACTAAATGTACTGACAAATATTATCTTTATTTACATTTGTTAATAAACATTCATTTTAATGAACAGTTAATAAACAGGTCAACAGGCATTTATTGTTCAAATCTAAGGTTATAATTTTTATAGTTTAAATAAATGTTTAAATATATTTAGTAATAGATTAAGGCTACTTTAAAATATATATTTTTTTCACGATAACTTACATCCTGAAGTAATGTTAACTAATGGACGATTAGTTAAGTTTATTACTGTAAAGTCCCTTCATTTATCTAGGGTCGCCACAGCGGAATGAACCACCAACTCATCCAGCATATGTTTTACACAGCGGATACCCTTCCAGCTGCAACCCAGTATTGGGAAACATCCACACACATTCACTACAGCCAATTTAGTTTATTGAATTCACCTGTACTGCATGTGTTTGGAAGCCTACGCCAACACGGGGAGAACATGAAACTCCACACAGAAATGCCAACTGACCCAGCCAGGGCTCGAACCAGCGACCTTCTTGCTGAGAGGCAACAGTGCTAACCACTGATCCACAGTATTAGGTCATAGTCAGATATATTTAAAATAAACAAGATTAAGCCAGTAAATCTGGTAAATATTGTTGTTACTTTTCACACATCCGTGTGTTACTTTCATCTCTGCTGATGGGGTCAAAAGAGTTATTGAGTTAATGTGAGGTTTTAATTATATTACGATTTGTATAGTTACAGTTTTACTATTAGAATTAGTATTTTAAAAAGTAAATATAAAATAATATTGAAAAAAGAAAATTTATGAAGGAATATAATTATATGTAAAGTTATAATATTTTATAAATGATACCTATGGTAATGTGTTAAAAGGCTCACGTATGCACATAAATGCAGGTAAAGCTATTTCAATGTAAAAGCTTTTCTATATCAAATAAATTTATTTATATAAAAAATTATTGTTAACATATTCAACATTTAAAATATTTAAAAAGTGAATTAATGAATTAATATAACTATACTTACAGTTGAATTATTTAATAAATAATTTTATAGTTTGTACTTATATTAATTTGTTAAAAAGATCATCTATGCATGTAAATAATTGCAAAAATAGTTACAAAATTTTTTTTTTATTAAATAAATTTGTTTATATAAAACCTATAATTGTTAACATAAAAAATAAAAGCAATGATTGAATAAAAACATTGAAACAATTAGTTTTAAAAGTAAGAATAACAAATAAAAATATGTTTAATACACTGTAAAACCCAAAAAGTTAAGGCAACTCAAACCAATTGAGGAAACCAATTGCAACAAACTATTTAAGATAAAAAATTAATCCTAATGAGTACTGCGAACTTAATCCATTTGAATAAATGAAGCAATTTGAGCACAGTAAAACCCAATAAATGAAGAGAACTCAAACCAACTGAGTACTGTAAAACTCAATAAGTTAAGGCAACTTTTGAGGAAACATTTGAGGAAACCGATTGCTACAGAGTTAAAAAAACTAATCTATATGAGTACTGTGAACTTACTCCATTTAAGTTGTAGTAATGTAGTAATTTAATTAACCCATTACCTTCAACACCGAGTTCAAAACTCTTTTCAAATTAGTAGAATTAACTTCCAGTAAATTTTAAATTAACTACACAAATTTTATTTGATAAAGTTGACTGTTGGGTTTTACAGTGTAGATATTTTAAAGATTTTTTGGTATTTTTAAAATAAACCTTTTTTACTACAAACTTTTTAAAACTAAAAACAATTAAGAGACCACTGAAATATCATTAGTTTATATGGACTTATTGTATTTTTTAGGAATGGGTTTAAGTGAAATATTAAAATTTCTTACTTTTATTTATTTATTTAGTTTACAAAAAAAATTAATTAGTCTTCCACATGCAAGCACCAATCTAGTTTTCCATTTCAACCACAGTCTCTGTTTTTAAGAGTACCACAGTGACATATAGCAGATGCTCTCTTTTCATCTCTGGGGCCACATATTCAGCTCTCGGCACCTGGGGGTGTTGGGTTGGACGAGAGTGAAAAAAGGAACGCCTGAGGAGGGGTGTTTGTATTGTTATAGTTTTGGGGGATGGATTTTGATGATAATGTGGCACACTTCTTGTATGGAACAAGCCCAAGTGTTAGATCAGTACAAAGGGGTCCTGAACCCCTCTGGCCCCTGTCTATCAGACCCTTAACAGGCGGAGGGAGGGTCACAAGCTGGCTGGTACGGGCCCCAAAGGCACTGAATGGGTCTCCACGTGTCTCTCTGCATGTGCTCTGCAACATTACCTTTGTTTGCAGCTCCCCCGTGCATAATTTGTGCATCTATTATTCAGGGTCTATATTTGGGTAATTCTAGCACACGAGAGTGTAAGTGTAGAGGACAATCCAGTTTAAAATCAAACTTACACATCAGCAAATTTCACTAAAGCTTATTTTTAGCACATCTGAGTGCAATGTGGAATTTATATATCTAAACAGAAAGCATGTATGCAATAATTAAAAGTTAACAAATTGTTTAAAGGGTTTACATTTTTTAAATCCTGTCATCAAATTCCAATCCCATATGATTGTAATACAGATTAAGTTATTTTTCATAATCTGAGAAATTTCTGTCAGTCCAAAACTCTGAAGCTGTTCATAAAAACAAAAAAAATGCATTTCAATCTTAGAGAGATGGCTGCTTTATATGATGAACAGATTCTATATTTTAATTTTATTCACATTTAAACATTGATCAGCGAAAATAAACAAAAGGTGAATCTGCGTGATGCGCTGGAACAAACCTCATTTGTTATTAAAGAAGTTCAAACACAAAAATGAACCACAGTATTAATCCAACAGTCCTTTAATCAAACAAGCCATCCATCATCAATCCAACCATCAGTCTATCAATCAACCCATACTTCCAGTTATTAGTCTTTCAATTGATCAATCAATCAATCAATCAATCAATCAATCAATCAATCAATTAACCAAAACCATCGATCATCAATCAACTAATCAATCAATCATCCATCCATCCATCCATCCATCCATATATATATATATATATATATATATATATATATATATATATATATATATATATATATATATATATATATACACACACACACATACATTTATCCATGAATCACTCAGTCAATGAATCAATCAACCAAGTCAATCAATCAATCTGTCAGTCTTTCCATCAATCAATCAATCCATCCATCAATCAATCCATTCAGCCTTCCATCCATCCATCCATCCATCCATCCATCAATCCATTAAACAATCAATCAATCTATCCATCAGGCCTTCGATCAATCAATCAATCAATCAATCAATCAATCAATTCATCCATCAGTCCTTCCATCAACCAAGCATCAATCCATCCATCCTTCCATCAATCAATCAATGAGTCCTTCCATCCATACGTCAATCTGTCAGTCCAATCAATCAATCAATCAATCCATCCATCCATCCATCCATCCATTAATCCATCAATGCACCCATCCATCTTTACATTAAACCATCCACTAGTCAATCAATTATTTAATCAATCAACCAATCAACCCATTGAGCTGTCCATCACTCCAAAAATCACACACATACATTAATCACTCCTACAATCAATAAATCATTCAACCAAATCAATCCATCCATCCTTCCGTCAATCAATCAATGAGTCCTTCCATCCATCGATCAATCTGTCAGTCCTTCCATCAATCTATCAATTAATCAAGCAAGCAAGCACTCAATCCTTCAATCAATCAATCAATCAATCAATCAACCCATCAGTCCATTAAACAATCAATCAGTCCATTCATCAGGCCATTTATCAATCAACCAATCCATCCATCCATCAATCAGTCCTTCAATCAATCAATCAATCAATCAATCAATCAATCAATCAATCAATCAATCAATCAATCAATCAATCAATGAGTCCTTCTATCCATCAATCAATATGTCAGTCCCTCCATCAGTCAATCCTTCCATCAAATAATCCATCCATCCATCCATCAGTCTATTAAATAATCAATCCATCCATTCATCAGGCCTTCTATCAATCAACCAATCCATCCATCAATCAGTCCTTCCATCAATCAACCAATCATCCATCCATCCGTACATCCATACATACATGTATTAATCCCTCATACAATCGTTCCTTCATTCCATTATTCAATCAACCAAATTAATGCATCCATCCTTCCATCAATCAATCAATCAGTATATGAGTCCTTCTTTCCATCAACCAATCCTTTCATCAATCAATCCATCCATCCATCCATCAGTCCATTAAACAATCAATCCACCCATCCATCCTTACATTAATCCATGCACCAATCAACCAATCAAATCATCAGACTATCCATCACTCCAACAATCAAATAATCAATAAATTATTAATTTATATGTTTTAAGATAACTAACAAATTATATAAAAATAATAAAAAATAAATAAAAATATTCATTCATTCATTCATTTATTAATGTATTTATAATTGAGTATTCTGCCTTAACACCAGCATTGGGTATAATTCAAGAATGATGTCATCGGTGGCCATTTTCACATGTCAAAGCCTGCTCAATGATTTTAACTAGCATATGCCAACAAGACCTGCACTAGAACACTAAACAGCATACAGTGCAGCAATTTACATAAAATATATTAGGCTTCATTACTTGGGAATCTTTCTTTACTTAGAAATCAATAGTAGGGGTGTAAGATCATCCAAGGTAGCAGCTGGCACAAGTATGATTAACCCTGTCCCCGAGGATCTCCTAGCATCCCACTTGGCTGAACTAATCTTTCTATCGCCCTCTAGCGCTCTGAGGGTATTTAGACCCTGTAAAACAGCCACTTCTTTTGTGCATTTAATATTTGTTATAACTTTTTCTGCCTTTTACTTTTACTGACACAATCGTCTCCAAATATACATTTGTTTGTGAATGCCATGTTTTCTACATATTCTTGTGTGGTAAATAAAGATGCATGCTTGCTTTGCACCTACTTTGTCTCAGTCTGTAGTGCAAGATCGCCTCCTAGTGGTTAGAGATGGATTGTATATATTATATTTATATTTCAAAGCATACATATAAAGCATCTGTGTTTTGATGAACTATATAATTTGGTACACATTCTTAACTCTTTTAAATGTGTACGTCAGTGTTAAATATGATATTTTTAATATTAAAACACTGCACTGCATGTTATATAATATAAAAAGTAATTTCTTAATAATTACATTATTACAATTAATATAATTTAATACAGTCCACTTTCATGTTTCTTAACACACTTATGTTTACTTTCAAAACATGTACTTTACAATAATGTAAAATTATAATCTACACTTTAAAATACTTTTACTATATTTAAATAATAAAATAATTGTTCAAATAATCATTTTAGTCATGTTGTTTTAATAACAATGCAATATTTTTGCCATGCTCTACAAAAGTACACATGTTATTTGTTAAGTACTTTTAACTGCAATGTGTCATTCAATATTACATTTAAAGTGAATATATTAATATACTTTAAATGTGTGAAATTTTAACTTGACCATGAATCTTTATATAAAGGTGTACTTAAAAGTGTACTTGGTGTATATCAAATTCAAAAAGAATTATAATAATTCTGACTTCAACTATATATATTTATATATATATATATATATATATATATATATATATATATATATATATATATATATATATATATATATATATATATATATATATATATATATATATTCAACACATTTCTAATCATAACAGTTTTAATAACTCATTTCTAATAACTGATGTATTTTATCTTTGCCATGATGACAGTACATAATATTTTACTAGATTTTTTTCAAGACACTTTTATACAGCTTAAAGTGACATTTAAAGGCTTAACTAGGCAGAATAGGGTAATAGGGCAAGTTATTGTATAATTATGGTTTATTCTGTAGAATACTGAAAAAAATATAGCTTAAAGGGGCTAATAATATTGATCTTAACTGGTTTTTAAAAAATTAAAAGCTGCTTTTATTCTAGTCGAAATAAAACAAATAAGATTTAAAAAATATTTTCAGACATACTGTGAGAATTTCCTTGCTCTGTTAAACATTGTTTAGGAAATATTTAAAAAAGAAAAAAAATCAAAAGGGCTAATAGTTTTGAATTCAACTGTGTACACATATATTTTTAAATACACATTAATCAATCAATCAATCAATCAATCAATCAATCAATCAATCAATCAATAAATAGACAGGTTTTTTTGTTGTTGATGTTGATTTTTTTTTGTTGTTGTTTTTTTATTACAATAAATACATTTTCAGGTCATTTTGGATCTAGGTATAATAATTTATAAAGTTTATGGATGACAAAAACATTGACTTATATAACTTTTACAAAATACATTTAAGTCCCATATCTCACACTTTTTGAGAATTTGATCCCACTTTATATTAAGTGGCCTTAATTAAAATGTACCTACTTTGAAATTAATACTTAGTTACAATGTACTCATTGAGTAAATTCATGTTTTTACATTTGACTTGTGCTTGATTAAATATTTGCATGTAATTAGATTATGTAATTACATTTATACATTTATACACTGTGGACCATCCCTTACACCTTAACCCACCTTTAAACCTACCCATACCACTAAACCTTTCCCTTACCTTACGCATATCCCACGTCAAGAGCACTAGAAGTGTTCTGCAATACATTATAAACACAGTAAGTACATTATATTTTGATGTAAGCAGATAGAACTTAATGACACTTAATATAAAGTGGGACCGAGAATTTTGTTAGTAAACCTGGAGATCTACAGCCAGCTGACAAACCATTACAGCATTAAAATGTATCACTTTATCATCTAAAAGTAAAAAATTTTCCAAGTGAAATTCATTTATTTATTTTAAAAATATTTTTTAAAAACAAAATCTTTTCCGGAAACGCTACGAAACCACTTACAAAAATAGGAACAAACTACATTTTGCTGTTCTTAATTAGCTTTAAAGTAATCTCACCCATCTAAATCTCAAAGCATGCAAGTGTTTGTTTACAGATAAGCAAATCATTCAACATGTGCTGCTTCATAACAACGCAGTCTAGAAAGGAAATGAAACCATACGTCTCAATAAACAAGTGCAAAAAAATTTGTCAGTTAAAGAGTGCACAGACTGAACATCACGTGACATTATACAACAACGATGGCACGTGGCTCCCGAAAGGTACTAAAATTATAACTTTATTCTACACAATTGATACATTAACATGAAATGTTAAAGCTAAAACCTAAATATCACAAAAATTTGCTTTCTTTATTGCAGAAGTGTTGCTTTTTGATAACATGTGAATTTGTTAGCATTAGCATATGCTGCTAACATGCAGCAGGCCACTAGTTTGTTCGGTTGGAAAAACTTTGTTATCATCACAATATTAAGTAACTAATCAAAAAAATGAACTGAGTTTGTAGTGTGTAGCCTGATAAACAAGTTTGTTGATGAGTCATTTGATTAGTCAAATCGTCTGTAGGCGAGACGGCGAACGGAAGACATCGCAGTCACATCTAGAAATCTGGGGTCTTGAGAGTTTCACATGAACTTTGCAGTGCTAAAGCTATTTTTTAGGAACTTTTTAAGTAGTTCACATGTTGAAGCTTTTTTACAGTAATCTCTTTTTTTCAGGTTCCAGTTCAGTGTGAAGACATTGAGAAAGTATGTACGATTGTTGTGGTTTGTTAAAATAGATAACAAAATCTTTGTTTAAAACACATGGAAGCTATAGATAATGTGTTCACATTCCATGTGCAGATTTCAGTCGAGTGTCAGGATGACCAATTCGGTTTACATGCTGAAGTGGTTTATGATGAAGGATCTTTTCTATTACGGAGGTGCACTCCATTTGTGACTGTGTCACATCATGATGGGTAAAACTTTTTGATATTTACCTGACAGATAAACTGTGTCAAACCCTGATTGTTATCATTCTAAACCCTATTATGTGTTGTTTTGAAACATGTACAGTGTAAATAAACGTGTCAAAATAAAAGCATGAGCTATTAACCGATATCGAGAAATTATGAGCAATGTGAAGCGTTAAGGGAGATAAGGTTTGTTGTCCAGGGTTTAAAATGACCCAGGGTTAACTATTTTCAGTGTGAAAAGCAGCATAATACACTCACCGGCACTTTATTAGGTACACCTTACTAATACCAGGTTGGACCCCCTTTTGCCTTCAGAACTGCCTTAATCCTTTGTGGCATAGATTCAACAAGGTACTGGAAATATTCCTCATAGATTTTGGTCCATATTGACATGATAGCATCACACAGTTGCTGCAGATTTGTCGGCTGCACATCCATGATGTGAATCTCCCATTCCACCACATCCAAAAGGTGCTCTATTGGAATGATCTCTGGTGACTGTGGAGTCCATTTTAGTACAGTGAACTCATTGTCATGTTCAAGAAACCAGTGTGAGATGATTCGCACTTTATGACATGGTGCGTTATCCTGCTGGAAGTAGGAAGATGGGAACACTGTGGTCATAAAGAGATGGACATAATCAGCAACAATAATCAGGCAGGCTGTGGCGTTGACACAAGGCTCAATTGGTACTAATGTGCCCAAAGTGTGCCAAGAAAATATCCCCACACTATTACACCACCACCAGCAGTCTGAATCGTTGATACAAGGCAGGATGGATGCATGCTTTCATGTTGTTCATGCCAAATTCTTACCCTACCATCCGAATGTCGCAGCAGAAATCGAGACTCATCAGACCAGGCAACGTTTTTTTTCAATCTTCTATTGTCCAATTTTGGAGAGCCTGTGCGAATTGTAGCAGTTTCCTGTTCTTAGCTAACAGGAGTGGCACCCGGTGTGCTTTTCTGCTGCTGTAGCCCATCTGCCACAAGGTTGGACATGTTGTGCATTCAGAGATGCTCTTCTGCATATCTCGGTTGTAACAAGTGGTTATTTGAGTCACTGTTGCCTTTCTATCAGCTGGAACCAGTCTTGCCATTTTCCTCTGGCATCAACAAGGCATTTGCGCCCACAGAACTGTCACTCACTGGATATTTTCTCTTTTTCAGACCATTCTCTGTAAATCCTAGGGATGGTTGTGTGTGAAAATCCCAGTAGATCAGCAGTTTCTGAAATACTCAGATCAGCCCGTCTGGCATCAACAACCATGCCACGTTCAAAGTCACTTAAATCACCTTTCTTCTCTATCTCTGTTTGAACTGCAGCAAATCGTCTTGACCATGTCTACATGCCTAAATGCATTGAGTAGCTGCCATGTGATTGGCTGATTAGAAATTTGCATTAACAAGCAGTTGGACGGGTGTACCTAATAAAGTGGCCGGTGAGTGTATACTGTATTTGATTTAATATTTTCTAAAGTATTTCTTTTTTCCCCCTTTTTTTAGAGAACCACAAAATTACAATGGTAAGTACATATTGATTTAACATATTAGCCAAGTTCTGAAACATGCTAACCACACGCTAATAAATCTGCACATTTATGAAAACAGCAGCATGCTAATTCATGCTAGCCACAAGGTAAAATGCTAAAAACATGCTGATTTGTGCTAGCAAGGTGTAGAATGTACTAATGCTACGAAAAACAATACTATGGAAGTCAATGGTTACAGGGTTTCAACATTTTTTAAAATATCTTCTTTTGTCTTCAACAGAACAACCAAAAAACGAAAAGAAAAACTCAAACTGGTTTGAAATTAACTTGAAATGTTACAAAATATTCAAATTGAGACTGGTGCAGCTATGAAATGACAGATTCACTATCATTTTAACACCACAAAACAGGCACAGAAGCAGTTATGAAGTGGGATTTAATTGTATTCACACAGATTGTGTAATGGATAAATGAATTAACAACTATATGCTGTGATATTACAGAATAAATTTGGTCCTAACAGGTATAATTTACACTGGCTTTTAAGCAGCATGTCTTTTCACTGAATGTGTCAGTGGCACAGAGCACCAATAAATTGCATGTATAAAATCACCCATATGCAGTGCTTTGTAACCTATACACTATGGCTTATTGTATATTTTGTGTGCATTATACTGTTTGTTGCCAGTATCCATTTAATTAATGTTTCCTCAGCTGCTGGTCAAGTTCAGCAATCACTTGCTGTGAATAGACATATCAGAGCAACTGCTGGATTCTCCACTAACACAGATGTTATGGAGGCTGAAAGCCAGACAGTCACAGATGGTGAGAAACTATCAAATACTGTGTATTTTAGATATTGATATTGTTTGTTTCAGCACTAACTGTGGGATGTACCTTGATATAGGGCCCTCTTTGGGTTTTAGGCCAGAGGTTGAGAATGAGATAGAAAGCAACGGCCAAGAGCTGATGAATGGAGATGAACGCAATACAAAGGAGAAGCCAGTGCATCCAAAAGGAAAGAAGAAAAAACGAAGAAACTGCCATCAAATTCCAAATTTAGGAGAAAAAAGATGAAGACAACATCAGATTGTTGTGAAAAATTAACACTGGCTTGCTTTTTGCGTTTAGGAATTGAATAGTAATACAACTGTTGCATTTTTCTCTAGTTTCTCTAGCTTACTCTTTGAAGAAAGCAATGAGGTATAAGAGGAAATGCTGTATATTGAATAAGCTGTCTTGTTCGCAATAAAGCAAGCCTTGAATTGTTAGCGTTAATAACTTTGTTATTTGTTTTTATGATATTTCTGATGCTGAGCTCTAAAATAATCATCTGATAAGCTTGATTAAAATTAAAAACCCAACTATTTTTATGCAGCTGTTTTTTTTACTCAATAATTGATATTTCCTATACAAACAAACACACACACACACACACACACACACACACACACACACCTTATCGCTCAGCAAGAGAAAAGGTATATTTTCTGTCTTATTTTCTCTCCTATTTTAAAACTGACCAAACACACAGTGTAAATCAAACATGCGCTATGAAACAGAAAAAAACTGCAGAGCGTGGCCTTTAAATTATAGTTGAATGACCCAGCACAATGCCAATAGTAGACACTCTTTCTTTATAAAATAAGTAATAAAGAGTTAATTGCTAACATATGTAACACATGGGTGAGTTTTGACACTATGGATTGTTAAAAAAACATAGCAACAGTACTGACTAATCAGCATTGAGGACTGGAACAAAAATACAGCAAATAATATCCAAAAAGTAACTACACACTGTTATTTATTTTGTGAACACATAAGACAACAATGTGACTTACTGGGTGAACTAACCCTTTAGTTAGTTTATTGCTGTAATTTGCATGACCATACAATATATCACTTCAAACGACAAAAGAAAGTCAATAGAAAGTCACTTTGTTAAATTATAAATTAAAGTTGTCAGAACGAAAATTAAACGTCCATAATACAACCAAAAAAGAGTAAATAAATGGAAAATAATATTTATTTTTACATTTTAAAAGTTGCAGCAGATATGTATCACTCATTTTAGAGCTTATAAAGGATTTTATATTAATTAATCATACAAAAAATACTGATGACAGACAATGTTCCACCAAAACTGTTCGTCCGCAGCTCCATAGGGTTAATATACATGGCCGGGCTGCTATAGCCAACTTTTTGGTCAATCCTGCCATTGCCAAACATCAGTTTTTATGATGCCAGCAGTGAAAATCGTGAGCTGTGGACAATGTGAAACTTGTATTGTTCTCTGATGAGTCCACCTTCACTGTCTTTCCCACATCTGGGAGAGTTACAGTGTGGAGAAGCCCCAAAGAAGCATACCACCCAGACTGTTGCATGCCCAGAGTGAAGCATGTGGGTGGATCAGCGATGGTTTGGGCTGCAATATCATGGCATTCCCTTGGCCCAATACTTGTGCTAGATGGGTGCGTCACTGCCAAGGTCTACCGAATCATTCTGGAGGAGGAGGTTTTCAAATATTGTATCCTAAAGGCGGTGCAGTGTATCAGGATGATAATGCACTGATAAACACAGCAAGACTGGTGACTGAGTGTTTTGAAGAACATGAAAGTGAAGTTGAACATCTCCCATGGCCTGCACAGTCACCAGATCTTATCTTACTGAGCCACTTTTGGGTGTTTTCGAGGAGTAAGTCAGGAAACGTTTCCCTCCACCAGCATCATGTAGTGACCATTATTATCCACTATTCTGCAAGAAGAATGGCTCAAAATCCCTCTGGCCACTGTGCAGGTCTGTATCTGTCATTCCCAAGACCAATTGATGCTGTATTAGCCGCAAAAGGAGACCCTACACCATACTAATGAATTATTGCTGGCTAAATCCAGACGTTTCAGTAAATGTTATTGCATTTACATTATATTTATTATGCCAACAAACTGCATTCAGTTTTCTTATGAGTTGACAGTGTTGTGACATAATTGAGGGGAGGCACTGAAAGCCAAAGTTATGAATGACGGTCTCATGCACATGAAGCTCATTGTCTTCTAGCAAATGCTCCTGAAGCAGGCTGTTTGGGATTTGTTGCATGCATGACCCAGGTTTTGGCTTTGTGTGATGACATCGAAGAGTACTCAGAATAAATGCTTTATGTCAAGTGAACTGGATGGATTTATAGATATCCTGTGCTCAGAGAACAGAGAGAGGTAAACACTACATAAGGACCCTGTCAATCGGAGCACAGCACATGAATACATACACAATAAACTAAATGGAGGTCAGGTTGTGATGAGGAAACACAGGCAGAGTTTATGGATCAAGCACCATCAGCTATTGAACTGTGCATTTACTGTGGATGTGGAAATGAATCTGCTTTAAAGCATTACAGGTTTGTTCACATTTACTACATTATTATTTAGTGTCAATGTTACAATTCTTAATTATTTTATGAACTAATTTCCACACATGGTTCCCTAGTATGATATATATATATATCATCTTAAACTTTTTTTGTACACAAGCTGATGTCTTTTTTTGCATTAGAATGTATTCATTCATATTTTGTATTGTTTGTTTTTATTTTTTATTGTTATGAACTTTTTTCCTTAGTTTTTTATATATGTTTTATCTTCTTTTATTCGTTCATTTTGCTTGATCTAGTTTGATCATGTAATCTACTTAATGATCATGTGAATTAAGATGGCTCCTAGTTTTAACAATGTTCACTGTATGTGAACGTTGTGACTGAAATGTTTGCCTTTTATCCAGTAAATTAATTCTACACCTATCTCACTTGCATCTTTTCGATTTTTAAGAGTGTTCAGACTTTTTTCAGTCACTCAATTCTCGATCGAACATCAGTTTAATTTAAATTCTTTAAAATAAAAGTTCCAAAGGTGGTTTGGAACACTGGTGCAAACAGTAGAGTGTAAACAGTGGAAGAATGATTATCCGAGATAGGAAATACTGCACAAGTTATACAGTACATATCTGGTTATATAACCAAAATAGCTTAGTCCTGGTGTAAATTTTTTGATGCAGGAAAGTTTTTGAGGAAACATTTTTCCTTTTGTAGGCAAATGAGAATTGATATATTTTTTTAAGTATATCTAAATATGCAAAGATATGCAAAGTTCAGTCCTTGCATAACAGATCATAATTTGTCCACTGAGATGGTCAGATAATCAGTCAGATACATATGCAAATGGAACAAACAGTTTGCTTTTGTTCCAGGGAACTTCAACAGGAAGTGTATCAGCCTTATATTCTCTAACATTCTCAGATGAAACCATCTGATGTTTGCTGGAAAGCCAGTGATCACTAATTAAAAAGGCTCAGGGCAGATTTTCAGCAGAATTGCTTTAATTTTATACTTATTTTAGGCTATAGGGATACAGGAAAGGGATGCAGGAAATGGGCTGATACGGAAAACATTTCCTCTATTTAAGAAAGGATATCTCAGAATTACATAGTATAAAGGAAGGACACAGGAAAGACCAACATGAAGCGAATATATTTACTCTGCTTGGACATAAGCTATGAAAATGAGTGATTTTATTATTTATTTTTTATAAAATAAACTGTTTCATTGCCATCAGGATAACTACAAAATGGGAACAGAACACTTATCAGATCCAACTTACAGACACCGGTTTGTCAGAAAAGGTGAGAGAATATGACAAATACAGTATGAGAAGAATCCAACTGAAGATACAGAATATTTGATTTCCCTTATACTGTAAAACAATGTACATTCTAAAAGCTGGATTAGTTTTTAGCAGGGAACACAATTTCAGTCTCGTCAAAAGTTTGTGTTTATTTGCTGAGCTGGGTTTTTTGTTTGTTTGTTTGTTTGTTTGCCAATTGTTTTGTGAAATCTGCATGCAACTTCTGGGCGAAAATTGCATATCCTACAACAATTTGTGTGTTTATGTTATATTATTTATATGTGAGGGAATGACAAGTTAAACGTCCTTACGTATCAAAGCGTCATTACGTAGCAAAGCGTCATTACGTAGCAAAGCGTCGTTACAATATGTATCAAAACGTCATATCCGCTAATCTTCAGGTCTTGTACTCACTGAGATCAGGTCATCACAAAATGGCTTTCGCAGGTGAAAAGGTGAAATTTAAATTTACTTGTTAGCCTATATATGTTTTTTTTAAGGGGAATAAAACCGGTCTATTGAAAATATTTTCGTTATTTAGGGAAATGACTGTTATCGTTTTGATTTGAGCGTGTGTTTTTGCATGACCTTGTTTATCAGTAGGTCATGCATGCATGCTCGACTTATGGTAACTGCTTAGATTTTAGTTTCTGTATAATGATTAAAAATATGATGATGATTAAGACATTTTCTTGGTTATAGTCAAGATGACAAGGCTTATTGTGTGAAATATCAGTAAGTAAGCACAGTTGTGCTTCCTTCACTTTCATTTGATGCTACGAAGCCATTTTCTAGCAACCACCTTTTATAATGCTACTGAATAATAGTCTGCAAAAAAATTCACATTTTGAGTAAACCATTCGTTTATGAACCATACGTCATTTAAAGCATTATAGCATTTTTTAGATGACAGACAGTTGTTGTGCACATTTTCAATTAAAAGATGCTTTTTTTTTGTAAGGTGTATTTTTATTATTTTATTATTATTATTATTATTATTATTATTATTATTATTATTATTATTATTATTATTATTATTATTTTATTATTATTATTATTATTATTATTATTATTATTATTATTTTATTATTATTATTATTATTATTATTATTATTATTATTATTATTATTATTATTAATAATAATAATAATAATAATAATAATAATAATAATAATAATACTTTTGTACATTTTTCTTTATGATCTCTTGATTCAAAGCACAAAAAGCAAAAGCATGGTCTATTGTAAAAAATTACAACAAACATTTTTATATTACTTGAATGTTAAGTTAATCAGGTTTATAGACAGTTTAACTTAATACTTTTAATCAGTTTGATGGATGTCAAGAAAAGATCATTTGATTCAAATAAAAAAAAATTAAGCAGCAAGAATTGTTTTGTTTCTTGTAGAGGGCTTTAAATATTAAGAAACTTCTGGCGACATCACAAAATGTTAAATATCAATCAATCGATGTTTTAAAACTTTGTACTTTAAAAATTTAATTTGTTTTAAATTATGCTTAAATGGGTTGTTGTGTTATTTAATGTCATCTATTTGGTCGTTGATATTACAGTCTTTATCTGTGGTTACGATTACCAATGTTTTGGCAAATGTTTGGCTGAAACAAAGTATTTTTCAATACTAGAAATACATGCAAATTTTAACAAAGCTCTGATTGATTAAATTAACTTGTTTCATCTGTGTTTTACATTGCCCACATTTTGTTATACTATTATTATTTATAATAATGCTAAGTCTAAGAGAACACTTCAACTCAAGGATAACGTTTTGGAGAAAAAAATTATTAAATGTAAGAAACTCAATTGCACACACTGCTGTTAATGTAGGGGTTCTGTGTTTTGTGTTTTATTAAAGATTTCCATTCAGTGTCAAGATGATCCTTGGGGATATAATCGTGAGATTGTATATGATACAGTTGACTATACCACCGGCTGCACCCCAGATTTGATGGGTTATGAGAGATACCTGTCTAGGTAAGTTTTAATTTTCATTAAAAGAGATGTCTTAAAGATGATTAGTCTAGAATCACCACAGTACCATCATGCATTGCAAACTAAGGCCACAAACCTAACAGTAATGCTGTGCAATCTAATTGCTAAAGATTTGTTTTCTTACCCATTCTTTCCCTAAGAATGTATTTTTAGCAAACTTAAAACTTTTGTGTTCGCAACAGGCAAGGAAATGGAGTCATACATGCAGAGAATCTGCGCAATGGTAAGATTCTCTTTCTATTCCTGTTCATTTTTATTTTGATTATTTGAGCTCTTAGAAATACGGCTGGGCAATTAATTGAAATTAATTCGTAAATACAACCTTTGTCATGCGCATCTAGTCAAGGAAGCACAACTGGGCGTTAAGCATTAAATCTCCTCCAAGGGGCAGAGGGCGCTCTCAAGTAAAACTCCAAATTCCCATGAGGAAGAAACAGAAGGCATCCACTTAGCGTTGCATTATAAACAAAAGATTGAACTGCTTTCATTGATTCAGTGTGACTAATAATCACATGACTATGGAACCATCTTACATAAGGATTTATTTCAACTACTCAATTAAAGTTATGAAGTAAGTTTGAAGTAAAAATGTTATAATCTGAGTTATTTTTATGTCCAGCATTTACTACACAGAGCACACACTCTCCCATTCACACACTACAGGAAAATTATTTTATTCAATCCACCTGTAACACATCTTTGGACCATGGGGGAGACTGGAGAACCTGGAAGAAAGATATGGGGAGAACATGCAAACTTCACACAGAAATGCCACCAGGTCTAGCCGGGACTCAGAACAAGTGACCTTCTTGCTGTGAGGTGACAATAACCACTAAGCAAATGTGAAGCCCCATGTGAAAATCGCCTTCGATTAATCACCCAACTCTACTTACAAATGTCATTTTAAGTGTATGTCTGTTCAGAATTCATTTGCAATGAATACATACCCTGTACAATCTGTTCCAATACAGCTCAAGCACCTTGTCCAATGCTGCATGTGAGTGTTGTAGAGACTCACATCCACGTTCACAAGCAGCACCCCAAAAAGAAGAGACCTGGGAGAAGAGGGAGGAATGCTGGCCATTAGAAGTCTAGTTTGGTAGTTAATTGCGGTCCATTGATACTATTTAACTGGGGTCCTTTGTTGTGATTGAATCAAGAAAGATGTAAAATTGAGTTTACCCTATTGAAAAAGCTCCAGATAATAGTCTTTACAATGGTACAGTACACGCAATGTAGTATGTTCAGCTATCATCCTTGGTTGTTCATGTTCATTGTTTATAATTTAAAATAAATTAAAAAAAGAAAAGCCTGAGAATTGTTCTAATATGCTGTGTTATTAATTTGTGATATTTCACACTGCTATACACAGATCAATGTATTTACCACATGAGAAGACCATGCCTCTCAACACTGGGATGTGAAAATAAGGGATACCTCTTGTTGACCGGTATGGGTGACCATTTCAGCAAAAAAACAGCATTTATTTTGTCATGTTTCATTAGTCACCTCTGCTGGCATTTTGACACCAGCCAGATTCTCTGTGAATGAAAGTAATGGTCATAAAAACCAAGATATTCAGACCAGATCAGCTAGTGTGCAAGTGCAGTCCTTCAACTCTCATTGATGGTTTCTGTCACAACTGGAGCTTCCAACAGCTGCTGCACGGACAAATGACTTAGTCAATTTGCAATGGGCAAGTGTTTTTCAGCCACTGATAAACTTCCATTAAACGGTTAATTTCACTATAGTATATTCAATTTCATAAGGTTCCTCTTACAGCATTGATAATGTAATTTAATTAAAATATAATCAGTTAAATAGACTTTAGCATTGATTTAGTTGTTGAAGCATAAAACGAGATGAAAGGCCATTTAAACGTTTAAACACAAGCTTCGCAGGAGCAGCAGGCAAACGAAGAAACTCAATTGAAAATACTGTAGTAAAATAAATTGTCATATTTGATAGACATTCATTCATTTTCTTTTCGGCTTAGTCTCTTTATTAATCTGGGGTCGCCACAGCGATTTAGCCTACCCAATTCACCTGTACCGCATGTCTTTGGACTGTGGGGGAAACCGGAGCACCCGGAGGAAACCCACGCAAACGCAGGGAGAAGATGCAAACTCCACACAGAAACACCAACTGACCCAGCCGAGGCTCAAACCAGCGACCTTCTTGCTGTGAGGCGACAGCACTATCTACTGCGCCACTGCGTCACCCTTGACAGATATGGTGTGAAACAATGTAATATAATAGGGTATATGCAGAAACATGCAGAAGGAAATTTATTTTACTCAAGTGTTTCCAATGACTTTTCTGTGCTCGTATGCTGATCCTGACGGGCGCGTGCATGTAAACGGCTTTTTATCTCGGTTTACGCTTCAACAACTAAATGAATGCTGAACTCTATTTAACTGATTGTATTTTAATTACATTACAACATCGATGCTGTAAAAGGAACTGTATAAAATTGAAAAAAGTGCATTAACCATATACGGAAGTTTATCGGTATGAGAAGAAACATTAGCTCTGCATATACCCTATTCAGTGCTTCTTGTTTGGTCTAAGGCCCACTTTATATAGTATCTCAATTAGGCAGTAAAGAAGATCATAGATTATTTTTAAGAAATCAGATCTTAAACATGACTATTTTGTAACGCCATGACAGTTTACTGGAAGCACTTAAGCTGGCTTACTACAAATTAAAAGTCCCTGTGCATATACCCCATTGGCTCTTTTATTGAGAAGACTACAAAGACTATTCCATCATATTGCATGGGTTTTACTTTAAGTACTGTATATGTGAAGCTTTAAACATTTAAATTAATCACAAAAAAATAAAATCACTAAAAATAAATTTGAAATTAGTTTTCCAAGATGCCACAACATTGTGCAGCGAACCATTCATGGACCATCATGGACTGCTCAAATATGGCAGAAGTCTTTCTAAATAAAAATCTGCATCCTCATTGTAAACTAGCAATTTCACATTTGTGCTTTTAAATTTACATTCAAGCAAATACAGTACTTTAGAAACATTCAAAAATATCTTGATCAATGTTTTATATTTAATTTACCAAAGTCACACAAGTGTCACATCCATAACAATTTTTTTTCTCATTGCAATTAATAAAATCAGTATTATTCTTTTGGGTTGTGCAGTTTAATTCACAAAATTTCTACAAAGTATGTTGAATGCTGTAAACTCACTAACCTTTTTTCATCATTCATAACGCATGTTTATTTCCCTCATTTAAAATCTAAAAAATGCTTACAGATTGATGTTTTTATGATTCCATAACTCTGTGGTTAGTTGTTTTGGAAAATTAAATGAATCATGAATTAAAAATGGTTTGGAGATTTATTTACAATTTATAATAACAACATGAATAAATAGCCTTGAATATGGTGTTTTTTTTCTTCAGAGATTAAGAGACAGAGTAAATGTTATCTTTTCCTAAATTCAATTAATTTAAGAAGCTAAATGGAGAATACATAAAAGTATGCATAACTACAGTATATTAAAATATCAGGGTGATACTTCAAAATAATGGTCTGTTAGTTAATGTTTGTTAATGCATTTAATAACATGAATAAAGCATTATCAAATTTGTACGGCATTTATTGAGTTCAGCATTTGCTACTGCATTATTAAAATCTAAAGTTGTGCTTGTTAATATTAGTCAGTGCACTGTGAGTTAACGTTGACTAACAATGAACAACTTTATTGTCATCAACAAACGTTAACAAAGATGAATAAGTACTGTAATAAATCTATTGTTCATTGTTTGCTCATGTTAGTAAATACAATAACCAACATTAACAAAGGGGAAAATTAAATTTCATAAAATTAATATATTGACGGTTCATTTCGCTGTGGTAACCCCCGTTAAAGCAAGGAACAGGCCAAAGAAATTTTACAATTATGTAATTTATATAACCATGTAATAACCTAATAATAATAATAATAATAATAATAATAATAATAATAATAATAATAATAATAATAATAATAATTCTAACTTTCATAGTAATCCAATAATACTAAATAATGTATAAAAACAGGATGAGCCAGAAGCTGAACCATAGACATTATATAATAGATATCAATTATAAATGTCTATGAGCTGAACGCCTCTTATCACTATGAGAAATGAATCCGTAAAAAATTACTTACGATGATTTACACCCGGGAAATTGATGAAAACAAAGTTTGGTCTGATATTACTAAAGTTTCAAGTGTAAAGTGGGCTATCAACTACTGTAGATGATTCTTAACAGTTACTTGAGAGATCCTGACCTCACTAGAGGCTGAGCGCGCGAGTCCGTCACATATTCATGTATGTATCGCACAGGTGCCGCTGGGTGGCGCTGTGTAAAAACGTCACTTCCCCTCCTTATAGGCTGCTGTTCGCTGAGCTGCACATATCGAGCAGCAGCACTGTGTTTACGTTCTTACAATGTGTTGAACAGAGCATACGATTATGTTTTAAATGGTTGCTTTTTAACGACGAGGCAAAATCGGGACAACCGCCGAGTTTAATTCAGCACAAATCACAAAAAGACCTCAATTTCTTTCCAAACGATTGGAAGAGGAGGAGGAAGGTTTTACATTTTCCAGATCACATCATTCATTTGCAACATGGATCGACTGGCTTCATTTGGAAGTAAGTTTCTTGTTTAGTAAATCTAGTACTCTTGGGGAAACTGCCTAAATATGTAAACCAAGCTCTGGCATTCGATACATAAATGTACCATAGTAAACGGATGCCAGCTGAAATGACTCTTAGAGCCATGTTTATTGGCACATGTACCTTATCTTGTATTTTGTGCCATGACAATATTTGAAATTCTCTGAAGTACATCATGTTATGATAATACACTTATTAATAATGTATATTGCAATACGGCATTTTAAACTGTACCAGGGTGCAGCCCCAGAGTTGTAATACATATAACTCATATAAAATATCAGTGCATTTAAGTAAAAAGGCAAGTTTTCTTTAAAAAAAAATTTGTATATTATTTTTTATGTAAATAACAATAATTTTAAGTAAATTTAAAATAAAATGTAGCATATGAGTTTCTGTTTTAAATATGTTTATATATATTTTTACAAATATTTAATAGAAAAATATTTTAAAAATTTATAATTATTTATATTGTGAGTTTAATGAATGTAGTAAATAATTCACAATGCTTTTAAGTGCCGTATACGATGCTGTACCATGCTGCAAAGTTGTAATTCATAAAAAAGCGGTAAAAAAATAAAAGTAAAAGTTAGAAACAATAAAGTAAAATGCAGTTAGATAGCTGCAGTGCATTTACTGTAATCATACCTCATGTGAATGTTGGATTGACCCGAAATAGTTTGAAAACCCCCTTACTGTACTATACTTTATGCTTCACAAATAGGCATGTGCCAGTCGGTATAAGATTCTGACAGTATGATAACCTTGAATAAAAATATCACGCTTTCACGGTATTGTGATTACTGCTCTAATATAAGTTCTTTTTAAATGTCTGGGTAAAAAACAAAAACTTTTCCGCCTTCGAACAAATTATTTTTTTATTTTGAGAAACATTTAAAATATATATATTTTTAAAGTAAACATGTCCTAAATTATTCAAATGAATCATTGACTTCTGCTGTTTTCATTAGTTTCAAAACACAGATTTCTTGACAACTTCAAAAAGACATCTTCGGATATGTATTTCTGCTGGAGATACTGTTGTCCTAAAAAAAACAAAAAAAAAACAGGTAAACAAAAATCGTACATATACCGTAGGAATAGTATAACAGAAAACTTTGACTTTTCCAAACCTTGACTTTTCCAATCTGCTGTATTCCTTGAAACCGGTTATCGTCCAATGGCTATTTAGAACTGCATGTTTTTCTTAAATATACTGTCTTATTTCCTCATGAACTATCTATATTCATTAAAAAATATAATTATCTAATAACGTAATAATAACAAATATTTGTAATAAAATACTACATTCGAATTTGGTGGGTTATATTTTTCACTTTTGGTTATAATTCATAGTTTTTTAATAAGTATCAGTTTTATGAAATAGTAATATGTTTTGACATGCATTCATTAAATGTAATTAAAATAAAATAATGCGTTTCTTTAACATTTGTAGAATATTTTATAAACTCAAGAAATATTAAACATATTTATTTTAAAAAATAAACAATAAATCGAGTGTCATATTTGAAAATACATTATATACCTATGGAAAAACTGGACTTCTTGAACGTTCAATTTTTTTTTTTTTGGATTGATTAGGTACAGTTTGTGTCTGTATAATATTATTATTTGTTTCTTTTATTTATAAAGAATATTAAGTTATGTTTTTGTAATTTTGTGACTAGATACAGTAGCTCTAAATCACACAATTTTTTTCATTCTGAAGTGATGTATAAAACAATTTATTTATTTAACAGAAATTAATTTTTTTACTTAAACACATACTGTAACTATATTGTAATTTAGTTACAATACAATTAATTCTTTAGACATGCTTATATTATATTTTCTCTTTTTTTGACAACACAATACCATTTGAAGTTTTGAATTCAGAATTTCAAATTTTCAAAATTCAAGAATTTTTAAAAAGGTATATTTGGTTTCACATCCCAGATTTATTTTTTTTTTTAATCACAACAAATTAAAATATTTGGATATTTTATACTAAACTTTAATACTTTGAAAATATTTGATTTGTTTAGGTAAAATTTTTAGTAAAATAAATGTTAATATTTATTTTATTGGAAATGTTTTTTGTTTTTTTTTACAGAAAACATCTAAAAAAATGCTCTAAATGACTACATTTTTATTTTTCATGAATTAAACATTATTACTCAAACCCATAGCTAAAATATCCAGTAAATCCCGAGAAACAGAATTTCTTGAGAGTTGGTTTGCTGATACCTTCATTCTGTTTCAAAATTTTTCTGTCTCCAGATGATCCTTTCGATAAGCCTCCCTGTCGAGGATGTTCCTCATATCTGGTGGAGCCATACATCAAGTGTGCTGAATGTGGACCGTCCCCATTTCTCCTGTGTCTGCAGGTGCTTTGCTTCCACTGCTGTCTGAATGCATCAATCATACACTGTCACTGATCATGAAATCCTCACTCTGTTTTCATCTTTCTGTTGCAGTGTTTCACTAGAGGATATGAGTATAAAAAACACCAGAGTGACCACAAATATGAAATCATGGTAAAGTTTAGATTACTACACCTAATACATAAGGTTTTGGATTAAAAGGTATCTCAATGGCAACCTTTTTTTTGTAGTTAATCTAATATTTGTACAGTATGTATATGTGTATATATAGCACTTTTAGCTCAATAGACTACTAATTAGCTGCATATTAATAGTTAGTAAGGTAGTAATTGGGTTTACTGTAGGAATTGGGTAGGATTAGGGATGTAAAATAAGATTATATGATTCTAAGTGTTAATAAACAGTTAATATCTTAACAATAGGCAGGTAATAACCCAGTGGTAAATGGTGTTACTTTTTTGTTACTGGTGTAATTGGTACTTAAACTAAAATGTTAACATATACTGTATGTGGCTGTTTTGTTTGGTTTGTTTTGTTTTCACTGGTTATATGTTCCTAAAAATCAATAAAGTTAAATATAAAAAAAATGTTTTTATGTAGACTGAATATTTAGATGTATAAGATGTTTTTACATGTTGTTAATTCCATAAATGTTCAAAACAGTCATATATTTATTTGTTTGCTGTTTAAAAAATCTTGGTTGTAAAAATTCATAACTTGTATTTGCTCTATAAATGACATGTTTACTTTGATATGTATTTCTTCTAGACCTCAGATTTTCCGGTGTTAGAGAGTGGCTGGACTGCACAAGAGGAAATGGCTCTTTTAGAGGCCGTCATGGACTGTGGGTTTGGGAATTGGTCAGTTGGTACCTTCTTGCTTTCTTCCAATAGGGCTTAATTGTAACAGAGCTCAGTTTTCCCCAGATCTTAATAACATAATTTCCTCTTCCACTATTTAAGGAATAAAACCAGAGCAAAAAGTGATACATTTGTGAAGTAGTAATGGCATGAAATGTTTCAGGATTGCCAAAAAAGAGTGCCTTCCTTAGTTTTTTGTCTTGTTTTGCAATGCAATTATTAAATCATTCATAAATTAAGATATGTTTAGCTAGATGCAAAACCAGTCATTAATATATTAATGCAATGAATACATTAATATAATAATATTGTTAATATACAGTCAAGCCCAAAATTATTCATACCCCTGGCAAATTCTGACTTAAAGTTACTAAAATGACACAGGCTTCTCTCAAAAGATAATAAGTCAGAATTTGCCAGGGGTATGAATAATTTCAGGCTTCACTCTTAGTATTGTAGGGTTTTTTTTGTTTGAAAAATTTACAAAATTAAGTGATTAAAGCAAGAACAAATATGTGTCGTTACAGCATGAAAACTTGTTTAATATGGAATAAATGGATTTTTTGTTTGTTTGTTTGTTTGTTTGTTTGTTTGTTTATAGGCAGACGTTTGCTCATGTTATGCATAAAAACAGATTTATATTATTCTCATAAAACAGGACTTCTTGTCTTATGCCATTTTGCTTCTTGTAGTAAATGTATATTTAATTGTAAGTAGATATTTGCATTAGAAAGCAAGACAAAAATACTCTGTTTTTTTGATAGTTTTTTAGCTTTTGGGAACAGTTTTTCAAACATTAATGTTTTAGTTTTGACCAGTGTTAAAATTCTTAAACATTGTTTTTGATAATTGAAATAAACTTAAATTAAAAAGTATTGCAAAAATAAACAACAAAAATGATTGCATTATCAGAAACAAATCTAAAATAAAATCACTCAAACCAAAATAAAATAAAATTAAATCTAAATGAAATAATAATATCAAAAATCATGAGCACATTATAGTAACAATCATGAGCACATTATAGTAACACTGCTGCTGTTGTATTTGGGTTTCTTCAGGCAGGATGTGGCTTACCAGATGCGCACAAAAACCAAAGAAGAATGTGAGGGTCACTACATGAAAAACTATATCAACAATCCTCTGTTCTCCTCCACTCTGCTCAGTCTCAGACATATGGATGATCATCTGTCCCGGACAGCAGACACAGCCATTTCCTTCAAGCGTAAGCAAACAGCAGAAACAGCAGAAGCCACTATTGTGTTGATTCACCTCTAGATGTACACAAAGTTACTCTAGATATACAACAAATTACAAGTCTAATAAGTCCCAAACAAGTTAAAAGGAGAGTTCACGCAAAAGAAAAATACATTTTGCTTGAAATTGACTTAATATGACTTTTTTTCTGTAGTAAATCATTAAAGTCAGACTTTTCCATCACTATTAGAGTAGAAAAAAGCATGTCATGTAATACTAAATGAATAGCTAGTGTGTGTGCAAGAAACTGAAATTGTTTGTAATCCCCCAGCCACAGTCTAATTCTTTTCTGTGAACTGGTTGCTCAGTTTGTTTTTTAATCAAATGGCATCTGAGGCCTTGGTTAACACCTTCTATTAAGGTGTGTTTTTGTTGATTCGATCACAACAAGTGGACAAAGAACCATATAAATTAAACAAGCTTTATGAAAAGGCCACTTTATACATTAACTAACAATTGTTTTTTCTTTTGGGGGGGATTGACCCCTCTAATTAACACTTGATCCCCCCTGAATGACGTCAAAACAAGCTGTATGGGTTGTCAGCACTTTAATAGTTTTCTCTGATTTGTATCTTAAAGGTGCTGTATGTAAGTTTTTGACTCTTCTAAAGCATAAAAATACCATAATATGATTGCAGATATTTAAGAAACATGCCAAGTAAACATTCGTGTTTATATGAAAAACAATGCTGAAGTCAGATATTCTCAATATCTGAGATATTTCTTAGAAAATTTGTTTTCCATTCCGAAAGGCTGTCTGTTTTGGATTTTTAACCCGCTCAATGCCAGTTTAGCCAATTATATTTCAGCATCCCGGGTTGCCTTGGTGGAAAACTGCTTATTTCATTCATTCAGAAAGCGGAAATGACTCCGAAATGAGATGCAGATTCAGAGTTCCACGTGAGATTATTAATTAGCAAGTAATATAAGTATCACAAACGTAAACATTAGGTGAGCAGGTTAATTTGTAACCGTGTGTCCTAACAACATGATACGTGATGATATTTGCAGTGATAAGCAGTTTGGCTGTTTGCACCAGACGAAACATGACAGAAATTTAAATACAGCCATTCAGAAGTAAAGAATATGCACTCACTCAGGAAATGGTAAGGGTTATAATCTAATTAATACATATTAAACCACTTTAACATTATTAAATGTACATTCTGAATAACTGATATGTGTTTGCTTGCACTGAGTCACAGTTCTAAAGTTCAATTTCAAACGGTTTATTTTATTTTCAAGATTTGAGGTGAACCATCTGCTGCTGCTTTCAGTAGAATGGCAATAAATGTCACATAAAATGGCATTCTAACTCACATTGTTAGCGTTTAACACTGAATAAAGCACATGAGGTGTACCTGAGGTGATCACTGTTTATCCTGTTGTTCAGCTGCAAGAGTTAGAAGCCATTTCTAATATATGAATTCCAGGTGTTGGTTAGAACAAAAACTCCTTTTAATATGGAGAATACTCCTTCTATCCTTCTATTGCTTTTAGTTGGAACATGATTTAAATAAGCCTTTGGGCTCGATCGTCAGACTCACTACTCAATCTGGCAACCTGCGCTTGCGTTTGTTTTGATCCAGGAATGTAACACCTAGTTCAACTACTGGGTGTTAAACTTACACACCGCACTTTTAAAAAATATTAATAATAGTTATTAAAATAATAATGGTTCATTTCATTGTGAATGTATAATCACGCCAATCAGTCTATGCGAGAAAAAATTCATTCGACAGTCTGAAACCGGCAAATCTAGAAAACCCATAGACACTCTTAAGTGTTCGCAAGACACTTTTCTTGTAAAATAGGCATTTGTGTCTACATATAGCCTAAAAGTAAATTACAATTAGATGCGCAGTTTGTTTCATTTGACCCACAGTAACCAATTCAATTCAATTCACCTTTATTTGTATAGCGCTTTTACAATGTAGATTGTGTCAAAGCAGCTTCACATAAAAAATCATAGTAAATTGGAACAGTGTAGTTCAGTGTTTAAGTTCAGTTTAGCTCAGTTCCGTGTGGTTTAATAATCACTACTGAGAGTCCAAACACTGAAGAGCAAATCCATCGATGCGCAGCTCTACCGATCCCAAACCATGCAAGCTAGCGGCAAGAGCGGAGAAGGAAAAAAAACACTGAAATAGCGAAGCAGAAGTTTATACACAAGTTTTCCCTCAAAACACTGAATACTTAAATAAGTTTTATTAAATGTAATTTAAATAAGTACATGAATTTGATTCACTGAAGCACGTATTAAGCAAACTAACATTAACGAAAAAACTCACCCCACAAGAGTAATCTGGCCTAATGTGTTTTTCGACCACCTCTTGAAGTGGTCATAAGTGGACAAGCTCAAATCGTTTTACAGACCGTTCACACCTGTACTACTTGATGAAGTAGTTAACAAAAATGCATCTTGTTAATATCAGGTGTGAACAGGGTCTGAGATTGACAGCAGGAACAGCAGTGCGGTCATTGTAGTGGTCTGTTGTGGTCAGAGTAAATGTGTAAAGTGGCAAGAATGTCCACTCCATGCTTAAAACCTTTTTGTAACCGGTCTGCTCCAGCTCTGATTTGGGTTTTCCATCTTCCGCTCCTCGCTCCTTGCTCGTTTGATTTTTTTTAATTTTATTTAATTTTTTTTTGATGATGATGATTTTTAATGAAATTTTTATAATACCATCCTCCTTAAAATCAGCATGAAATATAATTTATTTTTCCATATTGTGATGTTAAAGGCTTTTTTCCATTAGAATTGATAGAATAGTTATCATTCGCTATTAGTCAACTAAATGTAAGTCACAATAAATACATCATGAGAGAATAGAAATTATTTAGATAAAAAATTATGACAGCACATGAAGTACAAAAAAAAAGGAGATGCATGGATAAATGATTTATAATAAACAGCGCTGTATTGAAGAGCAGGACATCCGTCGTGTTCTAATCCATGCTTCTTTCATTGTGTTCATTTCTGTTTGCCATCCTGAGCTCCACATCCCTGCAGGCACTCATTCATCACACTTTCACCACACACAAACTAGCAGATTGAATACGAGATGTGCTTGTCTGATTTATTTTGTTGTTAAGATGGCACATAAGCACACACATACAGTACAAATCTGCAGTGTTCAAAGTGTGGCAATGAATGATTGATGTATCATAATAATAATAATAATAATAATGTCAGGCATTGGGTTGTGTTGTGTGTGTATTTGTTTGTTTGTTTCAGCAACGGATGATCCTCCAAGGCCTTCCTTCGACTCTCAGCTGTCCAGAGATATGGCCGGATACATGCCGGCTCGAGCAGACTTCATGGAGGTAAGAGATCTGCAGCTAATATAAATTAGTCAGGGTTGCACCTTATTTCATTATTGACATGGATGAAAACAAAGCTTTGAGGAATAGAAATGCATGTGTTCAGTGGAGTGTAAGTAAGAGATAAAGTACGTCCAGCTGGTTATTATCACTAAAGCGAAGCAAATCGGAGGGCTATTGTTAGAGGTGTGAATCTACACTGGTCTCACTGTTCAGTTCGATTACTATTTTCGACATCGATTTGGTTCAATTTGGTGCATCACAGTGCATTGACGATGCTTTTCCTACACAGTTTTATATTTTCTTCACAGCACAGCAATTCTTGTATTAAATTGTATAAATATATTTATATTTATATACTATTTGTAAAACAATTTTGTCAGTGAATACAAACATTCAGATATATTAACTGTACCTTTAAACAACGCGAGCCTTTATAGCAAATAAACAAATATAAATATCCTGCTCGCTTTCTGAGCCTTGTCTAGCAAGTTCTTTCTTACACCCCTGTGATTGGTCACGCGCTTAACAGTAAGGGCTGTGATTGGCTCTCACTCGCTGGCGCTCTTCACAGATGAGTGACACTGATAAACGGCAGCGGCAGTCACAGCTGATCCATGATAGACACGGCGGAGAAAAAACTGCAGACACGCGCTCGTGTCTGTATCCAGAAGTATCGCTGTAACAGCCGAGAGGAGAGGAAAAGTCACGCCAGCAGGTCAAATAGGCCACAGTGAGAGAGAGATGGAGTTTACTTTCATTCTCTCAATCACAGTGAAATAAGGGCTTCTGCTGTAAGTGTCAGTGAAAGACTGTCCAGCAAACACACATGCAGTGAAATTGTGCACAGTTTCAGCGTTTTTAAGTAGTGGGAGCGTTTCTATAACTCGCGCTCGCCTCCCTCGCCATAGTAAGCTATGATTATTACAGAAACGATACGGAATTAATTTTGACACCCCTAGCTATTGTATTAGCCTAAAGGCCTTTATTCTGCAAAAACAAACAAACAAACAAAAACGACTAGATGCACTTTATCCCACTTATCAAAGGGCTACTTGCCACAAAATGTAAAAATTTGACACAAAACATGTTTGTTGTTCTGAGCCATAATAGTTTATTACATTTCTATTTAAACACAAAGCTAGAGATGCACTGATATGGATTTTTTGGCCGATATTGATAACCGATAACTCTTCAGATTTGGAGGCTGATATATAAAGGCGGGTAAATATAAATATTTCAAAATGTTATATTTTTATACAGTGAACAATTGATTTTATTTTAAAAACTTCATAAAAGATTGAACTGCTCTTATGAACTGAATAGCCTATACTCAAAACAAAAAAAGCAATAATTTCAAAATTGCTAGGTGATAATATAGACCTATATTTACAATTTCACATAAATCAGCATGCCAAAAATAAATGATTTCCTTTTCTTCGCAAAGCAAATTAACATGCAATTTGAGTGTTGCATAAAAATAATAGGTTAAATAACAAAATGGGATTTAATTAACAAGCAGGTTGAATATATTTTAAATAAAATGAAAATTAAAAAACTAAAACCAGCTCAAATGTTCTTGAATAAAACGTGTTATAGTATTGTACATGTGTACAGATATGTTATGTCAGAAAAAGCATTTTTTCAGAGCCACCGTACAAGCGAAATGCTGAGTACAGATAGTACGTTTTACTTTAGGAAATGCGGCATAGATTCATCATATTTGGCATTTTAGATTCTTTTGAACACATGTAGCTGCTGCTTGTCAATAAGACAACGCTGCTATGTGCGTTCTTGCTGTTAATTGCGGGAAAAATGATCGATGAAAAGTTTGATAAACCGCTGTGAGTTTCACTCAACTGCAGGCGCTGCGTGACGCGCACACGCAAAGCGGAGTGAGATTTGCCCTCTGAGTCAAATTTTGCAATACAACACAAAGAAAGATCGGACATTGAAGGAATAAACAATGTGAGGGAAGCTCCATTGTAGTGCACTGGACAAGTCTGAACAAGTTCAACCCACGCATGTGCGAGGCTGGCAATTCTGTACAATTGCATAATTTATCGTCTTAAAGATATTGGCCTAATTTTGACATCAGACCGATAATGACAACATTAAAAATAGCATTTATCGGCTGATAACGTTATTATTAAAATTCTGCAACTAATGCATCTATATATGACTGTCCTATGAAAATTAAATGATAAATTATATTTTTATAGGACATTAAATTACAGTCAGTCACTAATAACGGACGACGCACATACCTATATCAGGAGCTGTGAATGCATGCGAAATGCACATGAAGTTATCAAAACATTAAACTTCCTACATGCGAATAAGAAAAGAGCAGAGAGCCATAACTCAGTCATGAAAAAATTCTTGTTTTAATTGATGGATGCAATTAACACAAACACTCATTGAAAGATAATTAAACTCTTCTTTCACAAACCGAAAATGCAAGATTTGGGTGGAAAATAAGGCTGTGACTAGAGGGAGATTATTCTTCATTATGATTGCGAGCTCATCTATGTAAACTAATCTCTTCGTCATCGGGGGGAGGCTGCAGTAAATATTTAGTTGGAATGTAGAGTTACATTTAAACTAAGTTCAGTGGTGCAACACAAAAATATTTAGTAGTGCGTAAATTGTAACTTAGTGTCCCCACAACCCTTTTTTAATTGGCATCATAACCACCTGGTTGACTTTTTATCCAGAGGTTATCATTATTATTTGAATTGCTTATTAGTATTTATCAGAGTTGTGCCAGAATATTATTCAATACAAAATGTGGGTCAAAAAATTATTTTCAAGAAGCGCACCTTAAAGGGTCACAACTAGGCTACATTTTAACCGGCCCCTGGAAAGCCAACTCAATAAAACTTGTCTTCCCTACAGTAATATTAGTTTAAATGTTCCTCATGTATTTATAGACCATATATTGTGGGGACACTGACCTGGACAGACTGTTGTACTTTTAGTTTATTAAAGTTTTTAAAGCTCGTCAATCTTTTTTTACGTAAAAATGTGCATGTATACAACTAGGTTTTGCTTCGTATTGATATATTTAAAATATGTGGCTATTGGCCAAGAAATAACTAATTAGAATTTTTTTGATGGGGCAGGTAAAAATCTTTTTCGCTGGCCCAACTGGGCCATTTGAGATAATCCTATCCTAAATAATAATTTCCTTCATAATGGTCTTAAAAATGTCTTACAATGGCCGCGTCCGTAATCGCCTACTACTCAGTAGGTACTGCATTTGAATTTACATGTACTACTTGGCCGTTAGAAAAGTATGCTCTATACAGTATGAATGTAAGAAGTATGAATGAAATTCGGATGTACTACATATGCCATTTTGTCATGGTCACGTGACCTACCTGCGTCAGTGGTGTCGCTTCACTCCCATAAATTAATTCTCTCACAGGGCATCATGGCATAGTGCAGCATGCATGGGATGCGCACTTCAGTCTTGCCTGATGTAGTAAGTCACCCAGGTACTTCTCGCATACTGATTTTCTATGAATTCGGACATAATACCCAGCTCGCATACTGTATAGTATAGAAGTATGCAGTTTCTGATGCAGCCAAAGTCTTAAATTTGACTTGGTGAAATCTGCAGAAACCCTGACGCCAAACTGCTGTGTGAAAGACAAGCATATAAATACGGTATAAATGTGAATGGATGTGAATTGTGAACATATTCACTGATAGTCAAGATGATTTTTAGTACCTGGATGAGCCTCTGTTATTAGTTTCAGCAGTTGTTATCTGGGAATAACATAGCTTGGAATGTCATGACTGAATAATCAGAATCAAGTACTTCAGAGAGCCAGGTTATAATGTTGTTTAACAGCATACTGATTGTTCAATTCATGAAATGTTATCATGGAAAAAAATAGACAATAGCAAAAACGCCGATAAACTGTTGTTTGAATATTTTGTGATGTTTCTACAGCTTTATACGGCCTTGTTTCCATAAATTCAATATGCCGTCTATTGATTGTCTGTTTAGAACTAATTTAATTCATTTATTATTTAAAGCAACCTCTCTTTCTCTTTTTGTCTCTGAAATTAGGAGTTTGATAATTACGCTGAATGGGATTTGAAAGACATTGACTTTGTTGATGATGATTCTGATATCCTTCATGGTAAGTGCAACAATACAAAAATGACTACATTTGTTCCCTCATTTTACTGAAATCAAATGTTATTTTCACAATGTACCATTATCATAACTAGTTTGACATTGTTGTTATTGCTGGCTTCATGAGACATTTCAGTTTAGCGATGAAATGCTTCCTCAAACATCATAATGGTCTTTTTTTACTTTTATTTCTTTAATAAAACCATCCTGAATTTAGTTTCTGTATACATTTTGGTGCCATTATACTAATTTTTAGTGTAATGTTTAATTTTAATTGAATTTTAGGTCATTTTGTTCTTTTAGTTAAGGTTTATTATGTTTTAATAAAAACACTTAAGTTTAATTAAATTGTGTTTCAGTTGTAGTATTATTATTATTTCAGTTTTAGTCTGTTCCATTCTTAAGCTAGTTACAGTTAATTACTAAGGCATCATATTCAATTTAATTTTATTTATTATTAACATTTCATTATTTATGTTTTTTCATATATAATATTATTCATATTTTTTATATATTATTAATAATTTATTTGTAAATATTTGTGTAATCACACTGAATGCTAAATTCTTGGTAACTTCTCCTTACCATGTTTGTGGTATTATTGTGTTATTGCAGCACTGAAGGTTGCAGTAGTGGATATTTATCACTCCAGACTAAAAGAAAGACAGAGGAGAAAAAAGTAAGTAGAAAAAAACTACTTGTATTGCACAAAGTTAACCTCTAGAGGGCCACATTTCCCTATTAAACCAGATCTCAAAGCGTCAGAGCGTTATTTTTTAAGCGCCCCTTTCTCAGTTAACAAATTATATATGTGGACAAAAATATGTAACACTCATATGATAAACACTAAAATTGAAACCAATTGTCACATATACGTTTGAAATGCCCTTGCTGGAGTTCATCTGGTTTGTTATAATGTAACCTAATACATAGCAACCCATCGGCCAGCCTGATTTTCTCTTGCACAAACAGTAACAGTAACGGTGTGTAAATCAGCAGTAATGAGCCCTAGCTGACCTGTAATGGACCGGTGGTGTGTGTGTGTGTGTGTGTGTCTGTGTTTGAGAGCTTGACCTCAGCTGTGTAGTGAAGTTGAGCCTCAGCTGTCGTCTGAGATCTCCTGCAGAGACACACATACACACACACACACACACGCACATACACACACACATTCCACCAGCGGATGCTTTTAATAACACCATCCTCAGACCAAGCAGCGCATCGTGTCATTCCAATGCATTTAGTTTGTAAAAATGTGAAACACTGATAAATATACTGTGCATGATAGACATTTGAAACTTTAACAGAAAACATTTTTAGATTTTTTTTTCTCTTAATCATTTTAAAATCACTTTATTACACAATCTTAAAAGGATATTTTAACCAGAACTAAAAATCCTGTCATCATTTACTGCACCTACCTTCCACTTGTTCCAAACTTGTTTGACTTACTTTCTTTTGTTGAGCGCAAAAGAAGATATTTTGAAGAAAACTGGAAACCTGTAACCATTAACTTCTGTAGTATTTTCCATAGGATTTAAGGATGTCTGTGGTTACAGGTTCTCGGTTTTGAAGCATGAAATATTATTTTACTATAAAATAATGATAAAAATAATGATAAAATTTGTTGTAGTTATGGTGTTATCAAAAATCTTAAAAAAAAATGGGGGGGGGGGGGGCAATATTATTAAAGTTGAATAAACATGCAAATATTTATGTTTGAGTGATTTGGGCATAAATGTGTTTTGTTTATTTGAATAAATATTATTTTATTTGAATATTTACTATTTGGTGTCTGTTTAATTTGTTTTTTAGGATTCTCTTATTCTCACAAAGGCAGCATTTATTTGATCAATATTGACAGTATTATATAGAAATATTATAACAATTTTATGTTACATTTATACATATTTTTTTGGGATATTGATAATATTGTGTCATTTATTAATCTCACAGCTTATGGCTAAGCTGAATATTCAGCATCGTTACTCGTCATCAGTGTCACATTAAATTATGTGAAATCAAAATTCTGGTAACTTCATAATAACTACACACTATGAATCTTTTAGTAAGCATGAGTAAATAGTTAATTCATCATTTGTTAATGCAACACTTAATTTAGTAATGCAAAATAAATCATTAAAAAATTATGGAAATATAGTAATTAAGTCAAGAAAACAGCATTTGTAGCTGTAGTTATAAACCGCTTACTAATGTCTACAACGTAAAATAAATGCTTAACAAATGATTCATAGTGTGCAGTTATTATAAAGTCTTACCGAAAATCTTTTTTATGTAATAAGTTATTGTTTATTAAAAACAAAATTCCTAAAAAATCTCTAGAAAAAAGTTCATGTACAGTGGGAAAAATAGGTATTGAACACGTCACCATTTTTCTCAGAAAACATATTTCTAAAGGTGCTGCTGACTTTTTTTCAGATTGTTGGTAAAACCAAAGAAATTCGTATATGCAACAAAAAACTAAAATCTAATTAGTTTACAAATTAAGTTATGTGTAATAAAATGAAATAACGAAAAAGTATTGAACATGTTAAGACAGGGAGGTGTAGAAAGGCAGTGAAAGCCCAGACAGCAGCTGAAACCTCTCAGTAGTCTACATTACCAGGATGATGAAGATGAAACCAGGGTGGACATTTCAGCAAGACAATTATCCAAAACACAGCCAAGGAAACTCTCAAATGGTTTCAGAGAAAAAAAAATCAAGCTGTAGAATGACCCAGCCAATCACCTGACTCGAATCCAATAGAAAATACAAAATAAAGATCAGATTTGATAAAGGAGACTCACAAAACCATCAAGATTTTTACACTCTGGTGAAGTCTGTGAAAAAAATTACACCTGAGCAATTCATGTGACTTCAATCTCTACATAAGAGGCGTCTTTAAGCTGCATCACCAAAAAAGCCTTTTATATAAAGTATGCAATGTTTCAGTAGTTCAGTACTTTCTTCTTGTGTCATTCCATTGTTATTAAACATAACAATTTTTTTATATGTTTTGTTTTATTTTTATGTTTGTATTGTTTGGGTTTTTATCAAAATCTGGTCCAATTCCATGTCATCAGCTCCTTTAGAAATATTATTCCCAGGAAAAAACATGTGTTCAATACTTATTTTCCCCCACTGTATATCGATTCATTAAATTTATTTGACTAATTTGGTTTTCAAAAATCTCATGTTCACAAGGGCAGTTTTTATTATCAATATTGACAACATTAAATACAAATATTATAACAGTTTGGTCTTTTTATTAATAATTCATGTAATTTATTAGTCTCTCAGCCGATGGCTAAGCTGAATTTTAAGCATCATTACTCTAGTCATCAGTGTCACATGAAATCAAAAAATCTTTCTAATATAATGTTGTGCTGTTTAATAAAAACAATATTCTTTTAAAAAAAAATCTTTCCTAAAATATCATGCTTGTAGACATTGCAATACATTATTTAAGCATTAAAAACTGCACTTATTTCAAATGAAATCTCTGTTTTTTAGGATCATTCGAGATCACGGCCTCATCAACCTACGCAAGTTTCAGAGTAAGCAGTGCTTTTTTCTTTTAAACATGCTGTTGCATGCTGTTGGTCATATTAACCAAGCACTCCAGCAGTCTCCTGCCATCCTTATTATATATCCTCAGTATGCGAGCTGAAGTTCCTCGCTCAGGCTCTTACAGGTTGGTTTCCACACACAAACAACAAGTTAGATTCACAAGACGACCCTCCCTGTCCTCCAATAATACCATCTATGTGAAATGTTTACAGCCAGCAGCCGGAAAACTGCTCTCCCATATCAACACTGATCTCAGAGCAGTTTTCGCCAGCTGTGATTGCTCCCTTATGAACAGTTTGGCATGAAATGAACATTTCGACTATCATGACAAAAGAGATTGCATCTTTACGAGGCTTTATTGATCGGCACCCTCTGGGCAGCCAGTCGCCTTTTCTCAGTAAATAGAAACCCCGTCCCTGGCTATTTCCCCCTGGACATTTCACTCGCCCAGCCACTTTCGATAGGAATACGCTTATCCAATTATTTCCTCTTTACGCGCAGCGAAAGGAAGAAAAAAAAAAGAATCCATTCGGGTTTAGCATGTTTTCCTAAGACGTACTGAGTGTTTGTGATGCGAGGAGGGCTTTAAGTCGTTTTTATTTATCTATGGGCTCCAGCCGCCCTCCTCGTCTCTCTGCATGCTCAAGACAAAAGAGAAGCGATATTACTGCCGAACTGCAGCCTTGTTGTCATGGAGACTGCAGGAATGTGTGTGTGTGTGTGCGTTTCGAGTGATAATGGAAGCAGTGGCCAAGACCTGACGGCTCGCAGCGGTGTTGGTTTATCCCTGATTCAGGAGAGCAAGACTGCTTGACCTGGCCGTGCAAACAGCAGACAGTCTTGTTACCCATCAGCCACTGCTGCGTGGAGGACACTGCTTTTGTTGTTTGATATATCTAGAATGATGTGTATGTTCAGCTACTGAAAAATTGAGACCACCCATGGAAAAGTTTCTCTGGATTTGTTTTTGGTTTGAAATAATATTGAAAAATAATATTTGTTTTATTCTACAAAGGTCTGATGACATTTCAAACAAAAATATTGTCGTTTAGAGCATTTATTTATTTATTTATTTATTTTCTTACCAGAATAGGACAATTAGACAGAATAATAAATGTTTGCTGGATGATATTCCAAAATAAAAAATCACGATATAATGTTTCATACCATTCGATATCGATAATTAACATTTTTTTAACAATACATTTAGGATTATTAGGATTTTTTTGTTATTTAACTTTATTTTAATTTACCAACATTACTAAGGCAAATAGTTTTAATAGTCAAAAACAAAAAATATTTAAACTAAATATCTTATCTCTTTATAACCAAATAAACATAAATGATAAAGAGACTCTTAAACTTGATAAATAAAATGTTACAAAGTGTGTGCAATGGTAAAGGTAGATCAACATCTGTAAGGTGTCAATAATAATGAGACAGTAAACCTCAAACCTCTGTAAACAAAACAAGTTCTGATTATCAAATCTGAGCTTTCAAGTAAAATCTGAGCTTTCAACCATCATTATTCAAGTACATGCTGAACATTTTGTGAAGTTGTATGACTACATTACCCCCTATGCTAAAAATCTTTCAGATGGGGAGCTAGTGGCTGGGATGCACAAGAAAAGAAACCAAAAAGCCACTCTGATGACATCCTTTTTTATTTCCAATCTCCTCATTGCTGCTAGCCACGGCACTCATTTTCGCGTGTGTTATTATTCTGACCTGAAGTGACAAGCGCGAACACGTGCTTTCCTTCACCATTTTCTATGGCATGTCTTGTAACTAGGCGGCCGCTTTCTCAGAGGATGACAAACGGACAAATCATTGCTGCAGCTCCGATGCAAGTTTATGGGGAAAAATCAAAATGGGTGCGCTGTGTAATTATTCTGCCGTTATTACTGAAATGTGTATATTCTATACAAAATGTGAAGCAGATTGGTTAGTTCTACTTGCATGAATCGCAGTGCGCTCACAGCATTCGGGAAAGTTCAGATGTTTCTTAACTAGGTGTACTTGGAAAATGCATGCCTCCATTGGAAATGACAAACTGACACCCTAAGATTATTGGCATTGCTTCCAATGTGTGCGCTCAGCAGCCACATTTTAATAAAACTATAGTGCTTCATGCCAAGACTTCATACAGATTTTTTTATTTTTTATTTTTTATTATTATTATCGATTTTTATTGCCCAGCCCTAGTTGGTTTTGGAAATCAGAGTTCTGAAGTTCTGAACTCTACTGAAGTTCTCGTACTATCCCTCGTACTATATTGACAAAAGAAAATGTAAACGTGTAAACTTGGCACTTTATTTGTTATTTTAAAGTTGATGAGATTGTTGAAGTTGAAGAGGTGCTGTGACTTTTATTTCATCTTGTTGATGTACTGAAACTGAAGTGGATTAACTTCAGCACTAATTAATTATTCACCTAAAGAATAATAATAAAATAAACATTGTAAGTTTTGATTTCACACAGATTTTAAGCTCTAAATGACAGTGTAGTTGTTTTTGAGAATAAAAAAATATTATTTTGTAAACTACCAATTACATTTCACATCAAAATGTTGTCTTTTTGGCATAAAATGGCAAATAAGGTACCTTTTTTTTCCAAGACGTTTTTTTTTTTTTTTTTTTTTTTTTTTTTTACATCACTGTACCGTGTTTTTATTTGCTGGAGAAAAAAACATTTGTTATTCTGACCAACTGTCATTTTATGAAGAAAAAAAAGCTCTAAATGACAATGTTTTTGCATGAAATTTGGAACAAATGTTTTCAGAGGTTTATAGAATAATATTATTAACATTTTACTGACAGCTAGCTCTCTGCAACTCTCACATGGTCACCCACTAAAGCTTATCAGGGCTGCGTCCGGTCAGTATGGGAGACCACATGGGAAAGCTAGGCTTTTGCCTGAGGTGGTGTTAATGAATCCAGCAGGGGGCGCTCAACCTGCAGTCTGTGTGGGTCCTAATACCCCAGTATATTGATGGGGACTCTATGCTGCTCAGCTTTTTCGGATGAGACGTAAACCGAGGTCCTGAGCTGATGATAAAAAATCCCAGGGTGACCTTCGAAAAAGAGTAGGCGATTAATCCCGGCATCCTGGCCAAATTTTCACACTGGCCTTTGTCCATTATGGCCTCCTAACCATCACCATATCATAATTGGCTTCATCACTCTGTCTCCTCTCCACCAATCAGCTGGTGTGTGGTGTGCGGTGGTGCAGTATGGCTGCCACTGTGTCATCCAGGTGGATGCTGCACACTGGTGGTGGATGAGGAGATTCCCCCTAAACATGTGTAAAGCGCTTTGAGTGTCCAGAAAAGCGCTATATAGATGTTAGGAATTATTATTATTACTGAAATCCATGCCAAAATAATCCAGAAAAATGTAAAATTTTTAAGTGGTGTCTTAAGTTTTCCATAGCTGTCTATGTATGTATATATTATTTATCGAGTGACAGGATGATGTGTATGCGAGTGTTTCTAGCGGAGGCAGAATATCACACCTCGCACTCACCCACATAGCAGCTTTCTGTTTCTATCACTCTCGCTCAACAGCAGCAGGGCTGATGGCTGATAGTGCTGCTCGCTCAACCCTTCCCAGAGTGCAGAGCTTCAGTGATGGGTGAAGAACCATCAGGGAGACTTTCACAGGGCTGCTTGGCACAGTTGGACTCTTGAAACTGTGCTCGTTTCATTTTTCAGACGAGGCCATCATTTAAATGCATACTATGGAAAGTTCTGGTGTAACAGATCTTCGAGAACCTAGTGAGAATACTACCGCTTTATAGTATACTTATTATAAATATTGGTGGTTATATAGAGTTTTGTTTTAATTCAGAATTATAAAAGGCTATTTTCTGGCTGTTTTCTGCCCCCCTTCATCAGAACACACTGTGTGAATGGTTGTGGTGGATTGTAGACTTGGAAGTAAACACCCACTGGTGTGATTCACTAACAGTTTGCATATTTAGCTTGTTATTGTATTGTTTAATTTAGCAAGTTCAAAAGGAGAGCTGTGTGATGTAAATTTCTGCATGTATGTTTAGCAGCCTACATCCTTTATAAATGGACACTGCTGTTATGTAGGTTAAAATTAGGGCTGTCACAATTATGAAATTTGGCTTGGTTTTGGTGCTTTGACGATTAATTGTATAACTGGATACATTGATAGTTATTTGTATGTTTGGAGCCCATACAATAATGTGATATATAGCCAGATATGAGCATATACTGTATATAAAAATATAGTATATCTATATAACCAACTTGTATAACTGCCATTTTTGCAATATTTTGAGATATATGTTGAATATATCTGCATGTACGACTTTTCTATCTGTGAAATTCAAAAGCAAACTTGAATGGTTAATATGTGATATGCATGTGATTTGCATTGTTATGATTAATTGAATCTTTTGTAAGATTTTTGCACTTTTAAATATTAAAGTAATTTATTGCATTCTGAAAATGTCAGAAACAAACACAATAAACTTGCCTAAAACCCAAAATAGCATACAGCAACAAAAGGCAAACTGTTAGGAAGTAGGGATGCTCATTTCAGTTAATTTTGCCAACCAACAAGTGCTGCTCGTTAACCGAATATTAACGGTTAACTGGTCAGATTAATATTAAATTATTATTTGATTTTTAAAAATAATTGACCTGTCAGACACAAAATAGACGCATTAAATATTGCATTTTAAAATACCGAACATATTAACAACAGAACAACAACAGAATATTTTCACGCACCTGTAGTGTTTCCAACAGCACAGAAATAAAGAATAAACTAAATAAAAAGAATAAAATAAATAGTCCTGCCCTTGATATTTTTCACTTAAATTACAAATTTAGATTACAAAACGAAAACACTGACTGAATTCTTTTTAAGAACCAGTGTTTTTTTTTTTTTTTTTGTCCAATCATTTGTTTTTTTTTTCTTCCGTCAAATAAAAATAGCAGGCTACCTCAAATCCATCACGCCACGTAAAATAGGCCTATGCATTTAATTAATGAGCAGCTCTAATTCTTATATAAAAAATCAAGAAAATCTTTGGATTTGTTTGGTTCGTAGATTATGTAGTCTATTTTAAAAATTGATATTTTATAAGAACTATTAATAACTGTAATTTTCCAAATGGACAAAAGGTTGGTTTGTTGGTTGAACACTAAATCATCAATAGCCTATTTGTTGAGTTTATGACGCAGATTTTATGTCACTAGGAAACGACTGAATCAGCTGGTCTATTGTGCGTGAGTGTTGCTGTCAATGTTTTTATAATTGTAATATTTAAAAATATTGTGAAGTTTAAGATTTGTAAAGTAATACAGCTCTGGGTAACTTGAAACAGCGACTACTACGCCCCATTCACACGGGGCGTCAGCTTCAACGCTTCCCATTCACTTTGAATGGGTGACGTCAGGCGTTGCCGAACTGCATTCTGGATCCGTCGGTGCCGCTTTAGTGGCGTTGCTCGCTGCAGAAGTTGGGACTTTCTCAACTTTTCAAGCGGCGACGGAAGCGTCAGCCAATCAGATCGCTGTATGCAAATACAACAGCTCAGACAGCGACCTAGTGCTGGCTAATTTCATTGGCTAACGCTGCTATGACGATCGCGTCAGCCCCAACTTCAGACACGTCCTCTGTCAAGCGTTGACACTGAAGAAGTCTCTCCTCCAGCTTTAAAAGTCTCTATAGGCGTCTTTACAACACAAATACTGCTGTGACCTTAACGGAAACCCCACCGCTGCTTTCATTTAATTCAAGAGTGAAAGAGATGCGACTGACGTAACATGCTTTTTCCGCTCAGGGTTGACTTTTTTTCAACTGCGAGCACACAGCGTGAAACGGCAAAAACGTTAGGTGCGCAGGGCACATAACCAATGAAATTATTCACCTCTCAACGTAAAAAGCAGGTTCGCTATGATCGGCCCCTCATGCAGCCAAACTAAAAATATATTAAAAAAATATTTTAAATAATTTAACTGATACCATTAATCAATAAAAAACGCACCCTTTCGGTTAACAGTTAATCGGTTATTTTAAGCATCTCTATTGGGAAGATCTGCTACTAAAATGCTACATTAGTTACTCATGTTTTTAACTAGTCATTAAGTAGTGAAATGCAATACAAATACACAACAATTGATTTACACAATCGATTTTTTTTTATGCGCAAATTTGAAAGTGAAAGTAAAATGCACTAGCCAAATGATTTGTCTGTATTTTCATTTGTGTCTCGTTTCTGTGGCTATCAAAGTGTACCTATTATGCAAAAAAAACTTTTATAAGAGCAGCAGTCTGTGAATATAACCAGCTTCTAATGGTAAAATAAAAGTTTCTTTTATTTTTTATGTTCACACCTAATAAAAACAGGGCAGAAAGACTGCGCAGTGCAGAGGGGGAAAGCCCTGCCCGTTAGTGACTCTCCCTTGTTTTTGAATCGGACACTATGCTGACACATAAGCGTTTGTTGCTCCGCCCTTTTGAATTTAAAGCTACAGTCACTATAATGGCACAATTAATCAAGGCCTAAAAGGGGCAGTTTCATAGTGTTAGAAAACATTATTTGTGGGGTATTCTGAGCTAAAACTTCACATACACACTGTAGGCACCTCAGAGACTTATTTTACATCTTGGAACAAGAGGCATAATAGGTCCACTTGAAAGGAATTGCAACAATTGCTGTTTTCTGAAACAACCCCAGATTGCAATCAGGCAGTTAATCGTGACAGGCTTAAATGCTTAAACATGAAATACCAAATGATTTATAAAAATTAGACAAAGCAATAGAGCCAAAGTTAAGTCTTTCAGTCAATCAACATCAAATTTGCCTTTTTTTGTAAACAAATTTTAGTGAACAAGTGAAAAGTTAAGTGAACAAAGGAACAAGTTCTTACTGGAGTGTCTGGAGCTTGATTAAAAGTAAAGGTCATGCACTCTTTCCTGAAACTGGGATCATTTTTCTCAACTTAGCTTTGTTGTCTTCCGAGCGTAAAATAGCATATTTATCATTTGGTTTTTGCATAGACCTATATTTGTCCCTCATTATGTATCTACTACATAATGAATCAGTGACCAGAGCTAAACAGGCAGTGATGTAGAAGCAGGCGCAAAAGGAAAAAAGTATATTTATTGTTTCATTACTTTCTTACACTTTCTTACATTAAAATGCTTTTCTTGCTTAGATTTTTTGTCTTGTTTTTTAGTCCAAATATAAAACAATTCTTAAACCAAGAAGCATTTTCTAGACAAGTGAAAAAGATTGTGTTGTTTTATGAAATAATAGGTCAAAATTAAGTTATTTTTTTTTCCTAAAAATAAGCAAAATAATATTGTTTTTCATTTTGACCTAAGATTATTTTGCGTACCCCATTGGCAGATTATTTTGCTTAGGAAAATTATATTTATGTTGATTTTATTGTGTTTTTAGCTTAGCAACATTGTAAAGTCAAACTCTTTTGTTTGTTTGTTTGTTGTTTGTATTCTTTATTGTCCCTCAAGGGGAAATTTTCTGTGGACTCACACAGCACATCAGCAGGTTCTGACATAATAACAATTAAAAATAAGTCAACATGCAAAAGAATTATATGCACTATCGATCAGTGTTCAACAGTCTGATTGACACTGGAATAAAAGAGTTCTTCAGTCTGTTCCGCTTCCAGCGGAAAGTTCTGTATCTTCTACCAGAAGGTAAAAGATGGTAAAATGAAAAGAGTACGTGGGATGGGTTACTTAAAATTCTTTTCGCTTCATTCAGAGTGCATTACTCGTAGAGTGTTTGGATACTAGTAAAAGTTTCAGATCCTATTAGTCTTGTAGCAATTCTGATAATATTGAAAATTTTTGATTTCAGATTTACAGAAAGATTCCCATTTTACACACAATTGTGATTTGGGTCTTCAATAGACAACAAGATAACATTGACTAGTTTATTTTTTTCATTTTTTTATTGTTCAACAGTGAGAAAACACGCATCATATTATGTGTTGGAGACATTTTTTATATGTATATAATGTTATACTTTGTTTATTTGTTTGTTACGAGTAATTAAGATTAATAATATTACGCTGTTATTATTTTGTGTCATGTATTGAGTGGTTTAGTGATATGGATCGGCTCCACCTATATTTCGGGTCAGCTTACCTACTTGCATAATGGCACACAGGTGATGAGTCATTAGTAAGCCCACACGGAATCTGCGCACGCTGAATTCCGCAGATTTTCCTCAGATTTTTTGCAGATTTCTAGGCCAACAATAATTCTGTTTATTTGCTTGAGTAAATGTGTGTAAATCTATATTTATTCAGTTTTTTAATTAATTACAGTAATATTATTGACTAATGTGAAAATGTTCATCTGATTTATGTACAATGCAATTTGTAAAGTAATATTTTAGTAGATATATTATATGACAGACTTGCTTTGTTTACCAAATAAAGTGGATCTAATTGGATTTTAAACATTAAATAAATTTTTTTTTAAATAAATAAATTATTTTTTATTTCACATATATAGGTTTTAGTTATGATACTCCCAAAATAATTCCGCAGAAATCTGCAGATTTTTAACAAAATTCTCTGCAGAAATAGCAAAAAACGTCCGCAGATTCCGTCTGGCCCCAGTCATCAGCTGGCAGGAGTAGCAGGGAAACAGTTTTCTGACCGTCGTTTTATTGATCATTAGTTAATGATTTGATTATTATTATTATTAATTATTGTTTGTCATTTTATTATGTTTTTATGTTTTTTTATTAACATTTTGCTATAAGTATTGCTTTATTATTATTTCATTTTCCTATATTGTTATAATCTTATGACTGTGGATTCAAGCAACACTTGTTTTCTAGAGTAAGAGATAAGAAAATGTCTCCATTTCAAGGTTTGTATTGTCTCTAGACAATGATGTGAAGCAGTAATATTCCATTGCTGTTGTTTGTGGTATAATAATATTTGTTGTATTTACTCTGGCCAGACGAAGTAAGATTATTCTATAAACTCTGCTCTTTTTTTATCGTCATGACTTCGTCTCCTGCTTCTGCTCCTCTCTGGTTTTCTATAGACTGTTAATTCAGTTGAATACTGGTTAACAGGTTTGGGTATTGGGAACTCTGCTGACTTGTTATCCAGATACCTGGAGAAACGGACATTTTCTGACAAGATCTGGCATCTGGGGCTGGACCTTATTTATCTGGCATGGAGATGGTGATCTAACAACTGTGATTTCTTTGTGGTGATTTGGAAGACAAAATAAACGAATTTTGAACACGTCATTAAACATCACTACTTTTGACAAAATGGCTCCATATATACCAAATGATGCCGGAGATAGTAATATTATGCATTAGCTCAGTATCCCATAATCACCATAACAGTTACATACTCAGCCACCTGTCATCACCATAGAAATGTAACCAGCCATTCTTCTTCCAGTTCATTCTATGCATCTTCTGTGTTGTCAGTTCTGGAGAGGCGTTATCCCAAGGAAGTGCAGGACCTTTATGATGTCATGAGACGCTTTGCTCGTGTAGTGGGACCAAAAGAGCACGACAAGTTCATCGAGAGTCACACCTGTGAGTATTTAACCCTCTTTTCAACCATTCGATATAAAGAACTCTAGGATGCTGCTCTGTTACTAGACTCTCTAGTTTACCAGACTTCAGATGGCCTGGGATCAGTCTAGCCCTGTGTGGCTTTGTGGTTCAGTGAGTGTGTGCAGGGCAGCTAGATTTAGACGAACAAGCCCTCATGTCATTCAGCAGCACTCAGTCTGAGTTCAGTCTGTCCGCCCCAGTAGTCTGAATCAGCGAGGGTGAAAAGTTCAGCGCTCCATCTGCTCTGTTTCTCTCTGTCATCAACTGTTCACAGTGGAGTTTGAGCTGCGGAGGGAGATCCACAGACTGCAGGAGTACAGGAGCGAGGGAATACAGTCCTTCTGCGGTAAGATGCACCCCCAATCACAAGCATATAATAGGAGGTAGCATAAATCTGCCAAACTGCTATTTTTAAGGTTCTAAATGAAGTTTTGCAGGTGCCAAGGAGAAAAATCACTTTCATTTTATCATTATATACACTCACCGGCCACTATATTAGGTACACCTTACCAGTATCAGTTTCGACCCCTTTTGCCTTCAGAACTGCCTTTGTGGCATAGATTCAACAAGGTACTGGAAATATTCCTCAGAGATTTTGGTCCATATTGACATGATAGCATCACACAGTTGCTGCAGATTTGTCGGCTGCACATCCATGATGTGAATCTCCTATTTCACCACATCCAAAAGGTGCTCTATTGGATTCTGGTGACTGTGGAGTTCTGGTGACTGTGGAGGCCATTTGAGTACAGTGAACTCATTGTCATGTTTAAGAAACCAGTCTGAGATGAATCACGCTTTATGACATGGCGCGTTATCCTGCTGGAAGTAGCCATTAGTAGATGGGTACACTGTGGTCATAAAGGGATGGACATGGTCAACTACAATACTCAGGTAGGCTGTGACGTTGACACAATGCTCAGTTGGTACTAATGGGCCCAAAGTGTGCCAAGAAAATATCCCCCACTTTATTACACCACCAGCCTGAACCATTGATACAAGGCAGGATGGATCTGTGCTTTCATGTTGTTAATGCCAAATTCTGACCCTACCATCCGATGGTTGTGCGTGAAAATCCCAGTAGATCAACAGTTTCTGAAATACTCAGACCAGCTCATCTGGCACTAATAACCATGCCACTTTCAAAGTCACTTAAATCACCCATCTTTCCCATTCTGATGCTTGGTTTGGACTACAGCAAATCGTCTTAACCATGTCTACATCTCTAAATGCATTGATTGGCTAATTAGGAATTTGCGTTAACTTACAGGTTTACCTAATAAAGTGTCCGGTATGTTGTAGTCTCAACTCTTTTCACACAGTTAATAAAATAGTTGGTTCATGAATGCAGTTTTTTTTTAAACCTCCTCTGCTATGTTCTGATTGGTCAGATGTTATGATATGTCATGATTACTATGGTACACTATGCACTTACTCACTGTGCACTTAATTACAGAGTATATGAATTCAGTGTTGGTATTTTACTAACCAGAAATTCAAATCATTTCCCAAATGATGTTTTACGGTTGCCAGATTAGTGAAATAAATGGCCTAAAAGTACCTGCCACGAGTATAACCGCAATCACCATTGGGAGGCGGTATAATTATTTACATAGGTAAATTTTGCTTTCACAATCCAAAATAAAGTAATCCAGCATCAGTGCCTGATAGCTCCGCACCTTCCGCTATGTCAGCAAAGCTGTGGATGTTCATTGCGCGAAGTGTCCAACATTCTACACTTATTTTTAATGGTTAAATAAGTGCATTATCCGAGTATTTAAAGTTGACTTAATCTTTTTAGAATAAAATGAATATTTCAGTGTGAATGCACTACTTATGCTATTTATACTACAAACTGCAATAGAATAGTATGCGATTTAAGGGCCAATCACACCGAACTGCAAGCGCACAGCATGCAATGGCAAATACGCACACTCGAAACCATGGGGTAAAAAATTTCCCAAAATACACCAGCTACAATTTCAGGATCGCTGCACCCGGAAGTAAGGAGATCCCCAAATTTGTGTTTTTTGTCATTATTACGAATTTTTACAACAAACAAACAAACATGTTTTAACATATTCATAACTGCGTTTGTGTTTTACCGTCATGCTTTTATAAAAAAAAAACGCTAAAATAAAAACCGCTAAATTTTACTGTCTATAAGCTCTAATAATAACTCCTGTACAGCAGTCCCACAACATTCTGACACTCGATGACACTCGAATACGCTGTCAGAAAAGTCTAGTAGTTGGGAATGAGCTTTTTACAGTGTCTGCTATAATGTTAATGTTGTTTTTGGTGTGTTTATATAAATGATTATGGCCACTGTGTATATGCGCAGTACAGTTATGATCTTATTGCCACATTAGATCGTTATGAGAACATAATATATGCCTTCAGTGATTTCCTCAAGATAAATAGCAAAAATAACACAACTGGAATAACTACAGCAGTCGCGATCGTCTGATCTCATACAAAGAGCATAGAATCACTAAGAGGCGACACTCTGTTGTTGTTTGGGAAACAGCCACTAGATGCCGCTAGTATCACGTGGTGGCCATTTTGGAATGAAAATTTCAATAAAACAACAGCATATTAGTCTGTAAAATAAACTATTAACAGGGCTGATGATTGTCATAGTAAGTGCTGTATTGTCGTCTTTTAGTTTGTATCTCAGCTTTAATGCGATTTTTAAATAAATAATTAAAAAAACAAAGCAGCTGCTTGCCATCGTGACAGCAATGAGATCCAATGGACAGCTGACCGCTTTCACTCCAAAATGGTGGAATCACGGGGCTGTTCCTGGGCGCTGCTGTTGCAATGGAACGTTCTACTGAGTGTCGCCTCTCGGTCATTCTAAGCTTTTTGTCTCATATGAAGCAAGAGATCACATTGACATATGATGACGTATCACACTCGTTTTTAAGGGGGAAGGGGTAGGGGTACAAAAGTAGAATTGGGTTTGGGCCTTATACTTCATTGGCTTGTTTTTGTTTAAACATGGTGTTGCATAATTAAAATGATCCTCATCCATCCTGGCATTTCCGCTATGTTTCAGGAAAGATTACACTTCATACTACACAACCAAAGACCAAAAAAATTTAAAAACTAACAAAATTGGCATTTGTTTTATGCATTTTTAGTATTAAGTGCAATGAGAAAAAAAGTACTTTTTCGACAGCAGGTCCATTCAATTTAATTCAGTATTCAGAACAGTACAAGGTAACGAAATGAAATAAAATCTAAAAACATAAACCGTTATACAATATGTACAGTAATACAATAAAACACAACTTCTAGTAGTATTAATTATAAGCAACATGTGACTAGTATTGAGTTGAGAAGGTAATATTCACGTTGTTAGAAAATCCTTAAAGGTGCCATAGAATGGACATGTGGATATACCCAGGCATAGCTAAATAATAAGAGTTCATGGAAATGGCATATTGTGAGCCTCAGACATCAATTTCTTTGTCTCCAGTAAATCCTGTGGGTGTAAAATCCCCGTGGAAATCAGGCCAACAAACAAACTCTGATGATCCGTACAGAATCATTAATATGTACTCCCCAGGCAGTGTTTTATTGGCCACAATATTTACTAGCGAGATTACTACTACTAATTATAGTTTTCACCTTATTTTTACTTTATCTAAGCTTGTATTAAACATACTATGCATGTGGGTGTCTTGTTTTGAAAACGGGATCAGCCAGGTAGAGTAAAAAGGAGCAGTTTTGTGAAGCAGTAATGTTCACAGCTTGTTAGGATGCAAAATGCAGGATATACGGATTAAAAATGTACTCAGCACCACCTTGAAGATGTATAAGGTCTGTTTAACTCTTAACTTTTTTGTTAGTTTAAAGTATATGTTGTAAAATTTGCTGTGTATGTTTGTGATGAGGCAACAAACACACTTATACTGCGGAGTAAAAGTGCTTAATTGACATTTATAGATTGTTTCTTTTTTTACGTACCTAAGCCACAGACCTGCTATATAGAAATCAGAGAACAATTTAACATATTGAATCAATTCACTCTATGGCACTTTTACATTTTTACCAGTATTTAGAAAAGATCAATTTAAAATGTGAAATTATCCATAGAAATTACTAAATCAAGCTAAATTTTTTTGTGGATTGTAATTCCAAATCATATAGGGGCAGTTTAAATTAGAACACAGTCAAGAAGTGATGATTTGGGCAGAAACGAGCACTATTACATCTGAATATGGTCCATACACTCTGCCCTCGGCTTTTTGATAATGTTAGCCAGATCTCACATATAGAGATCTGTGTACATATCTGATTTGACACCTGTCATCTGGTCTGCAGGTGCTAAAGTCTATGAGCGAGTGAAACGCACACGAGAGGATGAGCGCAGGAAGAGGAACATGCTTTGTGACGTCCTGCAGTACATTCACGACACCCGCGCCTGCCAGCAGTGGCTGCACAAACAAGCTGCCATGTAAGATCTCTTCTTCACTCACTCGCAATACTGCTTCCTTTTTGTTAAACTGTTATATTACATGAGTCATGAATCCCCCTGCCTCAGTGCTGCTTAGTTTTCTGCACAGTTTGAAAAAATGATAAAAAAAGGGAGTGTCAACACAACATGGATGCAAACTCCTCATGTTTTCTCATCTTTTTTCAACTTTTTGAGATTAAATGGGTAGGGCTGGGCGATTTGGCCTAAAATCAAAATCTCGATTAATTGAACATTTTACCTAGATTATGATTAATGAACGATTATTTTATTATCATATTTTATCATATTATATAATATTATATTATATATACAGTTGAAGTCAGAATTATTAGCCCCCCTTTGAAATTTTTTTCTTTAAATATTTCCCAAATGATGTTTAACAGAGCAAGGAAATTTTCACAGTATGTCTGATAATATATTTTCTTCTGGAGAAAGTCTTATCTGTTTTATTTTGACTAGAATAAATACAGTTTTACATTTTTTTTTAAACCATTTTAAGGTCAAAATTATTAGCCCCTTTATGCAATTTTTTTTTCATAGTCTACAGAACAAACCATCGTTATACAATAACTTGCCTAGTTAGCCTAATTAACCTAGTTAAGCCTTTAAATGTCACTTTAAGCCAGGGGTGTCTAAACTTTTTGGGCCGAGGGCCAGATGCAAAAAAAAAAGAACGTTGTCCCGGGCCAAATTTTACATGCATGCATGCATATTAATGAATATTATCAGGCTATTTCTAAAGAGAATCGCAAAGCTGTCTTTTTCTCTTATAATTATTAAAAAAACTAAAGGCTGTTTTGCAGGAAAATAGGGTTGCAGTACTCAAGATTAATATAAGATTGGGTAAATTAGCATGATAACCCCTCCTTCATGTTTAACTTTTAACTCTTATTAGGCCACCGAGCTACGTTTCATGCACATAAAAAAATTGGCACACACGTCAAACATGCCAATACGTACAAAAAAGTCTCTTGGAGCAGCGAAATCTCAAATCCAACAGGAAGTCAGATGTTTTTAACTTCCTCTGCCGAAAAAGTGCAGTTTTTGCCATTTCCAGGCGTTGTATTTTAACTCCTTCTAGGAATTTTATCAGATCAACACTAAAATTGGGTATTGTCATCTAAATGCCTTGGTGACGTTAAATTGCGAAGATCTAGATTTTCGTCAAAGAGCGCGCCTGTGGCGGCCTCGTAAACTTTGGTGCTTCGCCATGAAACAGGTAGTTTTTATAACTTAGGCATGCATTGTCCGATCTGCCTCAAAATCCACGTTTGATAAGAGTCCTGACCTGAACAGGTTTACATGCCGAAATCCAGTTACAGTCAAAGCCCCACCTACTGGTAACAGGAAATAACATGTTTTACAGTGTAACAAACTCCTCCTACAAATTTGATCAGATTGATTCTAAGTTTTATCGGTATAATCCAAAGGCCTTTGTGATGTTAAATTGAGAAGATCTAGAGTTTTCGCCAAAGGGTGTGTCCGTGGCGGATTGACAAAGTTTAGTGGATAGCCATGGAGGAGGAAGTACTTGTAACTCAGCCCTACAATCGCCGATCTGCCTGAAAATTCGCATGTTCGATGAGATTCCTCTCCTGAAGACATCTACATGCCAATATTGAGTGACAGTCATAGCGCCACCTGCAGACAGATGGAGGTTTGGCATAAATCTGTGATTTTTCTCAGATTTTTTAATATATATCAGCTCAAATTATTATTGTCCACTGTTCTCTTTCATCCTAAGGCCTCCGGGTGGCAGTGAGCCTGGGTGCGAGGTACCTTTTATCGCTGCTTGCAGCTTTAATTCTTAGTTGGAGTTGTTTAGAGCCATTTGAAGCTAAATTTGTCTTTTATGATTTATTTTATTTCAAAACATGCAAACAAATGAACAAAATCTTACAGATCGCAAACTTTTAAATAGCCATCTTTACTCATAAGACTGTCATTCCATCATGGCGTTCTCCATAACTCACAATGATGATATTACTGCAATATTTTACTATTGCGTTGTCTATAATATTACCTTCATGTGCTGTTTTATCATCACGTGTGTGTGAGTGATGTTTCTTATTGTCTGCTGGTCCACAGAGGATTCTCATTAAGCTCTTGGCTCTTTATCTTACTGTTTGTTTGGGTTTTTGTAGCTTCCTGTAAGTATTGAGCTAAGGCATACCAAGTGAACAATGAATCAGTTTATATTTGATTTGGCTAAAAAGCCCAAGAGCTGCAGCCAGTCTTTCAGAAGTGTTTGTTGAGCTGTTGACTAACTGTGTGTGTGTTTGTTTGGCAGTGACGCTGGAATCGCGCCTGTGGTCAGCACTATCAGCACCTCAGGTACAGTGCTGTTGATTTCTTGCATTTTTCACACTGTGTGTCCTGTCCTCCTCTCTCTTTTGTGATGTGCGCTTCAGCCGTGAAGCCGCAGGCTCAAACACATTCGGCTGTAAATACCGGCTACAAAAAAGCCAGCCACTCACACAGCTCGCATGCATTTCAGTGTTTTGTGCTTTCAGATTTTGGCTGCTTTTGTCACTTCACTGCACAACTAGGGCGTATTTGAATACATATAAATCTGATTGCAGTCTTTGGCTGTGATCCGATGAGTCATTTTGGATTTGACTGATATTGATATTTTTAAAAGGATTTATTACAGTTTTATTTTTGTTTATCTACCATTAATTAATGTTTAAATCAGTTTATGGTTATAATTTATGAAAAATAGGACATTTCATTTTGATGTAATTTTCACAGTAATACACAAATTAGAAGTGCTCAAATAACTCAAATAATAAATAAGTTTGTATGCAGGTTTATTTTTATCAGCAATTTTTAGGGTTTTTTTTGTGTGTTTACGTTTATGTTTAACTTATGTTTTTAATTGTTTTACATCAAGTTTATTATAAGATTAATTTTATAGACAGATTCTAATGAAAATAAAAACAGAATCTTACAGTGTCCAGATTGAACTCATTTATAAAAATAAAAATAATTTTGTTATATATATATATATATTATAACATACAGTATATATTTATAATATTTTTAAATATTAAATAAATTAAATTTTAAATTACAGTTGAAGTCAGATTTATTAGCCCCCAATTTCGGTTTAACAGAGAGAAGATTTTTCAACAAATTTCTAAACACAATAGTTTTAATAACTCATCTCTATTAACTGATTAACTTTATCTTTGCCATGATGACAGTAAATAATATTTTACTAGATATTTTTCAAGACACTTCTATACAGCTTAAAGTGACATTTAAAGGCTTAACTAGGTTAATTGGGTTAACTAGGCAGGTTAGGGTAATTAGGCAAGTTATTATATAATGATGGTTTGTTCTGTAGACTATCGAAAAAATATACATATGAATTGAATATTCTAAGCATATATTATATTAATAATATAATAAATTGTATTTATTATTTAAATTAGTAATATATCAAATTTTATATATATGTGTGTGTGTGTGCGTGCGTGCGTGCGTGTGTGTGTGTATATATATATATATATATATATATATATATATATATATTTATGTATATGTCTCTGTTTCTTGATGCATTTATTGCCAAGCACTTTTAGCAAATGGTTCTTATAAAATATAATTAAATGCGATTTAAATTAAATTTTTTACATTGTTTCCAGCAACAATACTTTTATCATTATTGTTATTAGTTTTATTCATTCTTATTATCAATATGGATGATGAATGTGTTTTAATAAATTCAGTACAGCTTTCAATATTCCGTAGTTAAATCATTGTAATGCAGAGCCCATTGGTGCTTTATTTTTTTATTAATTTTTTTTGCACATTTGCACCAGACAAGTCTGTGTCAAGTCATGAGTGTTTTGCTTTTTCTGAATGCTACCTTAATGTATAAGTAGCTAAAAGTCGCTCATTCAGAGGAGGGAACCGGCGGATATGAAACAACGTTAATCATAAGACAAAAATTTAAACACAAAACAAAAGTCTTCATCTGGAGCTTTTTCACGAGACGCAACACTTGTAAACACTCGCTCCATCGGGCTCTCCACACTGCCCACGCTCGTCACCGCTACCAAGCCGACCAATCAAAGAGCTTGTGCTACGCGTCATTGCGACATGCATTTACATTTTTTTAAGAGGTGCGCGTCAGCATCGATGCCAACCACGGCAAGGGCTATGTGACCGCTCAAAGGCTGCACCAAACTATAGACATGCGCTTGGCACAGAAGTATAAATTACCCTTATGTCCTCTGAGCACTAACCGTTCCTTTGTATAATAAGCACTTGTGTGTATTGCCTCTTCTTGTTGAATCACTGAATGCCTCCTCAATTGTAAGTTGCTTTGGACAAAAGAGTCTGCTAAATAATTTAAATGTAAATAATTTGTTGATTTTGCTAATGTGAAGTGTGTCTGTTGTGATTGTCAGGCAGAAGAAGTGCTCCTCCACTAAACCTCACAGGCCTGCCAGGCACAGAGAAGCTCAACGAGAGAGAGAAAGAGGTTTGCTAAATCGCTTATTCTGAACACATTCAGCCTCGTTCATTGCTGTGGTATAATGGCTGTTAATCGCTGTTCTCCTGGTGTCGCTCAGCTGTGTCAGGTGGTGCGACTGGTGCCCGGGGCGTATCTGGAGTACAAACAAGCCCTGCTGAACGAGTGCCGGCGGCAGGGGGGACTGAGACTCGCACAGGCCCGATCGCTCATCAAGATCGACGTCAACAAGACACGCAAGATCTATGATTTCCTTATCAAAGAGGGCTACATCAATAAGGCTTAGCGCTGATTGAAGAGCTGATGATAGATGGAGGACTGTAAGTGGACTCGTTCTGTGTTGGTTATTAATTCCTGACAGGTTTGATGTTAAAAAAGACTGATTTGGTTGCGCAAGACAGACTTGTGGTGTGGAGAATCTGATTGTTGCGCAGCTCTAATATTAAAAGAGTAGTTTTTTTTATTCGTCTACATGCCTTTGATGTTGATTCATTTTTGTCTGATCAATTGTGCGATGAATATCATAAAGTGTTTAAAAACATGACTGCATTACATTTCACTCCAATTATTTTTTGTTTCTTAAAGAAAATTAAACCTGCTTTATTTCGGGACTATGAAATGTATTGTGACACTGTTTTCATGTCATTGTGTTTAATATAATATAATGTACTATGATATAATATAATATAACATAATATAATATACTATAATATAATATAACATAACATAACATAACATAATATAATATAATGTAATATGTAATATCTATTATATACACTCATTAGGTTATGGAAATATTCCTCAGAGATTTTGCTCCATATTGACATGATAGCATCACGCAGTTGCTGCAGAATTGTCGGCTGCACATCTATGATGCGAATCTCCCGTTCCACCACATCCCAAAGGTGCTCTATTGGATTTAGTTCTGGTGACTGTGGAGGCCATTTGAGCACAGTGAACTCATTGTCATGTTCAAAAATCCAGTCTGAGATGATTCGCGCTTTGACATGGCGAGTTATCCTGCTAGAAGTCTGGAGTAACAATACTCAGATAGGCTGTGGCATTGACACGATGCTCAGTTGGTACTAATGGGCCCAAAGTGTACTAAGAAAATATCCCCACACCATTACACCACAATCACCAGCCTGAACCACTGATACAAGGCAGGATGGATTCATGCTTTCATGTTGTTGATGCCAAATTCTGACCCTACCATCCAAATGTCGCTGCAGAAATTGAGACTCATCAGACCAGGCAACTTTTGATGTCCAATTTTGGTGAGTCTGTGTAAATTGTAGCCTCAGTTTCCTGTTCTTAGCTAACAGGAGTGGCACCCAGTGAGGTCTTCTGCTGCTGTAGCCCATCTGCCTCAAGGTTGAAGATGATGTTCAGACATGCTCTTCTGCATACCTCTGTTGTAACGAGTGGTTATTTGAGTTACTGATGCCTTTCTATCAGCTGGAACCAGTCTGGCCATTCTCCTCCGGCATCAACAAGGCATTGGCGCCCACAGAACTGCCGCTCACTGGATATTTTCTCTTTTTCGGACCATTCTCTGTAAACCCTAGAGATGGTTGTGTGTGAAAATCCCAGTAGATCAGCAGTTTCTGAAATACTCAGGCCAGGCTGTCTTGCAACAACCATGCCACATTCAAAGTCACTTAAATCACATTTCTTCCTTATTCTGATGCTCGGTTTGAACTGCAGCAGATCATCCTGATCATATGTGTGATCATATATGTATAATTTTTTTATTATTTTATTATTTTATTAACTTAGAATTATAACATTACACGTCAAAGACTAAATTTTGTATTATAAAATGACAGTAATTTAATGCAATATGTGTATTAGATGTACTTTTAGGACAAAATAGTATATTGTAATACTACTAATATTAAAAACAATTTTTTCATACATTGTAAAATCACTGATATTTAAACAGTACTATGTAAACTAAAAGACAAAACTAGCGAAAATGTCTCAAATTAATGAACATACATTTAAAAAAAAAATACAAATACATTTAAACCATTAAGAAAAATACCAAAAGTATCTCAATAGCATTAATTTGGAGTAACTAAAAATAACACTAAAAAGTTACACATTACATACATCATCTTCCTAATACATCATCCTCCTAAGGTCAGTCACCATAAATTAATTTATATATATATATATATATATATATATATATATATATATATATATATATATATAATTTATTTATTTATTTATTTTATATATTTTTTATTTTATATGTTTTATACTAATTTGAGTATATATATATATATATATATATATATATATATATATATATATATATATATATATATATATATAATTTTTTATATGTTTTTATAGTAATTTCAGTAATATTATTGAATAATATGCAAACACTTAAATGATTTATGAACAACTCAGTTTACAAAGAAATATTTTATGTGTTTTAGTAGATAAATGAGAGACATACCAAACAAGTGGTTCTAATTGGATTTGCATTGCAATCCTTAAATAAAAAATTATTTTTTTTTTATTTCACATGTTCAGTTTTTAGTTACTTTACTCTCAAAATCATTCTGCTCTCAAAAAAAGATTCAGAGAAAAAAAAGATTCTGTCTGGGCATGCCGATAACCATTAAAGTGCTTCACATTGGTGCCGAAATCGTAATCGGTTGACCCCTAATTGTTTGCCATTTTGTCAGGAATATTGTCAGTGTACAAACCTAGAATGTCATGTTATAATGTCCCTGACCCGTAGAGCAGTCTGCGTGTGAGCAAACAGCCTCTGAATGGCAGCAGAGCAGAGAGAGATGGCAGATTCTGCTGCCACTGTCTGTGTGGGAGTCAGATCTGCTGTTCTGCATGCTCATTCCCTCATCAAACCACACAGCCGCTGTTTAAATGAGATCTGAAGCCTCCTCATGCACTCCATTATCACCCACGGTTCATACAGTCAGCTGCAGTTTAGTTCATTTCCTTCCGTAAAAGGGATAATTTGCTTGCTTAATGGGGACCGAAGCTTTCGACTTCAAAAGTGCAAGAAATCAACATAAAAGTGGTCCATAATGAAGTTTTAAATTCCGACTAGATCAGCTATAAAAGCACAAACACATTTACTATTTTTCTACAAATGTGTCAAAATCCAGTCCTTTTTTCATTTTCACTTAAGAACATACTGCTGAAGTCAGAATTATTAGCCCTCCTGAATTATTAGCCTCCTGTGTATATATTTTTTTTCCAATTTCTGTTTAATGGAAAGGTTTTTTTAAAAAACCATAATAGTTTTAAATAATTTCTAATAACCGATTTCTTTTATCTTTGCTATGATGACAAAAAATAATATTTTACTAGATACTAGTTATCAGGGACTAGTGTATTCAGTTTTAAGTGCCATTTAAAGGCTTAACTAGGCTAATTAGGCAAGTCGTTGTATAACGATGGTTTGTTCTGTATATAATTAAAAATATCTACATTTTTATTTATTTTTTTTTAAATAAAAACTGCTTTTATTCTGGCTGAAATAAAACAAATAAGACTTTCTCCAGAAGACAAAATATTATAGGAAATACTGTGAAAAATTCCTTGCTCTGTTAAACATCATTTGGGAAATATTTGAAAAAGAAATAAAAATTCACAGGAGGGCGAATAATTTTAACTTCAGCTGTACAGTAAATATGGTACAACCAATGTCCTTACTATACAAGGATGGACCATACATCGAGGTTTTCTAGGAAGTACTGATGTTATACTACAGTAGATTGTATTTTTACCAAAAGAAACTCAAAACCCTACATCCCACCCCACTCATCAAACACAGAATATATTGTTTGTAGAAGGCTGATAAAAACATAAAACACATGATGGACGAATAACATTGAGTTGTTACTTGGGATTGTTCAGTAGTCAAGTAGGCAATAAGTAACTAAGGTATAAGCAGTGTTGGGTAAGTTACTTAAAGTAATAGATCACTAATTACTGATTACTACTGAAAATTATAATTTAATGTAAAAAGTAATCAGATTACTAGTTACTTTACTTTGAAGTTACTTTTATAACATATAAAAAATACAAAAAATTCAATAAACTGCAGCTCTTTCTGTAATTTAATATTCACTGAAAAACATTATAATGGGTTTAACACCACAGCTTGACAAATTCAAAAGATTTAAAGAGATCACCACATGTTCCAAACCTACACTGTAATAAATCCCAGAATTTCACAACATGTTACTGTAATTTTTCACAGTAAATTACATTAGTGTCACTTTACAGAATTTAACTGCTAAATTTTACGTTTTCAGAATTTTATTATGAAATTAAGGCTGACATCACCATTACAGCAAATTACTGTAAAAATTGCTGTCTTTTGCACGTTAGTTATGGGAATTCCAAACACTATTAATACTTTGTTCAACATAGAAATTGATGCGCGTTAACTTTTAGTTACTGCTAGTTCAGGCACTTTTTTGATATTTTGAAATATTTACAGAATTATTGTTAATTTGTAGTACCTTACAGTAATTTACTGTGAATTTAAGATCAAATATTTTAGTGTATTTGAAACTTCTACATCTACACTTATTTAAAACCTCTACTTCTACACTTCTCTTCACATTTTCAGAAGTTACTTTCTCTCCCGATCCTGCAAAAAATCCAATTTAGCCTGTATAGGTTGAGTTGGGCCGCTATGTTTTTGAGCGCCGGTGTTCTTCTTGGTGACGAGTATTGTCTTAGAATGCTTTCTGTTTAACTGCTTGAACAAGTTGCTGGTCGAGTTAAAAGCAGTGGAAAGTTCTTTAGAGGGTGGACATTTCACAGCAATATTTTAGTTTTTTTAGGCTCAATGAAATCAAAGTAATGTCTGTATTTCCAATTGAAAAAGCAGCCATTATCAACAGCAGCTGTTTCAGCTCTCGTTTTCCCGCAAAACGTGATTTAAAAAAGCAAATATTGTTTTCTAAAAACTATTTGTAAGGTAAGTAACGTGATTACATTGACTTTAGTAACTGTAATCAAATTACACAAATTTTAAATGTAATTCATTACAATACTGTCTTTCCACCAAAATGTAATTAGAATACACCCAACTCTGGGTATAAATAAGGTATAATCAGACAATAAAACCAAAGAAAACAGAAATTAGAAAATAAATAACTTATTAAAAGACATGCAGTGGTGTAAGTAGTCTTGTGAAAATCTCTTAAAATGTCAGTCTACCTGCAATAACAGTGTGAATGGTTTGCAAATCTTGTTTAAAATGGACCTGAAATGGTGGAATTTACACCATTTTATTTCTTACAGAAAATGAAATGTATTTATTGGGAGTATTAGTTGTATTTTGGCATTGTGTCAGGACAGAATGCTCCCTTAATTATCATATAATGCAATAGATATTTTAGAATATTTTCCCCACAAAGACTTTGCATGCTATTGACAATAGATAATCAGGATGCTTTGAGTGACAAACATATTGACTCAATGAGTTGATTTGTCAGCAAATTATTCATACTTTTCTATGAAATGGTTAATTGAAAAGATAAGAAAAAATGGACACTTGGCAGCTTCGTGCATGGTTTACATGATAGCGACAAGATTTATGTAGCAAGGTTTGTGGAGATGTGTGTTTCTGGCAACGGATTTATGTCTTCTTTTCCACAGCCCTCACTCCCTGTTTTTCGCCACTTCCTAATCGTCTCATTTTTATGGAAATGACATGAATCCTCGGAGGGAAATGCTTTGAGCACCGTTGACCTCCCTCTTTTTCTTCTGCTCTATTGATTTGAGGCTGTAAGCAAAGCATTGTGTTTCTATACTAAGAACTAAGTCTGAAACAGCAGCTTTCTACCTCAGCAGACTACAATGGGCTTCTGCAGGTCAGCGAATGAGCGCAGATTGGGGATCCTGTCAAAATGAGGTACAAAATCTCTTTTCAGACCACTCTCTTTCTCTCTCTCTCTCTCTCTCTCTCTCTGTCTCTTTTTCTGTTGTGGAATAAAGTAGCAACCTCTTGTTTCACATGTCAAGCTGCTGCTGAGTCAAGTTAACTAAAAATGACAATAATAATTACTTCAGTTGACTGAATATGGGTACTGCATTCAGTGTCTGTTTAGAAATCACAAAACAGCTGTGTCGTGTCACCTGAACTGTGACTATTAATTCTCTTTAAATGATTGCATATGTAAACATGTACACTCTAAACATGGGTTGGGTTGTTCAACTTTGAGTCAACACTCTAAATAAATGCTGTGTTGTTGTACTCCAATAGTCACTGTAAAAAAATGCAGGGTTCCACACAATTCCTTCATGTTATCCCAACATAAATCGATTGTTAACTTAATTGTTTTGGGTTTTTTTTACAAAAAACTCACTGGATATTTTCTCTTTTTTGGAACATTCTCTGTAAACCCTAGAGATGGTTGTGTGTGAAAATCCCAGTAGATCAGCAGTTTCTGAAATACTCAGACCAGCCCGTCTGGCACCAACAACCATGCCACGTTCAAAGTCACTTAATTACCCATTCTGATGCTCGGTTTGAACTGCAGCAGATCGTCTTGAATTCCTGCCATGTGATTGGCTGATTAGAAATTTGTGTTAAGAGCAGTTATACAGGTGTACCTAATAAAGTGGCAGATTGGTGTAAATTAGAATATAAAAATTGTCTCATTTTGACGTTTAAAGCAGTGGTTTGATTCCAGCATGGTTGTATAGAAAAATATTTCTCCCAAGCAGGTTATCATTTTATCTATCTGGAACTTACACAATTTTGAACAGGGGTTTCTATCGATGTAAGCTATAAAGCTTGCTGAAAGGTGGTGACAAGATCATTTCAGATGTAAGGCTAGTTACTAAATGTTGATGCCTTTTTATTTGAAGTTAGAAAGTTTTGAAATAGATCATTTTGATTTCACTCTTTAAGGAGTTGTCTGCTCCACTGAAAACAGTTTTCCTTCTTGCTAGGCAGTGAAAAACATGGCCGTAAGTTTGTCTGCCATTGTCAACACTCACGGTTTGCCTGGTGACCCGGCCTGTGCATTCTAGAGCTGAGGTGTGAAAGAGGATTGGCTCAAGGGAGGAGAACACACACCACGAGCTGTTACACAGACTCGTCTGCTCAGCTGAGGAGTCATGACTGATCTTCTTCAGTGTGTTTTTACCTGTCAAGACCTCCTAAAACATGAGAAAATGCAGCTTAATCCTCAGTCTGAGTGGGTTTGTTTTGTCTGTTTGTTCAATGTGTCCTTTCCTAAAGAAAAAAAAAATGTTCTTGCACCTCTGAGCTCGCAACAGTGCATTTACATGGCAAGCCTGTTTAACATTTTGATCAAAAAACTAGTACAAGTGCTTATGTTTTTAGCTAATTTCTGTGAATACTAGTGGTTAGTATTTCATTATCTAGTGCTTATTCTTTAGGCAGTACTTTTTTATTTAAAAATTGTACTTATTCATTAGATGATAGTTCTTATAGTTTGATACTCGTACTTATACATTTGAAATTCAAACCTATTCACCAGATTCTAGTTCTTATTTAAGTAGTGAGTAAAAAACAATTTAACATCATAGCAGATTTAAAATGATGCGACTGGAAGGGCATTCACTGTCTAAAACATGCCAGAATAATGGACGGTTCTTTCCACTGTGGCAAAGTTGAAGGATGTTGAGTGAGTAAGATTTAAAATGAGCTTTTATGGGGATCTGTCTGTGAGATGTCAACTATTCAGATTTAACAAGTATTTATTGTCGTGACTGAAATGTAGCCAAGTACTAGTACTTTTTTTTTTTTCAAACGCCAGAGTAATTGGCGGTTCATTCCACTGTGGCAAAGCCGAAGGATGTTGAGTGAGTGAGATTTAAAATGAGGTTTTATGGGGATCTGTCTTTGGGATGTTAACTATTCAGATTTAACAAGTATTTATTGCAGTTGTGACTGTAATATATTCAAGTACCTGTACATTTTATTTTTTTCCTATACCAGAGTAATTGGCGGTTCATTTCACTGTGGCAAAGCCAAAGGATGATGAGTGAGTGAGATTTAAAATGAGTTTTTATAGCTGTCATTGAGATGCCAGCTATTCAGATTTAACAAGTATTTACTGCAGTTGTGACTGTAATATATTCAAGTACCTGTACATTTTATTTTTGTTCATATGCCAGAGTAATTGGTGGTTCATTCCACTGTGGCAAAGCCAAAGGATAATGAGTGAGTGAGATTTAAAATGAGCTTTTATGGCTGTCATCAAGATGTCAGCTATTCAGATTTAACAAGTATTTATTGCAGTTGTGACTGTAATATAGTCAAATACCTGTAAATTAATTTTTTTTTCATTTATCAGAGTAATTGGCAGTTCATTTCACTGTGGCAAAGCCGAAGGATAATGAGTGAATAAGATTTAAAATGAGCTTTTATGGGGATCTGTTTTTGAGATGTCAACTATTCAGATTTAAAATGTATTTATTGCAGTTGGGACTGTAATATAGTCAAATACCTGTACATTTTTTTTGTTCATATGCCAGAGTAACTGGCGGTTCATTCTATTGTGGCAAAGCCAAAGGATGATGAGTGAGTGAAATTTAAAATGAGTTTTTATGGCTGTCAATGAGATACCAACTATTCAGATTTAACAAGTATTTACTGCAGTTGTGACTGTAATATAGTCAATTACCTGTAATTTTTTTTTTTCATATGCCAGAGTAATTGGTGGTTCATTCCATTGTGGCAAAGCCGAAGGATGTTGAGTGAGTGAGATTTAAAATGAGCTTTTATGGGGATCTGTCTTTGGCATGTCAACTATTCAGATTTAACAAGTATTTATTGCAGTTGTGACTTCAATATATTCAAATACCTGTAATTTTTTTTTCAGATCATAGTGTATGCTACTTATTTATTAAATATTATTAAGATACTAGATTTTAATTCATTTATATTTATTTTTTTAGTGGCCTAGGTGAGAATCTACTAATACATCTTTGTTATATTAACTATAATGTTACTAGTAGGCTTTTTGTTTTGTTTTTTAACTTGGCCATCGATAATTAACATAAAATTAGCAAAAAGTTAGCGGTGACTTACAATTACAAAATAGTGTTATATAAGTAATTAAACCTACTACCCAGCAAACAGTGAATGTAATTTCTGTCTGCTGCATAACAACCCTCATCTGTCGTTTTCATAAAAACAGTTGAAGAATTCAGCTGCCTGGCCTTTTATCATCAGAACCAACAGCAACTCAACAAAGGAAAAAAAATATATGTAAATCTGTTTTAAAGGAGATAGAAACTCTTTAACAAAATCCCTTAATTTATCTGATAACGTGCAATGCAGAGCACAAGATCTGTGATTGGTTGGCTTGTTATCAGTGATGAGTATGAGCATGGATGAGAGCCATGGTTGCGGAGGGAGGCCAGTGGCGTGAGTGGTTAACAAGTATTGGGTCCTGCAGAGGAACTTCAAATGGAGATTTTTGTTTTGTCGTTTATTTTATGATTAACGTTGTTAAACATTCGACAGTTCCCTTCTCTTTCTTCTTTAAATGAGTGTAAATGTTCCATCAAAAACCTAAAACACCGGTAAAGAAATTCAATACGGTGGAACACAGAAACATCACTGCCCACTAGTTTTTCGGCGGTGTTATTGCCAGAGCAGCACAGATAGAATGCAGAAGTATAAAAGCTCACAATTACCTGTAGCCTAAAAGCTAAACCGAGATGTCTGTCGAGGCTTGACGCTTGAGCTCCATGATGTATGAGTGACTGACTGTCAGTATAACTGACTGACTCACCTGCCTGATCATGTACCTCCCGAACTTACGTTACCTGTAGCCTAAAAGCTAAAGCGCATGTTTTACGCAGCGGATGCCCTCCAAGTTGTAACCCAGTACTGGGAAACACCCCTACACTCTCACATTCTCTTACACACACACTCATACAGCTAATTTAGTTCATCCAATTCACCTATAGTGCATATCTTTGGACTGTGGGGGAAATCGGAGCACACAGAGAAAACCCATGCGAACATGGGGAGAACATTCAAACTCCACACAGAAATGCCAACTGACTCAGCTGTGACTCAAACCAGCGACCTTATTGCTGTGAGGTGCTAACCACTGAGCCACTGTGCCGCCTATAGTATGTTTAGTAACATAAAAATAGATGCTTAAATATTTTACAGAGTAAATGTTAGATTGGCTTGCCACGTCATTTTGTCTGTGTTTGTTGAACTGGTGCTATACGCACACATAAATCCGCTTGCTAATTCTTTACGTGGAGGCAGAGATGTCTGACATGCAGGGACAGCTGGAGCTGAGGACTGTCTAACAGTCTGTACTGGTGTCAGCGCACAGATCTAGAGCCTGTTCTCCACTGCCATCACAGCTGGAGAGACACAGGTGCCATTGCGATCAGACACTGGACTGCATTAGCAGCTCTCTGTGAGGGAGCAATTGCGTCAGTAGCCAAAAATAGGTTTCATGTCCATTCATTCTTAATCCAATTCTGCGAGGATGAAATTTTCTACCAGTAACAATGTTTATTCGACTATAAATGTGGCTTTTTTAACAGCTATTCTACACTATAACTTGTGTAAGACATACATTGGGATTAGAATACATATTACTTCTGTAATGTGAAGTCAGGGCAGATCGGTGGCGCAGTGGGTAGCGCTGTTGCCTCACTGCAAGAAGGTCACTGGTTCGAGCTCCGGCTGAGTCAGTTGGCATTTCTATAGGTGAATTGGGTAAGCTAAATTGGCTGTAGTGTATGTGTGTGAATGTGAGAGTGTATGGGTGTTTCTCAGTGATGGGTTGCAGCTGGATGGGCATCCGCTACGTAAAAAATATGGTGGATAAGTTGGCGGTTCATTCCGCTGTGGTGACCCCTGATTAATAAAGGAACTAAGCCGAAAAGAAAATGAATGAATGTGAAGTCAAAGATGTTCTTATTTTTGATATTACCTTTCGTGATATAGTTGTTTGTGAATGTAAAAAGTCTACAACGTCTTCTGTTACATAACACCAGCCTGTGGTCTTCACTGACTACATTCACATTGACATCAAATTATTTGCCTTAATCAGAATAAGACAATAATATGATTAAGGTGTTCACATGAGTTGCTTTTTGAATGTTCCTTTTAGGATCCCGTTATGATCCCATGTTATAGCACATAGTTCGATTAACGTCATTGTGTCACTGCACTATCCACATTTCCTCCCGAGATTCATGTAATTTTGGTTGTTTCGTTTTTAATTTGTTGACTTTAACTGCAGTTTGGCACTTTCACTTTTATTCAGGAACATTTCATGCATGCCCCTTGTGACAAGCGAGATATTGGATGCGAGTATGAAGTATGAACTGCTGGAAGAGTGTTGTTTTAATGCAATTTAATACCGCACGCCGTATTGGAAAAAACCTCCGCATTTCGCAATGCAGGGCTCTGTGGTCCTTCACTGACTCTGTAGATGCAGAGAATAGTGTCAAACAGCTGTGTGTGTATAAAATATCCTGCTGCAAAAATGCAGCGAAAATCCTACATGATGGGAATAGTTTGATTGTGGTTTTTACATGTCTGTACTGCACTTCAGCTAAAATCGGCATACTCTACATGTCTCAGTCTGTTTAGTTGGATTATGACCTTAATCAGATTAAATTAATCAAAAATTGCTGTTTACATGGTAGACTCTTAATCAGAGTATTCTCTCAATTGAATTAAAATTGGATTTTTGGTGTCCATGTAAACAATACTCAGTGTCTGTAAACAGTCAACTTCGACCCTTAATGTTGTAATGTATTTTGGTAGCTCTTACATGGGGCACTAAAACTGTAGTGATAATTTTGGTCTCAAATATTTACAATAATATACTGTTATTAATTTGAGTTTACTTAAGGTGAGTGTGTAAAATAGGGGCAAAAGCCATGAAATTTTACCCTGACAATAAGTTACAATCAAGGATTTGAAAGCTGTCATTTTAATTGTAAAGCCCCTACTGTATATTATAAACACAATTGTAATAAATTAAGTTTTACTAACAGAAGAATAGGCTAGGGCAGTCCTCAACAACCGGGCCTGGTACCGGTCCGTGAACTAATTAGTAACGGGTCACACAAGCAATCCTTAATTGTTTCGTTTTATTTATTATCAGAGTTTGAACCATCTTTTATTTGAAAAAATGACCGTATTTTTCTCGGTCGGCCAGATGCGACTAGAAGATAACAAGAATTATTAATAATATTTATTAAATTTCCCATTTATTGTATTTTACAAGTCTACCCCAACCCTAAACCCAACCATCACAGTAACGTAAAAACAGTAGTTGTACCGAGTATTATTTATGCTATTAAAATCTATTAAATTACCCAATAAATTGTAATTTTTAACGCCTACCCCTACTATAATCTTAAACCGTCACAGTACTGTAAAAAATAATAAGTATTACTGCATGTCACTGATGAGAAAATTAAGGATGTCGACTGTATGATGACTGAAATCACCAAACAGCCATAAACAATCACTAAGTGGAACAAATGAAGAATGGAAGGAAGGGCCGAATGAAGTAAGGAGTGAACAAGGAATGAAAGGTACCCAGGTAACAAAGAATTCTTGCCCAGATTTGGCATAAAGCTCGCACAGCAGTCATTCGTCTGGCACTGGCATACAGCATGTGGGCCAAACATGCCCCGGGTTTCACAGAGGTAGCACTGTATTTAAGGCAGCACACAAGATTGGGCCAGATAGTAAATGTAGTATTTGGCCCAGATGTTAAAAATGTATATGTGGGCCACGAAAGTTTTGTTTATCTTGACCCACTTTTAAAATACATTTATATTATTTTTGAGTAAAGAATAAATTCTACCAATCAGGTTGCTTCAAAAAAAAAAGCATGGCCATAAAGCGAAATGCTTCATGGGTTTATCAAATTCATTGCAGTTGTGACACACCAACATATCTGGCCCAGTTCAGGCCCAGTTATGGGTTATTAACTTGGCTGAAAACACATCTTGGCTTGGCCCAGATATGGTCCATGTTTGGTCCTTGTATGGAAGCCAGAATTGGTCCAATCATGTACCGTAATTCACTGCAGCACATGGGCCAAGCAAAAGCTGATTGTGTGCACCAGATCTGGGCCAAAGAAAAAGGAAGGACCAAATGAATGAAGGAAGGATTTAAGGAACGACTGAACAAACTAAGGAATGAACAAATGAATGAACGAACAAAGGAACTAATGAAGAAAGGACCAAAAATATGAACAAACAAACGAATGAATGAATGAATGAAGGGAGAAACAAATGAATAAAGGAAGGAACAAACAAACGAATGAATGTTGGAAGGACAGAACAAACAATGAAAGGAACGAACACATATATAATACAATCTCCAAAGACTACGTCGAATAGTTCGGACTGCTGAGAGAATAACTGGTACAACCCTTCCTACTCCCCAAGAACTGTACTTATCCAGAGCGAGCAGGAGGGCTGCCAAAATCACTCTGGACCCCTCACACCCAGCACACTGCCTCTTTGAACTTTTAACTTCTGGTCGACGCTACAGAGCACTGCGCACCAGAACAGCCTGACACAGAAACAGTTTCTTCCCTCAGGCAATCCATCTCATGAACACTTCATGATAATAATTGTGGAACCAACATCACTACTTGCCATACACTTTTATACACATATACACTTATTTAACAACACACTTTACATGCCAATTTGCACATAACAGCTGCACATATAACGTATTAGTTATATAGTATATAGTATTATACCTGTACATACACTTGTCAATCTGTATATTTGCACTCACTACTTCTACTTTTTTAGAAATATATTTATTATCTGTTTTTTGTCCTGTCTCTGTAATCCTGTTGCACTGTAGAAGCTCTGTCACGAAAACAAATTCCTCGTATGTGTGAACATACCTGGCAATAAAGCTCTTTCTGATTCTGATTCTGATATAGGAAGATCACTAAATGCACTACAGAATGTTACGTTTACACATCCCTGCACAAACTGCATGTACAGTAAACGCATTAACTTTTCCCAGTGTAATACTCAATACTCTTGAGTACTTTTAAAAGGGCTGCTTCTATTTTGAGTTATATTTACAACAGATACTTTAACTCTACTTGCGCTATATTTTTGGGCAATTAATGGTACTTTTACCAGAGTATGATTTTTCAGTGCTCTTTCCACCACTGGTGGGGGGTTGGGTATAGGATTGACAATCAAACTTCTTTCATTGCTACTTTAAGAATCTGTTTCTTTATGGAGAAAACAGAATCATCTAGAACTCAAATTTTGAGGCCACAAAACCTAACTTGCCCCTCAGTTTCTAAATCAAACGAAACCACAGGGTATCGCAGGTTTCAAGATATTTGAAATCCTTCAGAATGCCTTGCTTCATAGACTTTTATTATAATGTGAATGCAAATGTATGCTGCTTATGTCTGCTTATTTGACAGCCATGCCAAAATTAAGTGCGCTAATGGACAGCATGCTGCTGATAGAGCTTAACTTGTACTGAACCCAACACATTCAATTAATCCCGAGATCTGGTAACAGCTGCAGGCAGTAGACCTGCGTGTTCCTGGACAAGATGTCTAGATGTGTTAGCAGACGCCCGAGGCAAGGCCAACCCACCCAGATTCAGCCTGTCCATCTGAAGGGAGACTGTGGAAGATTGTCTGTCTCTGGAGAGATGGAATACTCTGGAGCTCATCCAACATGCCTGCCATCTATTTCTGGTCCAGCTCTCGCATGGGGCAGTGAAGCGGGTTTACTGCCATGTTAAAAATTGTTCTCCAGTGATTTAAGTAGAGATTGGCCTACATGCAAAAGAGATGAGTTGCCATTGTCCGAGCAAAAAAATGGTGGCATCTGAACTCTGAGGCTGTGCCATGGACCTCTTTGTTTTCAGGAGGTCAGTAATATTTTTATTCGATCTCGGTATGGCGATGACAGGCTCCATTTAGATCAGATTATGTTTCTTCAACAGCATCACAGTAAATTTTCTGCCTCCATTCAAGCCAGTGGAAACATATTAAAGCTCACTGAAGCTACAGTGACTCATCTGACATTTGAGTCTCATTTTGGTCTTGTCTCTGCAGCTCGGCACACTCTCTCTGTCATTTTCCTCATCTATCGCTGTTCCTTTTTTAAACAATGATCATCCTTGTGCCAACAAGTATCACGTTTCTCTCCGGCAACCATTTTCCCTCTGTAATAATTATTCTTATTAAGCACATCAGTTACTTTGTTTAGTGTAGTAATTATTATAGCAACAGCTAACTAACAAGATAGGTGTTAACAATAGTTTACAAAAATATGAATAGTTTAACAAATATGTTGAGTAGGGCTATATTTAATCGTACAGAATGTCCAAAATTATGTTTAAATAAATAATGAGTATGTTTATATCTTCTAAATAATAATTTGGAGCACATTGATAAGTTTAAGACTAAAATATTGACTCTTACACCTAAAAAAAACTTTCATTAAGAAATTCCACCAAATTTTCCATTGCACAGAAGGTTTGAAAAATCAAAAAGGTTTTGTCTCTATGGCAGGGGTTGCGGAACCTTTTTTCTATCAAGGGCCATATACAATTTTGTAACATCGTTTGGGGCCATTATTTAACATACTGTATATGTCGCTAACCTCTCTAATGTGATGGTTGGAACTGCTTCTCTGTGGCAAGGTACTTAACTTTTCAAACTAAAATCCAAATTTGTTTATTGCCAAAACAACTTGCTCAAACACATCCTTTGGTAGTGCCCTGCATGGCTTGCAAAGACAGTAATTCCTCTGTCGTTTCAAACTCAGCAGTAGTTCCCCGCACAAATGTGGCTAGTTGGGTGGCCTCCGCCACTGAGACTACAGCTCTGCACAAACGTTTGGCCAGCGGAGAAATTAAAATGGTCGTGCCCAACTGAGCCTGGTTCTCTCAAGGTTTTTTTTTTCTTCACTTCCGCCTTTAGTGAAGTTTTTTTTCCCTCTCCGCTGTCGCCACTGGCTTGCATGGTTCAGGATCTGTAGAGCTGCGCATCGTTGGATTTGCTCTTCAATATTTGGACTCTCAGTAGTGATTATTAAACCACACTGAACTGAGCTAAACTGAACTGAACTTAAACACTACAAACTGAACTACACTGTTCCTATTTACTGTGACCTTTTTATGTGAAGCTGCTTTGACACAATCTACATTGTATAAGCGCTATACAAATAAAGGTGAATTGAATTGAATTGGTATTTGTCATGTCCGTTCTTTCATCACTGGCCAGAGAGAAAAGCTGGAATTTTTCCAGTGTCATTAAGTGTTGTTTCAATGTCTTGTGCCTTTTCAGCACAAGACATTACTTTCAAGAGTTCATACTTAGTTAATAGTAATCGAGCGACTATGATAGCAGGTTAGGCATGCTGTTCCGAGAGAAGAACCCTTAGTTCGGAGATAGATGGGCCCAAGGTTCCCGCCTGGTTAATGAGCATTAGAAGGTATATGAGATCAGGTATTTCTCGAGAGCCCCTCGGTTCGTTTTTTACCTATACTTTGGTTAATATGGTGGTTCTGATTCATTCAGTATGTGTTAAGTGATTGTGACTGTTATTAGAATTCGCTTGCGTACATTTCAGGTAGCAAAGAATTCTGGCCCTGATTTGGCATAAAGCTGGTACAGCAGTCATTCGTCTGGCACTGGCATACAGCATGTGGGCCAAACATGGCCCGGGTTTCAGAGAGGAGGCACCGTCTTTAAGGCCGCACACAAGACTTGGGCCAGATAGCAAATGTAGTATTTAGCCCAGATGTTAAAAAATGTATATGTGGGCCACGTAAGATTGGCCTATCTTGACCCACTTTTAAATTACATTTATATTATTTTTGAGTAATGAATAAATTGTGTCAGGTTGCTTCAAGAAAAAGCGTGGCCATAAAGCGAAATGCTTCATGGGTTTATCAAATTCATTGCAGTCGTGACACACCAACATATCTGGCCCAGTTCAGGCCCAGTTATGGGTTAATAACTTGACTGAAACGTGGCCCAGATATGGTCCATGTTTGGCCCTGAGGTTTTTAGCTATTAGCTCACTTACCGCAAAACTGCTTGTTGCACCCAAACTCCGCCAAAGAGTGTTTACTTTATCCAAGCACACTTGGACTTTATTGTACTTGCAGCTCATTTAGTTTAGCATGCTTCTAGTTGTAATGACTCTAGTAATTGGCTTTTTCATCACTGCAAGCGCATCCCCACAGACTAGGCACACCGGCTGGCCTTTGATTTCAATAAAAAAAAACAAAAAAAACGTTTGTCTATTTTTCTTGAAAATCGTGACATTCTGCATCTTCTTTTCTTGCCTGTCGCCATTATTATCAGTGATGTAGGGACATGTGTATTTTATATTATTATTTAGTATCTATAAAATTATATTTCTATTTAATTAATTTGTTTAGAAAGTAATAAATATTTTCTTTTATTTGTTTACTGTCACTTTCTGTCACTGACACAACAATTTTTCTTTCCTGAGGGGTGATTATGAATTGGCTGATGTGCCAGTGTCCTGACATTTTATCGTTCACCTCAGATTATGCTACCAACACTGTATTTCAACGGTTCTGAGGCTGGGGTTAAGGATTAGGTAGGTTAGAGAGATATTACAGCTTCATATAACACTACTCCACATTAAAATTTACATTGGTAGCAAAATCTGATGGGTAGCTTACTGCGTCATCAAAATGTGCAACCTTCTTTTTGAATGAGAGGTAGGACAATCTGACAAGGTAGGACAAATCGACAGAACACCGGATCAAATTGTCTCACGGGCTGCATAAGACGTTACTCACCCCTGCTCTATGGCATCACTTTGAAAACACCATTTTGAAACCCTTTCTGAGTATTTGGTAAATTAATTAAGTGAATTAACATATTTATGAAGCTTGAAAATAATTAAGACTAGAAATGTGTAAAGCAAATTAGAGTAAAAAGGGTCAATTGGATTTCATGTTGACTTAATAGTGTCAACAGTGCTGGATAGTTTTATGTTAATTAGTAGGTAATGTAATGACTCTTACAACTTATGTTAATTCATTAAAAAAAACAGTGCACCAGTTAAGACACATTTTCTTTTGGGCATTGATGTTTTTCCCTATTAAAACAAGAAGTTGAGGGTGTGACATAATGAATGTAACTTGCCCTTATTTTTCATTTTGATTGATTGATTTATCCGGCTGGGTCAGTTGGCATTTCTGTGTGAATGTTCTCCCCTTGTTTGTGTAGGTTTCCTCCAGGTGCTCCGGTTTCCCCCACAGTCCAAAGACATGCGCTATAGGTGAATTGGGTAAGCTAAATTGTCCGTCGTGTATGTGTGTGAATGAGTGTGTATGGGTGTTTCCCAGTGATTGGTTGCAGCTGGAAGGGCATCTGCTGCATGAAATATATGCTGGATAAGTTGGCAGTTCATTCCGCTGTGGCGACCCCAGATTAATAAAGGGACTAAGCCGAAAAGAAAATGAATGAATGAGTGAGCCATCATGCAAACCACCAGAGTAACCTATTTTGCTTCTAAGTTATGTTGTAGATGAAATATAGGCTAAATTATAATTACATTTGACTAAAGAGACCAACGGAAATGTATTTATTGTTAGATTTGAAACTATAATGTATATAAAAACAAAGGCAAGAATTAAAATCAACCTCTGGATTAAACAGATGTGTTTTTGAAGATTAATGCTGTTCTTTCACTCCTAAAAATGACAGTAAGAGCTGAGTGTAATGACATAATAATTAAACGTGTACAAAACTTGGCAGTCTACTTGTGTTTGTTGCCTCATTACAGATTTCCTTCATATGGCACCTTTATGTTTAGCATTAGTGACCTTAGACATGGGCACAAACCTTTTATTTTACTTCCATGTGGCCATTGATGCAAACTGTGGGAAATTACAGAACCCTGGATCATCCTTTATGCAAGTGTTTTTTTTTTTCTTTACCTTTCACTGTCTGTGTTGTTCCGGCCCTGATCTGTATCCCCAGCAGAGAGTATCAGGTGTGTGACTGACTTATCCAGAATTTGCCCTCTCTCTTTTTTCAGACGGTTCCTTCCTCTGACGCCACTATCCTGGAAATCTAAACACTACAGCTCTTTGTTCGCTGCCGTGGTGAGGTTTCTCAAATAAAGCTTTTAAATTCTCTGCCTCACATGCTGGCAGCACTGCGATGGCAAAGCATCCAAAGATTAGCATTACATTGCCAGCTGTTGATTCTCAAGTCCTGACCTCGATAAACATGACGTTTGCTTTTGAGATGAAAATTGCTCATGCCAATATGTTCTGGCTGAAGTGCTAATGATACAGTGATTGTTAAGTGCCAGACTTCCAGACACAAATCAACAGATGAATGGTTTTCAGGTTGAAATTAGCTCCATTCTCTCTCTTTAAGGCCTTATGATGTGATTTATGATCTATGTATGTGTGAGTTAAGGACAGAGTCATCTATTGGTGGCAAGAGATAACACATCACATGCAATTCATTTCAAAGCCATGCCATGAAATGCAAAAAAAAGTCATGCTTAACTGGCTATATTTACCACAGGCCTCCTGGACCCATTATGAATTGACAGTTTTAGTGCTAAATTACTAATTTTAAGTTAGAATGAAGATCTTAAGTCATATGAGTTCAGTCATTCTTCAACAGCGTTAATTTAGTTTGACAAAAAATCTTCCTCGTAATTTTCGTGACGAACAAGTTTCTATCAACAAAAACTAGACGAAGTGAAGTTTATTTATTAAGTAATTTCAAGAGGATCATGTGCTTATGATTGCTTGCGGCTGGCCCCGCATTATACAATATATAATTCACCAATCAGACGACTCCTTAGCCACTATATATGCCCTAGGTTTCATACCACAGTCATCTTCGTTTACAAGAATCACCCCTTCCACCCCTACTCCTCCTTCTAGATGGGTGGCACAGTGGCCCAGTGGTTAGCACTGTTGCCTCACAGCAAGAACGTCTTTGGTTCTGGTCATTACCAAACCAGCCGACGTTTGTGTGCAGAGTTTACACGTTCACGGGATTCATGCAAAGTGGGGGGAATCAGTGTAGGGCCGGGGCACAAACGCGTTCGGGGGGGGAGATGGGGTTGGTACAGGCCACCTCAGCCAATGAGGGCAGAGGGGCAGTGGCTCTAGCCACCGGGCCACCTCCCTGTGCACGGCCCTGCCTCCCACCATCCAAAAACATGCAACTTAAGTTAATTGACTAATCCAAATCGGCAACATAAACATGCTCCTAGTAAGTAAATTTCTCTAAAATCTGTTCATTAGCTATTACAGCAGGAGAGTACTCGAGTTCTACCTGAGCTCAAACCACCTTGCAACAGGAGGGAGCCCCGGGCTCGAGGATCTGTTGAGCTCAGGGCTCTCTCCCGGGACAGCATGCCAAACAAGCTTTAGAATCAATCATCAGCTAAGTGTGAACTCTTGAAAGCTAAATAAAAAATTAATGATGATGACGAAAGCTATAATAAAAATATACTGACATTTTCATTGACTAAAACGAGACGAGAATGTGATTGGGGACATTTTTTGGAAAATATCCAATCAGAATTAATGATACATGAAGCACACACACACACACACACACACACACACACACACACACACACACACACACACACACACACACACACACATTTGAAAAGTAACTGATCATCAGTAGATGCAATTACATCATCATCCATAGGGGTGTCTGTCAGATTAAACTATAATGAAATGGCAACAGCTGAGAGAAAGAGAAGATTCACGTTTGATGTCAAGACAAAAGGACCGACATCAGCATGCCAGGAAATCATACCGAAATTCACTGTACACTCAATCTTTTTCATTTACCCGAGTGTGTGCTTGTACTTAACAGAAACAGTATAGCCTCTCGCTGATCTTTCGAGAATTGACTCCATTAGATTGTACTTTAAAAATTATTACATCGGTAACATATGATCATGGCATTCATTTTTTTGAGGAGTTTCCTCATGTTTCATTTTAGTTGCGGCTAAAGTTTAGCTAACGTCAACCCTGATCTAACTCGCACAAGGTTCATATGCGCTGCCTGTGTCTGCCACGATCATAATGACAACAGCCATTTAAAGTTTACCTCTACCACAAATTATTGCTTCATTCAAGATGTCATTCTGCGATGTGATTATTCTTACTGTAAGGATGTAATGATACTACTAGAATATTTTGTATTAATAAATGTATACAATATTTAATTAAATTACACATAAATTAAACCAAAAATATTTTAGTCAAATCTAGAGTAGATTTTGTCGACTAAAATCTTATGAAATTTAGTCGACTAAAATTAGACTAAAACTAAAATAATTCAGAAGACTAAAATATGACCAAAACTAAATTTTAGTCGAAAGTCTGAGACTAAAATTAAATCAAAATTTGCCGTCAAAATTAACAATGTTCTTCAAGACGAAGATACTGAGATAAGAAAACTCTATTTATAGTGAGTTAGGATTGGTAAATCAATCGTGAGCTGATGTGGGACCAGCTGTGATCAATCATAAGCACGTGATCCTCTTGAAATTAGTTTATAAACAAACTACACTTAGCTTTCCTAATTCACCTACAGCACATCTTCGGACTGTGGGGAACATGCAGAAATGCCAACTGACCCAGCCGGGGCTCGAATCAGCAAGTTTCTTGCTTTGAGGTGACAGCGCTACCCACTGTGCCACCATGTCACCCCCATATTTGTTATTACATGATTTTAATGTAGTATCATTATCATTATTAAGCACAAATATTCGTTTTGCTATTTGCTTTTACTCTATTTCCTATCTACAAGGAGGAAAATGAATCAGCCATGCATGCAGATTCAAATAAAATATCTTATTTCCAGACTGCACAAAGGGTAAAAATTGGCCTTGAGAGTGTTGTTTTACAATTCACAACTTAGTATTATTCTGCTGTATGTCTTTTTAATCGTTTAGTTTAATTCTGGACAAACATACAGCATCTATACTGTAAAGTTGTCTAAATAATAGCCTACATTTACCCCAACAGTCATTTCTGCATCAGCTATAGCTACTAAATTCCAGGAAGATGATTTGTATTTTCACCACCTTCATAAATGTGATTTTCCCGAGTCTCTGTAAGTTAATTACAGCGGCGATATGTCCATGATGTTTGCTGCTGAGAATGTCTTGTCACATTTGTAGCGGACTGTGGATCGTGATGTGTCAGTATGAGGACTGACTGCCTGTAGTGTTGGACGGGGGAGGCGCTTCTCAGCTCTTTAAGCGTATGTTTTCCCAATAGAAAATTTCCTGTTGTCAAACGCACCATAGATACGCGCGCGCGCTCATCTCCATCACGGGGAAGCGCGTGGAGTTGTCAGATTTTTACGGAATATTCCCGAATATCAGCTTGTTTGCGTTGAGACGGAGACAAATTGTGCCGTCAAGTTAGTGTGTAACCCGCGTATTATTTGAGAGGACAATATCTTGTGTGTGAGGTAAGTTAACTCTGTTCTTTGGGTGAAAAGAACATCAGCAATTAAGCACAGTCTACGCTGATGTTTACGCAACAGTCTACTATAAATGGCAGCTTTTGTGATGTTTCCTGTCTTTACATTTCGGAAATGTCGCGCATTCACATGAATATTTGTCCGGCAGAATTGCTTACGTGTTGCGTATTCAGCTTTTAATCAAAGACAATTAAAACAATAACGTCTGTAAGTGAACACAAACAGTTTATGTGCGTTAAGAGGAGTAATTGACATTTCCCGCGATGTTTTTGATGCTTCAATGGTTTTCCATCTCTTGAGTTTTAAATACGTACTTTTTTTTTGCAAATTGATAACCAACAGGTTAGTCGTCGTGTAAGCTGTTCATATCTCGTATTAATAACGGCTGTTTGGATTCATGTTATGTATGCACTTAATGCGACCGGTGCCCAAAGCAACGGAAGACGATCTGCATCCATTCATTGGAACCAACCTGTTCCTTTAAGCTCATCGTTGGCTTAAATAGTATTATCAACGCGTAATTTCAGCCATAGTTCTTTAGTGAATGCTTTCTAACAACTAGGTTGTTCACCATAACAGTAAGTGCATGTCAGAAACTTGCTTTAAATAAATGCATTTGGTATATCTCAGAAGCCTACAGGTGTTTAGCCTAAGACTTACCCAAACATTAAAACCTGTAGAATAAAATTAACTGGGTTTTATTTTTTGTTTTTGTTGTTCTGATTAATTACAATTTCTTCACTGATACATCTTTTCTGTTTTTTTTTTTTTTTTTTTTTTATAAAACAGCAAACTGTTTTAAATCCGTATGTATACTGTGAAATTTGCAATATCATTTGCAATTCACAACAGTTTTACACTTCAGGTGTGGACCAACCCTGCTTAAAAAAACAGCTTAAACCAGCCTATGCTGGTTGGCTGGTTTTAGCTGGTCAACCAGTCTGGTTTTAGTGGGCCATTTCCAGCCTGGTCTTAGTTGGTCAGGCTGGGAGATGACCAGCTGAAACCATCTTGACCAGCATAGCTCTGCTGGGAGCCCAGCCAAAACCAGCTATGTCCAGCTTAAACCAGGCTGGTTTTAGCTGGTCATTTTCCAGTCTAACCAGCTAACCCAGGCTGGAAATGGTGGAAACCAGTCTGAAAATGTCCAAAATCCCTCTAAAACCAGGCCGGTCGACCAGCTAAAACCAGCCAATCAGCTTAGGCTGGTTTAAGTAGTTTTTTTTCAGCAGGGTATAGAGATTCACCTAAAAAATTACAATTTCCAGTTAAATGTAGATGTCTTTTTCTCCTTCGGTTGAACATTATAATTTTTTTTAACCTGAAACTGTGCTCTGAACCAAAAATGCTGACTTTGAGAGTGAAAAAAACATATTTAGGCAAAATAAATAAAAATAATAATACCAGTGACTCCTGATGATACACTGTGGTCTTGAGTGAAATTATCAATATGTGCAAGAAACTGAACATTATTTTTTATACTATTACCTTTAATATTGACACAGGTATCAATTAATATTCTGATTTTAATTGGTGGTTCATTCTGCTGTGGCTACTCTTGATAAAAGGAATGGAAAATTAATGAGTGAGTGGTTTATTTTTATCTTAAAGTACTGGTAGCCACATTTTATGAATCACCAATCACATTTTTTATTTTTTACTGAGAAAAAATCACCTACACCAACTTTTATAAAGAATTTACAGATATTTTGGTAAATTTGTGGTTCAGCTAGGCATGGGACGACAAACGTTTTCAAGGTATACCGCAATTTGTAAAAGTCAAGGTTTTAAAACTGCCAAAATATCCTGCTGTACCATTCCTAAAGTATGTGTAATAATAATAATAATAATTATTATCTTTTAGGACAACAGTATCTTCAGCAGAAAAAAAATATCTAAAGATGCCATTTTAAATTGTAAAGAAATCAGTGTTTATGAACTAATGAAGACAGCAGAAGTCAATGATTCATTTGAATTATTTAGCCTGACATGTTTACTGTTCCAAAATATTATAAATCTTTCAAAAAATAAAATATTTTGTGTTCAAAGGGGAAAAAGTTTAAGTTTTTTACCCAGACATTTAAAAATAATATATTTTATAGCAGTTATCACAATACCGTGATACCGTGAAAGTTTTATCCAAGGTTATCACATCATCAGAATCTTATACCGGCCCATGCCTAGGTTCAGCGCATATGAAAAGGCTATATTTCGTGACCTCTTATAATGGTTTAAAGTAAATTAACAAGTAGAAAAGCACTGCAATTAACAGTGTGTAGTTTTCTTTTATGCTTCCCTTTCAAAACAAATTGTTTAGGGAGAAAAAGCTGGTCACTAATGCTTTTGGTTGGAGCCACTTGTTGAATGACCATGGATTATTTCATTATGCTATTGACAAGATTAAGCTGGTAGAGTAAACACACGGCTCAAGTTCGGTTTCCTGTTCTCCACATTTGGTGTGGAAGAAGGGCTGCCATTTTGGGGCTTGAGTTTCTCAGCAGGTGTCTCTCGTTCCCATTAATGCTTGCGGAGGTGGAATCAGACTCTGGGAAAATTTCCACGCATGGAATTTGAGACCTGTGGCACTGAATCTGTGATGCGCACTGGTGTTGACAGATCCACAGACACATACTGAGTGATGAGTGCCTGTGTATGTGTGTGTGTCTGAGCAGCCCATTACTGTCATGCCAGAATATGTGTTCGCGCCACGCCACAGGTGGAGAAAATGAATTACTGTGATGGCAGCAAATTGCTCGGCTCCCAATGGAGAAGACATTCATTTAAGATCGAGTGGTTGCTTCTAATTTACTTGTAATGTAAAGGCCAATGCTTTTTTTAATAGAAATGTACCTAAAGTGTGTTTTGATAATAAAATAGAAAAGCACACTGTAATTCCGGCATCATTACACGGCTCACCCTCGTGTTTTTCCAAACCTCTTTTCCATCATGAAAAACAAAAGATTTCTTGTGCCACAGATTTTAAAATTGCAGTTATGGAAATGAGATTTGAAAACCACGGCAGAGTAAATGGATTTTAAATTGAGTCATAGGACCACACAGAATCTGCACATTCAATTTATTAATTTACTGATGTAAATGTGGTGGTTCATTCCGCTGTGGTGACCTCTGAATTAGAGACTAAGCCGAAGGAAAATGAATGAATGAATGATGTAAATGTATATTTATTCAGTTTCTATAATCGTTTCAGTATTATTATTGTATAAAATGCCAATGTTAAGGTAATTTTATGTACAATACAATTTGTAAAGTAATATTTTCATTTTTTTAATGGATGTACTATAGATGAGACCTTCTGAAGTTTGGTTACTAAACAAGTGGTTCTAATTGAAAATCTTCAATAAATGTTATTTTTTATTTTAGGTTTTCAGTTCCCACACTCAAAATCATTCCACATAAAACATCAGATTGTTAATAAAATTCTGTGTGGAGATAGCAAAATAATTGAGGAGATTCTGTCTGATGAACTTATGTATCTTGTATGTCCTTTTTTGAAGATTTACATCTTTTAATTGCAAAGCTTCTCAAATTTTGGCTGATACCAGTAACTTTGTATTTGGATAGAACCAATATATATATATATATATATATATATATATATATATATATATATATATATATATATGTGTGTGTGTGTGTGTGTGTGTGTGTGTGTGTGTATATATATATGCACAATATTTGAAAAATCTGACATTACGATATTTTGTTTTTCTGCAATAAATAGTGCGATATGAATACAGTTTTATCAGGTGCCTTGAACAACTCTATTTGCAATGTGTTTATTAATTCAGAATGATTGCAATAGGGTATTGAATCATGCATAAAAATAATGAATAAATTAGAAACATGCTTTGTGGTTTTTTCTAACTATTTAGTTACAGAAATTGGAAAAATCAAATGTAAAAGAGCACTGCATCATCTTCATTGTATAAATAATAAAATAAAATGTATCTTTATTAAAGTTACAAATGGTACAATTTCTTATGCCTGAATACTTGAAACTTTCTTGAAATGTTCGTAGTCACAAGCCTTAAAACACAGGCAGATAAATGCAGACTTCCACTTTAAAAAAAAAGCTATGGCTTCTTTAAACCCAACTCAACATTGAATATCTTGCAACGACTATTGCAACGACGCATTGTGATATCTATGCTGAAATGATGTACTGTGCTATATATATAGTAAAATATTATTTACTGTCATAATGGCAAAGATAAAATAAATCAGTTGTTAGAAATGAGTTAGTAAAACTATTATGTTTAGAAATGTGTTGAAAAAAATCTTCTCTCTGTTAAACAGAAATTGGGGGAAAAAATAAACAGGGGGGCTAATAATTCTGATTTCAACTGTATATGAAGCCTGGTTAAAAAAACGAGTGTAATGGACAACTATTTTTAATAAACAACCAACTATAATACTTTAAATTAACATTATTTTCTGACGCTGCCCATAAAACAGCCCTTGCATCCTGCCCAATTTTTGTATGTCATACAAAAGAAAACACGTCAGTCATTCCTTACAAAATTAACCATGCATTTACTACAAAACCCCAGAAACTGTAGTTTCACTAAAACTATGGTATCTGTAGTGAAACTGTGGTTATACAAATGGTAGTAAATGCTCCAAAAACTATGGTTACTCCTATTTTACTATAATAAAAGTATGGTCATTTACATGAGACTTTGTAGATGATAACATTTTCATATTCATACAGTTTAGAAGCATTGCATACAGCAGTGCTCTGGATTCCTTCCTTTCCCCTCTCTTTGTTCTCTTCCCACTTCTCCATTCATTCACTTGTATAAATAGCTGTGATAGTCAGCAGTGAGGCCTTTGACTCGATCAGCACTTTGGGCTGCTGAAGTTCATCTTTGCTTTTTATATATCAAGCCTTTATTCCTCAACACCTACAAGAGTTACCGGGTCACGGCACCAGAAAATCGGTTATCCATTATTCACTAAAAACGTCCCATTTGATTGAATTCTTGAGAAAAATATACACAAATGACATTTACTAGATACACCAGAGTCAATGATATGACAACATTTGACCCGACACAACAAGCCCCACATTTGATTTAAAATACAATGTTTTTGGGGCAACTGTTCCTAAGCCAGGTGGACTGCACACCAATTTACCCTAGAACACTTAGTCACTGACTGCCCTTTTGTGTTAACAAGCCCACAAGCTGTGAAGAAGAGTTTGTGGGGCACCGCACATGGCATCTAAACTCCATAATTTCAGTGTGAAAAATGAGTGACAGCCAGAGAGAGAGTGAGAGAGGGAGATCGTGTGCCCTGTTTGAAAGGATGTTAGAGACTGTAGATGTTATTGCGATCAGAGTCCCATGAGAATGGCAGGCGAGCTGTTTTTCATTGATGTAGAGGAAGGCTCGGGGAGACAGCCAGCACGAACTGGGGCAGATGGGTTTTATTAATGCAAACACAGTAGCAGACTGCTGGCCACAAGGACACACCATACATTTTTGGTCTTTTTGCCATGCTGTGTGCCAGATCTGTGCATTAAGGAAATACTGTTAGGCTCAGTGGTTCTAATATGTTAATTTAATGCAATTTATTATTACAACAAGATTATAAAAGAATAAATTTACCTTTTTATTTAAAACACTTTGTTTACCTTATGTGGCCGAACTAAGTGAGCTTTTTTATATAAACTGAAATAATATCAGGAAGAATATCTTACAATCAGAATAAATTAACAAAATTCCTCTTGACACAACAAAGATGGCAAAGAAAAAACAAAGTTAGCATTTAGATAAATTTACTGTTGGTTTGTAAGTTGACTTTTTAGCAAGACAAAGGAGGTTATTAATAAAAATGGAGATTAATAATAAAAATGTCATGAGATTTCAAACTACAACCGCCAATAGCTGGAGTCAAGTGTTCGTATTTGTCGCTGAATAATTCATTTAAGCGCAAGCCACATGCCTCTATCGGAGATAACGAACTTGCCCACTAAAGTCGCAAAATTGCACACCACAAAACAGGGAACAATTAACATGGCATCGCAATAACTAAAAAAAATTATCCTAAAAATAACAACAGCAACAAGGAGCAGTACAAAAGACATGCATCAAAGGGGGAAAAAACATTATAATAACATTATGAAACTGAAGCACAAACAGCTTCAGTTATTTTATTTTGGTTTCTGAAACATTTGAAGCTTTGAGCTGATTTCCCTATCTCAGAAAGAAAACACCTAAAAGAGGGCCTGCATTTTTTCATTTACAACAATGAATGTGATATTTACGCATTAATAGTGAACAGCCCTTAGTTAATAGCTTCAGCCATAGTTAATCCAGTTAATTCAGCCTCTGTGTACAAGCCTGAAACTTTAAACTAGCGCACAGTTGGCATAACTTTGTTTTGTTGCAACAGTTTTGTTTTATGCAGAAACACTGTTGATAAGCCTTTAGGATTAATTAATCATAAATAAAAGCGCAGTTAATAATGAAACCGGTTAATTATTGCATCCCTACATGCTGATGCCATTCATGTTGCGGAGAGCTGAGAGCACTTTCCTATTGGAATAACTGATTAAACACACAAGAAAAATGACAGCAATAAAAGCAACAAAATCTGTGATAACGATGTGACTTTTATGTGTCGTTTGTTTTTGGGATTGCCTGAAACCCTCTCACCTTTGCAATATATGAGAGTTTTTGTTAAATGTACTTTTCCATCAGGAGAATTTTCCAATTTCAGTTTTAATTGGTTCAATTTGAAGGCTAATAGTAATGCACCTATTCACATGACGGTGCTGAAAAGCTCTTTCGACATTATCTTGAGCATTGCTAAAGCAGTTGCTTCATGTAGGATAGTAGAAAGTATTGTGGAAATAGGAATATATTTTTTTTATTATTTTTGTCTCTTTTTCTTTTCATTAAACAATTGAATTTGTATTGCTTGCGGAGTCCAACTTTATATTAAGTGTCCTTAACTATTATGTACTTGCATCAAAAAATAAATACAATGTACTTACTGTGTTCATAATGTATTTGAGAACACTTGTGGTGCTCTTGAGTTGGGATAGGGGTAGGGTTATGGACAGGTTTGGTGGTATGGGTAGGTTCAAGGGTGGGTTAAGGTGTAAGGGATGGTCAACAGTGTATTTACAAATGTAATTACAGAAGTTAATTACAGATGTAATTACATACAGGTATTTAATCAAGCATAAGTACACAGTAAATACATGTATTTACACAATAAGTACATTGTAACGAATTATTAATTTCTGTGTAAATACATATTAGTTAAGGACACTTAATATAAAGTGGGACCGCTTAAGGCAGTGTTTCCCAACCCTGTTCCTGGAGGCACACCAACAGTTCATGTTTTGGATGTCTCCCTCATCTGACCCATTAACTTCAGGTTTTGGAGTCTCTTCTAATGCAGAGTTTCCCAACCCTGTCCCTGAAGGCATGCCAACAGTACACATTTTCATCATCTCCCTAATCAAACACACCTGAAACAACTCATCAGAACATTAGAAGAGACTCCAAAACATGAAGTTAATGGGTCAGATGAGGGAGACATCCAAAACATGAACTGTTGGTGTGCCTCCAGGAACAGGGTTGGGAAACACTGGCTTAAGGTAATATACATAAATCAAATTACAATGAATATTTGTATCAATTTGTCAGTGAATATAGGCTGTATTTTGGTGCTTTTAAACAAAACAGATTTATTAAACAGATATATTTATTAAAATAGTATTTTAGTCACCAAACATATTTAGAAATTGAAAGATAATACAATTAAATTCAAGCAAAATGTTCAAGCAAAAAAATGTTGGAATTGTTATCGTGAGTTATTTTGTTAGATAAGCTCCAGATTTGGCTTCAGTACTGACTAATCTAATGCATATGCACAAATATAATATTGTAGAGCTTCCTATTAAAAATATGAATTTAAAAGATGTTGTTGGAGGGGGAGGCGGGTGCTCTTATATGCCGAGCACTGTATTTAACTTAATTTGTGTTAGGACAAGAGAAAGGAATTGTTTGGATGTTAATGGTGCAGGGATGTAAAATGCATGCAAGTTTTTTATCCATATGACTGTTAAAGAAAACTAGTTTAGCTTTAATATTTCTTATTGAGTGTGATATGTTTTGCATACTAATGAAGCAATTTTGCAGTAGTAGATGAAGCTGATAGAAATGCAAAGGCATGATTGTCTAAAATTAACTTGAGCTCTGCAGTGAAACTTCCTGTGAGCACAGAATTTGCAGTTGAGAACTCTTGTGCTTCTGACGTGGTGCTGAGACTTGGTAGAAAAAGAGGACGTATGTATGGGTGCGGCCAATGGAGGACTGGAGAATGATTGGCAAGTGACGAATTTCACTAAACCCAAGCTCTTAATATCAGCTGCGTATAATAATTCAAGAGCAAAGTCAGGGAAAAGTCAGGAAATGAAAGGTGTTGTGCACCTCTTGAATGTAACTCTTGCATTGCATTGAGGAGACCAGAATTCTGTGATAGGAATTATTCATTTGTATCCAATAAATTACTAAGATGTTTGACATCAAAGAAAAACCTCTCCTGGCCTTTTCTATTGAACACGAATGGAATTGATCAAATATTGCAACAAAAGGTTTTAGGTATACACATAAAGGTCACATCCGTTTGATTCTCCCGTGTACTTCATATAAAATATAGACAACCAAGGAAGTCAGGGAAGATCTCATTTTGTTATAAGCTGTTCACACACCAGCAACAAAAAAGCAACTAATATACATCAATACTCTTAAACGTATACTATAGTGTTTGAAATCAATTATGTATGCTTTAACAGAGATGCTGCTACAGTGAGTCAAGCAGACGGTAGCCTGCGGAGGGTGGGGATCTACAAAACCACAGGTGCTGTTTGCACAGACATCACGAGCAATTCTTATTTAACATGAACGGTTTGATACTTGTGGCATGCTAATTAGGGTCAGAACTCCTGTATCAAACTGAGCCCTCAGGCATGGCGTGCAAACCAAAAAGCACACGAGCCGAAAGTAGACCGTCTGTCCTTCAATAAAACATGCTGATGTATGAAAGGTGGCTGGCAAAAACAGATGCTCTGCATTCGCTTGTTTTTCATGCCTGCTAGCGACCTGACCCCCCAATAATTATAGGGCACAGATTTCAGTCCACAGGGGTGTCTGAGGGACAAAACTGACTGCTGTTTTCTGAGAACACCACTGAGTCCAGAACACAACCTTTTGTGACATCTTCACAACACAAAGAGTTTCTTCAGTCATGAAACTTTGCCTCTACTCGAAACACAATTCAACATTTGTTAGTTCAGCCCCCTAGAGTCATGCTAGGAATTTTGGGTGTACTAGTAGTACTGGTGTACATTGTTAAAGTGGGATTGTTCAAACTACTTAACTAAAATTAGCTGAATACATATAATTCTCGAGTTTTTTGGGGGACAACTTAATTATTTTATGTTCAACCCACTTAAATCTGTAAAAATATACAGTGCTCAGCATAATTGAGTACAGCCCATTTTGAAAATGAATATTTGTATCAATTTCTCAGTGAATATAGGCAATGTATTTTGGTGCTTTTAAACAAAACAGATTTATTAAACAGAGATATTTATTAAAATAGTATTTTAGTCACCAAACATATTTAGAAATCGAAAGATAATACAATTAAATTCAAGCAAAATGTTCAAGCAAAAAAGTTTTTGAACTGTTATCTCGAGTTATTTTGTTAGATAAGCTCCAGATTTGGCTTCAGTACTGACTAATTTAATGCATATGCACAAATATAATATTGTAGAGCTTCCTATTAAAAATATGAATTTAAAAGATAAATTTGTTGGGGGGGAGGCGGGTGCTCTTATATGCCGAGCACTGTATTTAACTTAATTTGCGTTAGGACAAGAGAAAGGTTTTTTTGGATGTTAATGGTGCAGGGATGTAAAATGCATGCAAGTTTTTTATCCATATGACTGTTAAAGAAAACTAGGTTAGCTTTAATAGGGAACTTTTGACAAGAAGTTTTGCCAAATGAAACATTTTCAAACTGTGAAATCATTTATTGCCCTTCTGTGAATAAAGGGATGATCATGGCCTTGGATCAACATTCAATTTTGGTATAATGTGATGAAAAAGACATTTCTCTTTCTTTGGAGAAGTTGAATAGCCTTGGACTTGCTAGCTCAACTCAGTTTAGCTTGCAGTTAATAAAAAAAATCAATGGATTTGTTTTATTTAAAATCAACAGATCTCAACAATTGTTATGATGTGAATTATACATGACCTTAGTCTTATGTTTGACCCATACATTGGATGCATCAAAATTATAGATTAAAAAGAGTAATTATAAAATTAAGTCAGTTCTATTGTGACATTTTGTACATTTCCAACTAAATATTTAACTAAATTTTTGATTAGAAATATAAATGGCGAAGAACTTTATTGGGACAACTTCAAGGGTGATTTTCCTGACACTTAAAGAGAAATATTCATTAGAAGCACAAGATTTTAATAAATACCTACAAATGAGTCATTTTGTTAATAAGATGATGGAAAATGTGCCTGAGACAAGGATCGGTTTAATGGAATTGTTTAGAGAAGCATAAAACTCGAATTTTCAAAGTAAAATGATCTCAGGTATATATAAATGCTTGATAAATCTTAAAACGCACTCAACTACTTGCATTAGAAGTAAGTGGGAGAAAACAGGAGGAATTGTTATAACTGAAGATGAATGGACAAAAATATGGAGGGATCAATGGAAATGTTCTAAATCACAGAAATGGAGGAAATTTTGTCTTGTGACCATCTGTACTCAGATTTTGTCAACATCTTCTATCCTCATTACACCACATTATTAACACTCTGTGCCATGCAAAAGTACTATGGAACAAACAAATTCATGTTAACATGGCTTGCGACCGGGAATGGCTTGCACATGTGGATGCAACTACACTACCTGACAAAAGTCTTGTCGCCTATCCAAGTTTTAAGAACATATAATAACTTGACTTCTAATTAATCATTTGGTATCAGAAGTGGTTTAAATGAAAGCAATGGCTCTAGATTATGCTTATTTACTAAAATAAAATATGATCGTGCCTTTTTTTATCACACCCTCTCAGAAATTTTACCATGCTGCACATTTGTCTGTATACTGGAGAAAATGTGGAAATCAAAAGGCGAATCACTATCACATTTTCTGGGACGGCTCTGTTATTAAAACAAATTGGAAAGAAGTACACAATGCTTACAAAATATCTTTGAATCTGTGATACCCTTTGATTGTAAGATTCTATTTTTTGGACGTACCTGAGGACTGGTTAAAAATGATGAATATCTAATGAATATTTTGTTGGTGGCTGTCAAAAAGAGCATTACCAAAACATGGTTGTCACATAAAAGTCCTACACTATATGTGTGGATGGAAATTACAATGGAAATTTATAAAATGGAGCAAATTACCGCATTTGTAAATCAGAAAATGGAACAATTTAATTCATTCTGGGACAAATTGACCAACTATGCAACATTCCATAGACCTGAACTTTTCTGTTAACCTAAAAGCGTAAGGATCACTTCCTACATGTAGTTTTGTTGCTGATGTATATCTTATTTTACTGGTTTATTTTTTTTTACTTAATTGTCCCCCCGCCTTTTTTTCTTATTTAATTTAATTAATTAATTTTTTAATTGCTATTTTTTATTATGTATAACATTAGTCTACATGTGCACAAAAAGGAATGCATATACAGTGTTGCTGAAAGAGAAAGTGGAAAGAGATCTACAGAATTTGTGCTTATATTATATTTCATACATCAACGGGAAGCCAGTTTATTCAGCTTTCAGATTTTGAACAAATCTCAGGTTAAAAAAAAGACACTAGTGACTGGTTTTGTGGTGCATAGTCACATATTTTACCCATTTAATATAAATAGAAATAGTTGCGTTAGGAAGTAGTTGCGTATATTTGCATTCCTTGATTGTGATTGTTGAAAGTAGTCTGCAAACTCACACGTCACCTCTGTATTTACATAAGTATTAATGCACCAATGCCAGGTATGCTTTCCATTGCATCTACATCAGTGTTTCTCAACCACGTTCCTGGAGGACCACCAACACTGCATGTCTTGGATGTCTCCTTTGTCTGTCACACCAATATCAGGTCTTTCAGTCTCTGCTAATGAGCTGATGATCTGAATCAGGTGTGTTTGGTTAAGGAGACATGGAAATTGTGCAGAGCTGGTTGTCCTCCAGGAACGTGGTTGAGAAACTCTAATCTACATGAACCCTTCTGTTATTTATTATCAATAAAGGATGACATATTTGTATGCTGTAAATAATTCAGCAGTTAACACGTGAAACAACGATACACCTGTCGCCTCTTAGCTTTTCTAAAATCAAAACCTCTGTATTTCTTATTGCTTCATTAAATGAAATTGAATCGAATCATTGTCAGAGCCTATTTTACGATCTTATTTTCAACCAGAAGACTAAGGCACAGTACTGCCTGTTATACTGTGTGAAAATCATGGTGTATTCACTTTATAACGGGTTTCAAGCCTTGTTCTTGTGTTGATTAATAAGGGTCCTCCAGGCTCCAGTAAACACTTGCTCCGTATGGCCCCCACACTCTCATGCACAGCTCCAGGGACACCAGTCTGACAGAGGGCCACATCTGCTGGGTACATACAGTAATTAAGTTCATTAAACCAGCATTCAGCCATGCTAATGTTGTGTTTTACCATCAGAGAGAAAGCTTCAGTCCTCAACTCCAATGATGCACCTTGCACTATAAAAAGGTCCTCAGTTTCAAGAGGCTCTATTATGCTTTAACAAAGGTCATATTTTGGTCTCCAACAACAGTCTTATATGCATATAAGGTCAAAAAACTCTTTCATTATCTTAAAATATGCATTTGTTCTTACCTAATTATCCCAACGACTCCCATATAATTTGTTCAGTCATTCATTTGTTCCCAAACCCCTCCTTAGTGCAACGCTAATCTGCGCTGATTGGTCTAATGACCCAGTCTGTTGTGATTGGTCGACTGCTTTCAGCGTGAGATTGAGAGAAATTCCCACCACGGCTAATCAACAATTTTGAAGTAGTCAGAGTGCAGAGTGTATGTGTGAGCCCAATGCAGGAGTGCATTAAAGCAATGCAGTTAAACAGCAGCATGTTGCTCTATTCTTAACCATAACAGTGACACACATTCTGTATTAATCCACACAGCGGCAAAAGCTGAACTGTTTTGAAACGACCACAGCATGTGTGTAGGAACAGCTGACGATGTAGGAACGACAGTGGAACGCGAGCTTACAAATGCATTTAAATCTGTAAACAAGCAGCACGCATTTCATTTTCAATGTGGTTTTAGACGTGATTTGAAAATATAAAGAGTTAAGCAGACACAATACAAGCGGTTACAAAACACAATTAAATACATAATTTGCAAGCTAGAGAAAACAATGAGGCAGCCATTTTAATCTCACTTACTTAAACTTGTGAAATGGAGGAAGAAACTGATCCATGAACTGTGTACTGTAAAGTTCCTGTCAATCTCTAACAAAGTCCCATACATCAATAGTCTTTTCTGATCCTTCCTTTAACAAACGGCTGACGAATCCTCCTTTGTAAGCGTGTGGATTGCTGAAGCACTTGTCAGAAAAATGACGGGAACACAGCACAAAGCTGGGGCTATAATGCTGACGTATTTTTGCAAAAATAATCTTCACAGCCTCATCTTTGGATAGGGAAAATAACCCTAATTTTCCCTCACACTTCAGAGGACTTCGTCTTAGCAACATGATTCAACCAGGATCTGCTACAGTGTTTGTCTTCTTTTTCTTTCTACAATGTTTGTGGGAGGGGGACGGGGGTTTCAATATTTCCAGGTGTGTGCACACAACAAATGAGTGGGGCTTGAGTTCTGTATCGTCGTCACGCCAGCACAGCTAAAGACTCGTTACCATGGCGATTCATTTGAGACTCTTTTATAGATGAATCAATAGTTTTAAATGGTTCACTTTCAGATTTAAGCCTTATCTGGATATCTAACTTCACTTAGCTGTTACACTGCATGGAAGGTCGTTTTCAAAAACCCCAAATAGGGGCTCTTTAATACAGTCGTGCAGTACTTTTTCCATTACACAGTGAATAAAGATAAGCCAATGGAATGCCATGTTTTTAATAATATGCATTTTTTGATAACAGATGCTCAGCAGAGATGCAGAACCATTTCCACCTGATATCAATTCAAATGTCTTGTGACCATCTGTACTCGGATTTTGTCAACATCTTCTACCCTCATTACGCTCTACATTATTAACACTCTGTGCCATGCAAAAGTACTATGGAACGAACAAATTCCTGTTAACATGGCTTGCGACCAGGAATGGCTTGCACATGTGGATGCAACACTACCTGACAAAAGTCTTGTCACCTATCCAAGTTTTAACATATAATAACTTGACTTCTAGTTGATCATTTGGTATCAGAAGAGGCTTATATGAAAGGCAAAGACCTCTAGATTACGCTTATTTTAACAAAATAAATACTATCATGCCTTGATTTTTAATTATTTTATTAGGACAGTAAGGTCTAACTTTACTTAGACAAAAGTCTTGCCACTTAACAGAAATAATGTACAGTATAGAATATAAAGTCATGGTGCAGTGAAAAAAGAATTCATATTGTGTATGACTCCCATGAGCTTGGAGGACTGCATCCATACATCTCTGCAATGACTCAAATAACTGATTAATAAACTCATCTGGAATGGCAAAGAAAGCATTCATGCAGGACTCACAGAGTTCATCAAGATTCTTTAGATTCATCTTCAATGCCTCCTTTTTCTTACCCAAGACATGGTTAATAATGTTCATGTCGGGTGACTGGGCTGGCCGATCCCAGAGCACCTTGACCTCCTTTGAAGTATGAGAAGGAGTGCTATCCTGCTGAAGAGTTTGCCCTCTCCAGTGGTTTGTAATGTAATGGGCAGCACAAATGTCTTGATACCTCAGGCTGTTGATGTTGCCATCCTCTTTGCAGATCTCTCGCACTCCCCCAATACCAAATGTAACTGCAAACCATGACTGATTTCTGTGAGATTCTTGGGTCCATGAGGGTTCCCATAGGTCTTCTGCAGTATTTGTAATGATTGGGATGCAGTTCAACAGATGATTTATCTACCTTCTGCCACTTTTCCAAATGATTGAACTGGAAGTCAAGTTATTATTTGTTGCTTTTACAACTGGGTTCGATGAAAAGACTTTTGTCAGGTAGTGTATTATTTCATGCAATTGAATAATGTTATTCAGTTGCTGTGTGTTTTGGTACAACTCGGCAAAGAATGAATCCCTTATTTTGGTGTTTTCACACAACACGTCCCTTAACAATCATGTCTCAGTGGCTGTTTGAAAGCCATAGACAGTCTTTAGTGGCTGTAATAGTGAAGGTAATAGTGTTTTCAGTAGCGCCGCTCTGGGGTTGGGGGGGAAGGGTTTGGGGGTAGTTAGGACGATTCTAAGGGCCCACACATTTATGGGGCCCCCAGAGACATAATAAAGGGCCCACGATACCCCCCAACACTATATCCCTCCACCCCTCCGCTCTTCACTTTCATCCGCAATACCCCCCCCCCCCCCACGCTCTTCACTTTCATACCTCTGCGATACCCCTCAAACAAACGCCCCTCCACCCCCCCACTCCCCCCACTCTTCACTTCACTTTCAAATCACGATACATACAACCCCTGCCACACCCCCCGCCGCACCGCTATACACTTTCATCCACGATAACCCCCAACCCCCATATCAGAGGGTTCGTGGCAGCCAGCGGCGCCCGTGAGTGTTTTACTAAACGCACTAATGGGTTTTTTAACTACCTTGTTTTAGACCTCATACATACTAAAATTAAGCATTGTCCAATTTTGAAAGAGGAGATCAGGTCAGATATGAAAGTGATTTACAAATATAAATGTGAATAAATATTGAATAAAACTACTGAAAATGTATCCTCTATTGCAGGGTTTAAACCCCTGAACAATGTCAAAACAGCTTAAATACAAATAAACTAAAACATCATGCTCCATTTACCTCAGCAAAGCCATTCAGTTTCTAAAAGTCGTTAGTTGGTAAAATACAAATATTTACGACTTTTTAATGGTTTTATGATACAGCATTTATGTATAGTTCAGGAGTGAGTCATCATATTAGAAACATGATTATATGTTAAATGTAATAATTATAAAATAATCTTCAACATTTTCATGTCAGTTTGGCCTTCATTTTTAATTAAATTGTTACTCTGATGCATTTTACCCAAAGAATGCATCAAAGGTACACATTTTTTCAGTTCTTGTTTTTCCTGGGAACTGAACCCACATTCTTGGCATTGCTAGCACTGTGCTCTATTAAAGCTACGAGAAGGCTTTATAATAAATTCATAAAAATTCTTTTTAACTTAAGACTGAATCTATTAAAAGTAGGATAAAAGCCAAACATACATTGGGTTTAAAAAATATAGCGATAAACTATTAAACAGAAGGTTGTGGATTACCCTGAAATAACCTTCATAACCTAGAAAGAGCATTTGATGAAAACCAGGGGAGTCCAGACCTGTTGTCAATCTCCTACTCTTATTTAAACACTAGTTGAACACTAATCAGTAATGCTTATGTCTATGTATGTGTTTATGCACATGTTTTTAATTTTTTACTGAATCAGGCTATGCCGAAATGCTCATAAGTCCACAAAAAATACCCCCTTAAGGAAATTATATACAAATATAAGAGAAATAAGTATACAAACAAACAAACAAATTTCACAGTCCACACTGCAACTCAAAAATGCTGTTTTTAAGTTGATTAACTTTGAAGAGCGTTTTCAAAGTGATACTTTTTCACTGCCTTGAAATGCCATCCCGGTGTGTGCAGAAGATGTGTTTTTAAAAAAAATGTATAAGTGTGGACATGGCCTGAGAGAAAATCCCTGTAAACATTTTGCTGTTATTTAAAGGAGCTTGTTATTCCAAGCCAACTGTTATATTTATTTCTCTTGGTTCGTCTTAGGTGCACCCAATGCTGTGCATGACATCATCACTCCCTTTGAGATGACCAAGGAGAACTGAAAGACACCCTGGCGCCACCTCAAGGTTTCTACTTCTCTGTCTCCTGCCTCCGCTCCTCTATGGGTTCCCGAAGTCAGGGATTCTTCCACCACCAAGACCACCATCACCACCATCATAACCCCCACCACCATCACCACCACCGAAGTTCAGTGGTGCCCACCACCATCCCCCGCCTGCTGCCTGAAACCACCAGCCTACTAGGAGGCATCGCCCAAATCACTCCCTCTCTGTTTCTGGGACGGGGGAATGTGGCATCCAATCGAAGCCTCCTCCTGTCCAAAGGAATTACCTGCGTGGTGAACGCCACCATCGAGCTGCCCAATTTCAATTGGCCCCACATGGAGTATGTGAAAGTGCCGCTCGCCGACATGCCTCACTCCCCGATCTCGCTTTATTTCGACAGTGTGGCGGATAAGATCCACAGTGTGGGCCGCAAACGGGGAGCTGTGCTGGTGCACTGTGCCGCCGGCGTGAGCCGCTCCGCCTCGCTCTGTTTGGCCTACCTCATGAAGTACCACAGAGTTTCCCTGGCCGAGGCCCACGCCTGGGTCAAAGCCCGCCGACCCGTCATTCGCCCTAATGGTGGGTTCTGGCGACAGCTGATTGAATACGAGAGGAAACTATTTGGCAGGAACTCTGTGAAAATGATCCAGACGCCATACGGGGTCATTCCCGATGTGTATGAGAGGGACCGCAGGAACTTGGCACCTTACTGGGGCTTGTGAACAGGGCTTTGGTTCAATTGTAGAGGACTGGTCTTATCTGTCTTCCTGCCTCTTTCTGTACATCCACGTGTCCCTCCTGCCAGAGAATGAAGCAAGATGTCGATTTTTAGGAGGGAAGAGTCTGGATTCTGGAGTGAATGCTGAAATTAGTCTTGCCGATGATGATAATGGTTTTAGGAGCACTTTGAGAAGCAAGCAATGGAGCTGAAGATCAGGAATTCTGTCCTTCTTTGAGACTTGGCAGTGGTAATGTTTGTTTCAGTTTGGTTGTCGTCTTTGTCCAGAGGCAGCCATCTGATGATGACCATTGGTAGCATTTGAAAATTATATTATATAATTCTATAAAGATGTACTTAAACTTATGCAGAAAAAAGAAAAGAAGTTGCATACTGTTGCGCAAGAGAAAGAAACTACAAGTTTAACAGATTTTTATCGTGCTATTTGTGCATATTACAGTAAAAGAACATTTATTGAAGGATAGCGTTGGGATTTTGTAACAGTGCTTATATTTAACAGACGCATTTTAGAAAATCTTGGGCTGTTTCACAAGCAGATTCATAAATACGGCAGTCATGGTCAAGTACTTTTTTTCAATGAATTATATTTTGTCTATTTGCAATTCTACTGGGTTTTTAATTTTCCTCTGGAGATTTTTGTTTTCAAAGGTTTGCTCCAGTGAAGCAGTAATTATAACCGGAGGACATCTGTCAGAGGACTCCTAGCAAAGCTTTTACTAATTTGTATTAAAAATAACTAAATTCATGTAAAAGAGTTGAGATTTAATTAGTGTGTGAAAATGAATAAAAGGTGAAACATTTTCATGCATTCTTTGTGTTTCTTTCAGTGAGCGATTACTCAGTTTGTCCTTGTTGTTTTGTTAGTACAGCAAATCTACACAGAGAATAATACTGTACTATTCAACATATCCAAAATATCCATTGTATATCCAATAATAGTGCAGGTAGCTTACTAGTTGACAAGCTAATATATAATATTTATAGTTCCATGACGATTTATAGACCAGGGATGTCCAAACTTAGTCTTAGAGGGCCGGTGTCCTGCATAGTTTAGCTCCAACTTTCTTCAACACACCAGCCTAGAAGTTTCTTTTATACCTAGAAAGAGCTTGATTAACTGGTTCAGGTCTGTTTAATTGAGGTTAGAACCAAAATATGCAGGACTCCGGCCCTCCAGGACCGAGTTTGAACACTCCTGCTATAGACTATAGAAAAGGGAATTCTTGGAGGGCCACAGCCTTGCAGCATTTAGTTCCAGCCCTGCTTCAACACTCATATTTGTAGGTATCAAACAAGCCTAAAGCACTCAATTAGTTTGATCAGGTGTGTTTAATTAAAGTTAAAACTAAACTGTGCAGAGCTCTGGCTCTCCAAAAAGGGAGTATAACACCGGTGCTATAGACCATTTCCCCTCTACAAATGTTCTCTTACACTTAAAAATAAAGGTTCTTTATTGACATCAATAGTTCTATGAAGAACCTTAACACTCACGTAACATTTTTCATTACACAAAAGTTAAAAATAAAATGAGTTCTTTAGATTTTAAATACATTCTGTACAATATAAATAAATGGTTCTTGATTCACAAGAGGGGAGACGCAGTGGCGCAGTAGGTAGTGCTGTCGCCTCACAGCAAGAAGGTTGCTGGTTCGAGCCTTGGCTGGGTCAGTTGGCATTTCTCTGTGGAGCTTGCATGTTCTCCCTGCGTTCGTGTGGGTTTCCTCCGGGTGCTACGGTTTCCCCCACAGTCCAAAGATATGCGGTACAGGTGAGCTGGCTAGGCTAAATTGTCCATAGCGTATGAGTGTGTGTGGATGTTTCCCAGAGATGGGTTGCAGCCGGAAGGGCATCCACTGCGTAAAAACGTGCTGGATAAGTTGGCGGTTCATTCCGCTGTGGTGACCCCGCTTAATAAAGGTACTAAGCTGAAAAAGAAAATGAATGAATGAATGGTTCACAAAAGAGTGATGAGTGAACAGGGGCGTCCAGACTCTGTCCTAGAAGTATCGGTGTCCTGCATATTTTAGTTCCAACCCCAACAGAAATTGCTTGATGCTATTAGCAGGTTTGGCATACTGTCCCGGGAAAGAACCCTGAGCTCGGAGATAACTGATGTCCGAGATCAGGCAGGTAGGGAGTCAGGCAGGGAGTCCGAGATCAGGCAGGTCTCGAGAGCTCCCTCTAGTAAAGGTAGAAAAAGGAGGAGATGGGGTGGAAGGGGGTTTCTTCCAAAAACGAAGACGCATTAGGCTGAAATCTGTCTATTTATTTTAGGCTTGAATCAATCTGATTGGATTATTGCTGATTACGAATGAGAGGCCAGCCGGGATCAATCATACCATGTACTCCTCTTGAAATTTGTTTGTAAAACTTCATTTAGACACACCTGAACCAGCTAATCAAGCTCTTTCTAGGTATACTAGAAACTTCCGGGGAGGTGTGTTAAAGAAAGTTGGAGATAAACTATGCAGGACACCGGCCCTTCAGGACTGAGTTTGGACACCCCTGCAATCGAAGAACCTTTTTGTAAATGGAATGGATCCAAAGAGCTTTATAGTCCTTTATGGAACAATTCGTGTCAATTCAGAACATTTATTTTAATTCTGTTCAATTAAAGTTTGTGTGTACATTGTTTTTCACAATACATGCGTATAGTTTCAAAGCAGTTTCAAAGAAAAAGTTATTTTGTACTTTACAAATATGAGCAGTGTGAAGTTTAGTGGTTATAAAACAAGGCAGACTGTGGAACTAGAAGTGCTATCAATGGACTGTAGTGTAATAAAAGCCTGGTTAGGTAGGAACCAAAAAATAATCTTATGTTAATCATACCTACCAACATCCCATCAAACAATTTTGTGTATAATATATGTCTAATAGACATCTAAACGTAGACAGCTTGTCTAAAACAAGGCTAAATTGGGCCGTCAGTGAAAATCTAATAGACGTCTAAGAATAGCCCAAAACTAGACTAGTCATCAAATAGACAGATTAGACAGACTTTATATGTGTAGTCATTCATTTCTGTTTATTTGATTTGGTTTTCGCCTATTCGTAGGCATCTATTAGATTTTCACTGACAGCCCAAATTTAGCCCTGTTTTAGCCAAGACGACTATGTTTAGACGTCTATTAGACATCTTTTAAAAACAAAAAAAATGCTTGCTGGGATCTCTCTCTGAAAATCAGGGAGACCGCCGGGGAGTGGGGGGATTGTTTGAGTTTTACACAGTTGAGAACACAGTTGGTGGCGTCAATGTAGGGTTGCGGCGTTTTTTGTGGTGTTAGTAACTGCACCATGGACCAGGTGTCCTGATGTTTTATCGTACCCATTAGATTATGCTGCCAACACTGTATTTGAATGGTTTTGAGGTTGAGGTTAGGGATTAGGTAGGTTAGGGCGAAATTACAGCTTCATATCACACTACTCCACATTAAAGCTTACATTGGTAGCAAAATCTGACAGGGAACAAATTCAAAATGTGCTTTCTACTTTTTGAAAGGGAGGTAGGACAATCTGACAAGGTAAGGCAAGGCAAGTTTATTTATATAGTACATTTCATACACAGTGGCAATTCAAAGTGCTTTACATAAACAGGAATAAAAGAAACAAGCATAAGGAAAATAAAAACTAATTTTACAGATAAAAACAGATTAAATGTGTTAAAACAGATTATAAAACAATGAAAAAGAAGAGAAAAACATATTATTGTGATCTGTCAGGCGTAGCACAGTGCTCATTCAGTAAAGGCCCAGCTAAACAGATGTGTTTTCAGTCTTGATTTGAATGTGCCTAATGTTGGAGCACATCTGATCATATCTGGAAGCTGATTCCAGCAGTGAGGGGCGTAGTTGTTGAAAGCCGACTCACCCTGCTTTGACTGAACTCTTGGAATTCCTAGTTTATATGATCCTAAAGATCTAAGTGATATGTTAGGTTTGTATTTAGTGAGCATATCTGTTATAAATTGAGGTCCAAGGCCATTTAGTGATTTATAGACCAGTGATAATACTTTAAAATCTATTCTGAATGTAACTGGGAGCCAGTGTAAAGGCCTGAGGACAGGTGTGATGTGCTTTGATTTCCTGGTTCTGGTCAGAAGTCTGGCCGCAGCATTCTGGATGAGCTGCAACTGTCTTACTGTCTTTTTGGGCAGGCCGGTGAGAAAGCCTTTACAGTAATCCACCCTGCTGCTGATAAAAGCATAAACAAGTTTCTCTAAGTCTGCACTGGAAACAAAGCATCTAATTCTAGCAATGTTTTTAAATATCCAGTCCAAAAAAATCCAAAAAGGTAGGAAAAAAAAAATCGACAGAACACCAGGTTTCAGGAGATCAGATAGTATACCAAAGTTGACAAGTGGGGGGTATCACAGACTGTACCAAAAAGATGAGGACCGGGGAGGGGAGTTGGGGTGGAATTACAGGAGTTTTACATGGGAGAAATAACAAAACTGGATAATAGTGGTAGATGGGTCTGAAACATGGGAGACTCCCGGGAAAAACAGGGGTGTTGGCAGGTATGAAGTTAATAGGTAGCCGCTGCAGATAAAATCAAATTTGTGTGAAATAATCATATTTTATAAACCTGAAGACTCGCATAGCTGTATTCTGATCTAACTGCAGTATGTTAAAAGATGACACAAAACAACATTAAGCATTATAATTATCCAGTCTGGATTTTTTAAGAACTAGCAAAAGGTTCTTCTACATTGCTTGGCATCGCTACATAAAGCTTCATATATTTTTTCTTTTTTGAGAATTACCACAGGATTTCTTTTGACTTGTGTATTAAATCTCCCAGTGCACTGTAGAACATTAGGATTAACATGAAGCTGAAAGTCTCTGTAAATCTAATCCCTGTTATTCAGCGACGGCAAGGTGGATAAAGGTTATTAGTCACGTGTGTATAAAGACAAAGACAGAACACAAGCCATTTTGTAGCCAACAGCCTGTCAGTAAAATTGGACCTATGCAACACATTGTTGAAGTACTTTTGCCTTTAAGAGTTCAACAGCTGTTTGATGTACAAAATCAACAGGTCTAAAATAACCGATTGTGTGACCTGAGTCGCTCCTCGTGTTCTGTATGTACAGACAGGGACTGGATCTTGCCTTTTGACAGTCACACAAATTCAAAGTCTTGTATCCCTGGAAACTGTTGCCAGGGTAATACTGCTGTGAACGGCAGCTATTAGCGCTGAGTCAGTGTGAGGAAAGTGCTGTCACTATCTGGCCCTGATACAGACACCAAACAGATGAAGAGCGGCTTTACAGACACACAGAGCAATCGCTCAAATCTGGGACACAAAAATTTCCCATTTGCATCAAGTATACCATCAATCAAATGTTTCATTTGCACTTACTGGATTCAAGTATAAACAGAAATAGAGACAAAAAAGGACCCAGAGGATCATTTAAGTAGAAAATGCTTACAAATGACAGATGAAAACACTTAGGTTTTAATGGGATGGTTCAGATCAAGCTGAAAACTTTGCCATCTACTCACCTTCATGTCATTCTAAACACACAAGAACACAGAACAACAAATTAAGTTGTTCTCTGGCAGGATACCTTTTATTAAAATGTTACATATAGCACTAAATTTAAATGTAATATTATAATCTTGTAAAAAAACACATTCATTTAAAACTAAACGTGGGAAGTTTTTAGAAAGCACATTTGCTTCTTTTACAATACACAGTGCTCCTATTTATTCAATGAAATCAAGGATTTTAAGGTTTTGTTATCACTTGAAGCCATAATGTAATTTCTGTTTTTCCATCCAACAATTTGAGACTTTATGAAATAAGTAAGATTCCCCCTACCATTTTTCCAACGTTTTCTAGGCTATCTGATGCAATTAGGAGCCATTGACACTAGTGCATTTTCGCTTTATCTCCACACTACTCCAGGATCTTCTACAGATGATAATGGAGCATTTTAAAATGTAACTATTTTATGTTTTGTCAGTTTACTGGCTAATTCCTAAAAATGTGTATGAGTTCAGTCCTATGAAAATGTAAAATTATTAAAAGGAGGCGTGGCACCAAACCCAACCCCTAAATCCAACGGTCATTGGGGAATAAGCAAATTGTACTAAATTGCGTGAATGACCAGCTCTGTACAGTACCCTCACCAGGGTGCTCGAGGGTTCATGGAAGTATGCCCAACCAGTCCACATGTGTTTTGTGGACTTGGAGAAGGCATTTGACTGTGTCCCTCGTGGCATTCTGTGGAGGCTACTCTGGGAGTATGGGGTCAGAGGCGCTCTGTTAAGGGCTGTCTCGTCCCTGTATGAACTGAGTAGGAGTTTGGTTTGCATTGCCGGCAATAAGTCAGATTTGTTTCCAGTGCATGTTGGACTCCGGCAGGGCTCCCCTTTGTCACCGATCTGTTCATAAATTTTATGGACAGAATTTCAAAGCGCAGCCTTGGGCTGGAGGGGGTCCAGTTCAGGGACCACAGGATTTTATCTCTGTTATTCGCAGACGATGTTGTTCTGTTGGCTTCATCGAACATGGATCTTCAGCATGAACTGGGGTGGTTTGCTGCCGAGGGGGACGCAGCTGGGATGAGAATCAGCACCTCCAAGTACGAGGCCATGGTGCTATACTGGAAAAATGTGGTTTGCCATCTCCAGGTTGGAGGAAAGTCCTTATCCTAGGTGGAGGAGTTCAAGCATCTTGGGGTGTTGTTCACGAGTGAGGAAAGGATGGTACGTGAGATTGACAGGCGGATCGATGCAGGGGCAGCAGTAATGCGGTTGATGTACCGGTCCGTTGTGGTAAAGAAGGACTTGAGCTGAAAGGCAAAGCTCTCGATTTACTGGTCAATCTACATTCGTAATCTCATCTATGGTCATGAGCTTTGGGTCATGACCGAAAGGACAAGATCTCGGATACAAGCAGCCAAAATGAGTTTCCTTCACAGGGTGGGAGGGCGCACCCTTATAGATAAGGTGAGGAGCTCTGTCGCCAAGGAGGAGCTAGTAGTGGAGCCGCTGCTCCTTCACATTGAGAGAAGTCAGCTGAGGTGGCTTGGGGATCTGTTTCGGGTGCCTCCTGGACGCCTACCTAGAGAAGTGTTCCAGGCATGTCCCACCGGGAGGAGGCTGAAAGGGAGATTCATCTCTGATCCATCTTCTGGAATATAATGTGCCATTCCCTGATTCGTTAAACCCCTCTCATAAGATCATTAAACAACTGGTAGATGGCAACTATTGATACCAGCAAAATATGCACATGCTCAGTGTGTGAAAGGTCACGCATCAGCTGAAGACAGAGATAGTTTTTCTGAAACGCGATGATGCCAGTCTGGACCAGGAGCTTTTTTATTCTAAAATGACATTTTAAAACAAAAAGACACTAGAGTAAACGGTACCTAAATATGACTTTTAAAAACCTGTTATTGGCTGGACATGCTATCCATTTTGTTAAGGCCAAAAGGGTCTAGAAAAATCCCTGAGACCCAGCCAGTTTGTGGGTGTAATTCATTCTACAATTTATAATTCATTCTACTGTTGGGTAAGTACATGCACAAACACATCCAATCATCTCTTTTAGGGATTCCTGCACAACCTCCCAAGTCTTTTGTTTAGTTGGTCAAAGATCTGCAGATGTGTTTTGACTTAGATCCTTCGACAAAACCAAAGTTTGTCATTCTCAAACCCAGTTCAAGCATGATAATGATCAATATTAGCCATGTTAAAAAATATTCCTTCTTTACTCTGACTATAAGAATGCCAAGAATACATATCTTTCAGCAGTTCCTATTTATTTGTTTTGTATTGATCACTATTTGTGAAAAGATTTCTACAGCAGTCACAGGGCTCGAAATTAACCTTTTTGCTTGGTAGGCGCACCAGCCAAAATTTAGTCGCACCCACCAATTATGAGCACCGTTACTGCAAGTTTTATATGAACAGATTTATTGCATCTGAAATCAACACTAATCAAAACTAACAAACAAAAAATATATATGCTTGTGCGAGAAATATGTCTCAATGAAATCCCGTTATCACAAGAAAATACATTTTTATAGCATAATTGAGTCACCAAAATATACGGGCCGCTCACCAGTCCTGCACGCACTGCTTGACATGAATGAATCTGTTAACAATATGTTAACTGTGCTGTGTTCTCACGGGTGGTGTCTGATATTGCAAAGATGCTTTTGACATATACCTTATTATTTGCATACATCATTTTAATAGCAATACCGGTCTTTTCATGAGCTGCAATATTAGTTTAATCTTAGTCAGTGCAAGCCCTTTTGCGATGGTGTATGTGGTGTTAAATTTTAAATATAGCTGCCACTTGCACGGCTGACAGTGTCTGGCGATTAAATGAAGGATTAAACAGAACCTCTCGTGCTTAAAATGTGTAGATGTGGCAAACAGTTACCTGAAAATTCTGTCTCACAGACTTGCTTTAGTTATTTTCATAGCGGACTTGAAGCCAGTGGAAGTCCTTTATCCACTCTTCGAAAAATGTAGATGGTGGATTAACATTCACAACATGATCAGTAATCAGATGTGCCATTATTTGTAGTTTTAGGTGGTTTCTAAAACAAAATCTGTCAATGTTGTATTCCTTCTCATCTTCAGCGCTTTACATTTTCGCGGTTGTAGCTCTCCCTGTCATCTGAAGGCAGAAGGCATTGATTGAGCAATTGAAGTTGACATGACAACAGTTTTAAACTATTTCTGAGCGCTGCATTTCAAGTGCAAAGATGCATTTTGCACAAATGCTCCCAAATATATTTCGAGCCCTGATTCAAGTCTTGCCACAGAAGTTCAAACATGCTTGCTTGATGCGTGAGAACCAATGAGGTTCATTCATTCTTGCATGTGACACATTATGTTTGAGTTTGTGCAGGGACCAGTAAAGGTTTGTTCCTGTAAGTTAAAAGGGCTGAGCTTCTGAGTTTCTTGAACAATGTTTATATGTGAACAAAATCGATCTGTTCATAATATAAAAACTTGAAATAAACCACCTTACTGTTCTAAGAGGGGACCAAAATTATTTTATTAACAATATAATTGCATCAGCGCCAATAGTCTATTGTAGGGGTGCCCAACCTCAGTTTTGGAGGGCCGGTGTCCTGCAAAGTTTACTTCCAACACCAATTAGACACAGCTGGGCTAGCTAATCAAGCTCTTACCAGGCTTTCTAGAAACACCTTTGCAGGTGTGTTGAGGCAAGTTGGAACTAAACTCAGCAGGACACTGGCTCTCCAGGACCATTTGGATACCCCTGGCCTAGTGGTCAAGTGCGCCAACATATAGCACCGTGACGACCCTTCCCCTCTCTCTGCTACCAATACTTTCCTGTCTGTAACCTTCACTGTCCTATCCAAATTAAAGGTGAAAACCCTCTAAAAATAATTTTATATATAATAAACCCATATCATTGCGTTTCATAGATGAACCAAAATCTTTAATTGGCATGAGGGTAAGTAAATGATCACAGAAATGTCATTTTTGGGTAAACTATCCCCTTCAAGTCCTCAGTAAAACACTGACAATGAGCTTAAGTGAGCAAAACAGTTTAATTTATGTTGTATCCTCGACAAATAATTATTTGTGCCTTATCGAAAAGCAGGAAATGGAAAAGGCTTCACTTTGCATTTCTTACATCCTCAGATTTTAAATTCTTATCAAAGCGCCACACAACAAAGTCCTTCAACAGAGTCATCTCAATACAGAATACTAAATATCACAGCTTCCAGACTTTATATGCTTCATAAAGAGTCTCAGAAAAAAAATATCACAAGCATTCAAAAAACGCTTCCAGACCCACTACTGAAGTAACTTGAGTTCCAGCATAACAACAGAAAATAATTCATAAAAAACACCAATGTCTAAACAATTCTCACTTTGCACCAATCTGATACTTTCGAATGTTTTACCTTTCTTGTTTCAATCATTTTTTAGGACAAATCTGATATTCATAACATGCAGAACTCCTCTGCAGTATTTACTCAACAGCGAAGAATCAACCAACCAGACACTATAGTGCATGACAGAATCGGAAAAAAGTCAGAGACAAAGAGACATTTACAACCTTTAAATAAACTATTAATCAGTAGTACATCATTGATCTGATCTTCTTCCAGACAATGGCAGGTCCAGACAGTTGTGTCCTAAATTCAAGTGGCAAGAGATGTACCATTCGAAGTTGAACAGCGAGAAAAGTGACTAAAGAGTTTTGAACTGACTCCCATGATCCTCCTTCAGACAGCAGATGAGTTCTAGAGCAGGTCAGGCAGGATGAGACCTGGTGGTTTGGGCTCCACACAGTTAATCCAGAAGTTGGCACAGCTGGCGTGGTACTGGTGACCTCCGTACATCAGCTTGAAGTTGTCCGTCTCTGAATTGAAGGCCTGCAGAAGATGTATGAAAGGAAGGGTGAAAACACATTTTTAAGAAAGTCAAAATTGTTGGTAGGGTCGGGATAGGGATTGATCTATTAGGACCTTTTAAGGTAGTTCCTAAGATTGTACTCCACACATTTAAGTTTTATACATATTGAAATGTTTAACAAGAAATTGAACAAAAGGAATTGTTAACTTTCATGAGGGTGAGTAAATTGAGCCAATTTTCAGCTTTTAGGTAAACTTATACAAGGACTATAGAGTACACAAAACATGTTGCTCTTATAGTTTTGAATGGGGAAAATATGGCAAATGAAGCCCCGCAGGAGCCAATCATCGAACGCTATAGACTGATGATTCTCCGGGGGAGGGGGCTCAGACCAGACGTGAGTTTCTGCAGATTTTGTGTGATTCGAACATTTAGAAATGAAACTAAAGAAACAGTTATTGCTTAATTTTATTAGTGATGCCTAATATGAAATTTAATCGTAAGCTTGGCAAGCAATTTTGGAGAATTTTCCCCATTCAAATGATATTTCCAAGCATACTGCACGATAGGCATTACAAAGATGGCCGCCGTGTGAAATTACTTGCCTTAAAGGGACTTTAAGGGTTGTTGCTAGATCAGATACGGTTGCGGCCAGAAGTTAACGAGAATTATTCCTATTATTTATTAAATTTCTCATTTATTGTATTTTATGAACGTCTACCCCTACCCTAACCCTAAACCCAACCATCACATTAACGTAAAAACAGTAGTTGTACTGAGTATTATTTGTGCTATCTATTAAATTACCCAATAAATTTTATTTTTTAACGCCTACCCCCAACCCAACACTAAACCATCACAGTACTGTAAAAATATAAATGATTGTTATACGTGTCATAAAAAATGCTGCTTAACAGTGCTTAATTTGTAAATTGCAAGGTATTGGGGATCGGTATTGCGGACGAAAGTGAGGGTTGGTGAGTTGCGAAAGAAAGTAAAGTGCGGAAGAGTGGGGCAGGAGTGCATGTGAGGAGGGGAATCAGTAAAATAAGGTGCCGGATCAGATGTCAGAGGTGCCGGATCCGGCTTGTTCCGGCACAAATTAAGCCCTGCTGCTATATTTATGTGCATTTCGCATTTTGGTCAGCCACGTATCCAATCTAGACTTTACCAACTTTAAGAATACATCCTACATATTTAAAAAGTTTTTAAAAGAACACATTTTAAAACTGCTGTTACAGCTTTGAACGTTTTAATTTAAAAGAGCAAGATCTCTATTAGACTCAACAGGTATTAAACTGAACCTAAATGTTACATCTGAAAATCAGACAGAAGTATGGCATATCATCACACTCCATGAAAGAGACAAGAGCTTAACGGTGTGAAGACACAATTTGCAGAATCAATACAGGAAAAAGTGTGCAATCCTCCCACACATGCCCTATATATAGTAAAGCGAAATAAAGAACCCAGTGAACTTCACTCAATACATCGAGGCGAAGTGTGCGAGTGTGCTTTCCTTCTGAAAGGCACAGCTGTAGTCGTGCATTTGTGATAAGGCAGTGATGATATGGACGTTATGCAGAATGAAGCTCTGATGAAAAATGCGAGTTGATGCTGGAAGGAGAAATGAGTCATGTTGTGAATCATGTCCTCCCACACTGATACTATGAACGCACACGCTCCATTTCAAACCTTTCTTTCATATGCTCAATAAACACTGTTGTCCTGTTTAAAGGATGTGTGCTGAACAACAACAAAAATCACAAAAAGGGGTTCTTGATGTTAGTATCTTGTATCATGTTTTGTTTTTGTTTTTTTTTGTGTGTGTGTGCATTAGTGTGAAGACTTTAAATCCAACAACTAACAGATATTCTGTATCATTTAGCTGCCTCCCAAACTGGAAATACCTGTTTGAATCCCACCAAGGCCTTGGCAAGTATAACCAGAGGGTTGGTGCCATGAACCAGGATAAGAGTGAGGTTTTAAGGGGTGAGTGTATCAAGTGCTAGCTAGTAGCTGTGGTTCATGTAAATTTCAAGTTAGTGTACCCGCCTCCCATGCCAGAAAAACTGGTTTGAATCCCACTCAAAGCATGGCAAGTTGAATTGGAGGGGTTACACTGGTGCAGTGACCCAGATGAGAGTGACATTTTGTGGGCTTAGTATAACAGAGACTAGTAAGCAGTTAGCAGCAAAACAACAACATGTTAGTGCACCTGCTTCACATGCTGAAAACAGTTGTTTAAACCTTGCTTGGTGAAGAGAAATGATGCAAGAGGGTTGAATTGGTGGCTTAATATAGCTAGAAATCAGGATATCTGTGCATTGCACCCACTACCAAAAATAACATGGGGTCATTAAGAAATGGAGGGGTTACGTTGGTGCCGTGACCCAGATGAGAGTGATTGTATTGGAGGCGCTCTCATAGCCGAAGTTGTGCAAGAAAACCTCACATTAAACCTGCCACCTATGCCAGAAACAGTTGTTTCAGGGTGAGTGCAGATCAAATAGAACTAGAAAGTTATAGTGGTGCTGTGTTTCAGCTGGGTTTGGGGATTAAATGTAGCAGAGGCCAGCTAGAAGCAGTGAACTTCCCTCTTCTGGCCTCAAGTGATCTGCTAGCAACTGGTGCAATAGGCTGCAATCTTTATCAACCTTCTTAGTGCACTTGTCTACCATTCTAGGCAAGGGGACTAGAACCGAAGAAGTTACTTTAGCAAAGTGACCTGAATGGGAGTGAGGTTTGGGGGCAACTATAACAATTTAGTTGGAGTTGTGCAAGTAAACCTCTCATGTTGAGGCATCTGCTGGATACAATGACTTCAATCTCACTCAGAACAAGAGTGTTACACTTGGTGGGGTGAACTTGCTGGGAATGAAGTTTGTGCACGTAAACCTCATATGTTAATGCACCATGTCCCATGTCAGAAATACCAAATTTAGAAGTGGAGGTGTTACATTTGTGCCGTGACCTCAGTGGGAATAAGGATTAGGGGGGTGAGCGTAAGAGAGGCCTCCTAGTTGGAGTAAGGCAAGTAAACCACCTCACATTAGTGAGCTCCCATATTGAAAAGTCTTGTTTGAATCATAATCTGAGAATGGTGAACAGAATTCAAGAGGTAAAACTGCTGCCATGACCCTAAAGAGGGTAAGATTTAAGAATGAGATTGTAATGAAGGCCAGCTAGTAGGAGCTGTGTGAGTAAAACTGATTGCCCTGGCCTCAAAAAGCATGGTAACAATTGATGTTCTTTAACATCTTTGTTAGCGTAACACTCTCCCATGGCAGAAATACTGGTTAGAATCCAACTCAGAGCAGGACATGTAAAATGGGAAAGGTCCCATAAACACAGCTAATTCCAACTTAATATACTGTAGATGGCAACACGAACCCTATTCTTTTAGAATCTTTTTTAGCATTGGGAATATTCACAACATACTAACTATGTTTCTATCCAAAGACGGAAATTAAACTGGTGTGTAAAACTGCAAAATTTGCACACAAAAAAAGCAGTTTCCATCCAATTTGTCAAAGAGAACAAAATGGTCACTTCCTGAAAAACTGGGACCAAATATCAAAAAAGAAAAATTAAATTTACAGCAATAGAAGACGACACTGTTGACATTTTTCTTATATAATAACCTACTTGTTCCCCTGAAGATGAAATTCAATGAACACGCTGTGGCTTTTGGAGGTGTGAGACGCTATTTGGCAACGAAGCAGCTTAAGACAATTCTGGGGGTAATAATTCTAACCCACTTTGATGACAGACTTTGTCTAAGAAATTTTAAAATGACCAAAACAACATTTCAGATGTTTTAAAATGTGGTCGGTCTGCTGGTTTGTCCATTATTACAGTCCCATCTTTTGCCATCACATGATCTATTAAAACAAAATGACTTTGATGTTCACTCTGGAACTTATTTGGTAAATGTGTTTCCACCATAGTTTATGTGGGCATTTTTCTTATCGGATAAAAAGTCTATCCTACTTAGGTGAGTGCACACGATTTTTAAGTGCATTTTTTAAAATAATATGTTCATCTTATCATTTCCATTAAGTATTTTAAAGCAATATTCCATAAAAATTGGTGGATGGAAACAGCTACTGTCAGTCAGTCCCCTCACCTATGCACTTCCTTTCTCTCACACTTTCTGCGTGTTGTAGTGCAGTGATGTGCATGTCTGAGAGGACATTTGAACAACACATTGCGAAGAAATAATTGATCCCATGGTATATACATGCGCGTGTGAGTATATTGCACATAGGAGCAGCAGCTGCAGCATAAGATCTTTTTCTCTCCTCTCTGTCTGCTACAGATGAACAGGTGGCTCAGAGCCTCTGAAAAGGTCATCCTAATTCAACTGACCTTGTTTAGCTGGCGGAAAGGTTAATTACTATCTGATTGCAAACACACAGTGCATCCTACCTGCAAAGATGACAACACTTGTTACCACAGCGTCTGAAGGCCAGTGATGGACACTTCAGCCTTAGCTACAATACATTTGCTATAGTGAAAAACATGAAATATTTACCCTTAATTTGGAGCGAGTGTCTTTTGTCAGTGCCTGCAAGTAGCACAAACAGGTCAGCATCAGCGTTAGTACAGAGTCTTTTCTTCTTTTCTTTTGGTTAATGAGCAAAACCATAGCCCCAGAGACCCAAAGTGGAAGAGGTGGAGTTAAAATAGAAAACAAGAAAGGGCAACTGTGGATATGACAAATAATTAGATGTAACGATCATGTTAACGAAGTTTGAGATATGTAAAAAAGCACCAACAATGTTCATTCAAAAGTTTGGGTTGGCATAATTTATGTTTTGAAAGTCTCTTACAGTAAAAAGAGGATTATTGGAAAATAACTGTTTTCTATTTCAGTGTTAAATGCTATACCCGTATTGCCGTAATGGCAGCTACACTGGGATCTCCATAGAAATGCTGCACAGATTTTCCACCGGTCTTAGGCTACGAATATGTGTACCACATATCAACAGAACAAAACAGATATAGGACCACAAACTGTAAATTGTGAGCACATGCACCTGTTTTTCAGTCACTTAAAACCCTCATGTCCTGTCAGAGCTTCAATTCGGTAATGTTTACACCTATCTTTTGGATATTCCTCAAAAATGTTGTCATTAGTGATGATTAGTGTTATAGATCATAAGTGTCTGCTTTCATGTTTGGTGTAATTTTTTTTTATTAATATTTGCTGGTACGGAAAATCTATTCGTTCACTTCTGTTATTTATACTTTGACTTTGCATTTTAAACTGTGATTGCACTTAACCGCCAAAATTACAATAGAAACTGTGTGAAAAGCATACAAACGTACTGACAGTTGTATGTACCATTGATTGCTATGGCTCACTAAGCTATGTTTCCATTCATTATTAAATTAAATGTATGCGCAAAACTGGAATATCGCATAAAACACATGCGAATAAAGCAGCGTTTCCATACAATGAGTCAAAGAAAACAAAATAAACACTTCCTGATTAACTGGCGCCAAATATCAAAAGTAAAAAATGTATTTGATGTGGTAGGAGAAGCTGCGTGAATCTTCTCTTTATTTAAAAAATTGCAAACGCCGACATGTAATGAACGTGTGGTGGCATTTGAAGACGTGAAACGCAGAGCTCTTGACAGTTCTGGAGGTAATTAATAATATAATATCATTAATACTGAAATGGTTAATCTCTTATAACAAAATCACATGACCTTTTTTAATGCGCATGCTGGAATTTGTTCAGTAAAAGTGTTTCCATTGCAGTTTATGACCATCTTTTCTTATCGAATAAAAGGATTATCCTGCTCAGTTGTGCGCATACATTTTTTATGCGCATTTTCAAAACTTATGCGCATCTTGGTGTTTCCATCAACCGTTTTTTTATGCGCATCTCTAAAATGCACATAAAAATAAGTAGATGGAAACATAGCTAATGATGTTAACGTCCGACACAAATCCATGTATATTTCCTTTCTAAATGTTCTTTCTGTAAAGAAATACTGCCAACGTGTGTCTCATGTTGATTAGTAATGCTATATTTTATTGCGCAACAATTATCTGGGGTTTTTTTTAGCTAAAAAAGAGAAATTACTCTGCGCATGACTTGGCGGTCAGCGGGAGATAGGAATGACATTCCCCTAATGCCTAATGGTGTGACGGCACTTGAAAACTATCAATTGCCAGAGCTCAATGTTCACCTGCTATTACTGCTGTTTTCATTGTCACACAATCCTTCAGAAATCATTATAGTATTCTGTTTTTTGGAGTGAAAATTGTATTGCATCAATTATGTGTAAAGCAAACAAACAAACAAAAAAAAAGAAAGAAAAAATCATTTGAAATTGAAACATTTTGTTATAAAAAGTCAGTCCTTGCAGAACAAAATCATAATTTTTGAAAAATAATAATGAATTCATCTTTCACACCCAAAGGTTTTGAATGGATACATACTGTGTACTCGTATAAACAATGCATTGTAAATGCACTACGCAGTAATGTGAACATACATTTAAATATTAAATAAATTAGAGCTGTAGAAGAATAATCAACAATGAATCCAATGACTAGTTCACTACGTAACTATCCTTGATTATTCCAAGATTGTGGAAACACTGGCATAAACGCAAAATCAACAGTATGCATTTTTGAGTGTGTGCATGCTTGTTTGTGAAAAACTTCCAATTAATTAGCACCAAGTGTTTTTTATACTGTAGTTAGTTTGTCCACCAACCATGTGATTATGGCAGGACGTTTAAAAAAAAACAACAGACTTCACAACATCAGAGTATTGCTTACAACGTTTCAACTATGTATTTTGGACAATGCATAATTACAAAAGAGACCAATTACCTGTTAAATATTAATAAACTTCTTTTTTGAGAGCTGAACATTCTGTGCTGGTGCTATATTGAAACAGCTCTTGTATTACATCCTGTAAATGGTACACTGTGCTAATGAATGACTTGCATTCTTGCAGGCAAGGCTCAAATACAAGCCAATCCCGATGGCCTCCTTTTAACTGCTGCTTGTTGTTTGTTCATATTAGCTGGAGTCTGTTGTGCTACAGGTGCTTGAGTGAAATAACCTGGCATAAAGCCCGTCTAACAGACTAAGGGATTTTAATAGGACGTTGTATTAGGCTAATATTTTGGGGATATTTTTTACATTTATAATCTAAGCTGCTCTATTTTAAAATGGTCGCCCCAAAAATTGGAATTTACACTTGGAAATTAAAGGTGATATATGGATATTATACATACAGTAGTCAACATTTGATATGAAGTGGACCAAAAAATGTTTTCAAAATTGTCCTATGACAAGAATGCGTGTTGTTCAATAGTTTTAGCACTAATTTGATGAAAGGTAATGATCCACTTGACTACTGTAAGGTCAAAATTATTAGCCCCTTTAATCAAATTTTTTTCCCCAGATAGTCTACAGAACAAACCATCGTTATACACTAACTTGCCTAATTACCCTAACCTGCCTAGTTAACCTAATTAAGCCTTTAAATGTCACTTTAAGCTGTATAGAAGTGTCTTGAAAAATATCTAGTCAAATATTATTTACTGTCATCATGTCAAAGACAAAATAAATCAGTTATTAGAGATGAGTTATTAAAACTATTATGATTAGAAATGTGTTGAAAAAAATCTTCTCTCCGTTAAACAGAAATTGAGGAAAAAATAAACAGGATGGGAGGCTAACAATTCTGACTATTTCCTTATTTTGACTATTTTTGATCAAATAAATGCACCCAAAGTGAGCATTTCTTTTAAAAGCACCAAACTCCAAACTTTCGACTCATCCTCATGCACATTCAGTTTTCTAAAACAAATAGAAGTGTAATGTAATGCAATGCAAACACACTGTTGCCCAATCTTGTGGTCCAATCCAGTTAGTACTGTAAATGCAGAAGCATCGCAATCTCCCCAGTGAGAATCTCCACCTGTAGACCCCACACCACCTTCAAAACCATCTCCATCCCAAAACCCTGATTTCAATCATCCCAGACCCAAAACAGGCAATTAAAAAGCGTGTTATTAATTGAACGTCAGGAGCAGATGGAAACGGCTCCATGAATCTGCGGCAGATATTATATTAGCACCTGTGTTTATGCTCGCTGTGACTGATGGCTGAGCTACATCTGCTCCTCACACATCCATCCCATGATTCCTTGCTGTTCAGAGCCCCTCCTTCCCCCTATGAGGAGTGTTTACCCGCGATTACATCAGCAAACCTTGACCGCTGTGTGTGTGTTAATGTGAGGAAGATTGAGGAGGGCTTCAGTGAGACCAGGAATCTTAATGAGCTGATTGGTCATTATGTGTTAATGAGGTGACTGGCAATGCGATGATCACGTGTTCAGACTGGTGCAGGACCAGATTGTGTTTATCAATAGAAGAGTTAAAGGAATAGTTCACCAAAAATAGTAATTATAGCATCATTGTTTACTCACTGTAATTAAGATCTATAAGTACTAAGCATGTTATTATAGTTAACTAAAACTAAAGCAAAATAAAGGTCTTTATTACTTGAAATAAAATAAACAGCAACTAAAATAATGATTTTTTTTATCATATTAATTTATTATTCATGACTTAATTTATTTCCATTTTATTTGTACTTATTTTATTGTAAAAAAACTATATTTATTATCATTATTAACATTTATTCAACATTTAGTAAAACTGAATAATACAAATAAAATAAGATATACCTGACAGTGCGTCCCGGTAGTTTCCATCGCATAAATGTAGATATATTTTCATAATAGATTTACAGCAAAGAAAACATTTTATACTCAAAGATTGGAATAATTTAAAAAAATAGTTTTTACAGTATATGCACACTATAAAAGCTACTAATGCAAGCTGTAATCCACTTAAATTAGCACACCTATTTGATTGCGCGATTGCTCTGTTTTCTCTCCCTCCTCTGGTCACATATCAGGTCAGTTACCCCGATTCGTTCTGGAACCTCACAATTTACAAAGCACTGCATATTAACAAAAAACGTTAACTAAATAACTTTAAAGGACAAAAAAGTGACTTTAAATTTGCATTAAGAAAGAAAATATCCATTAAAAATGTTCTACAAAGGAACAAACTAATCAGATTTATAAAATGTGTATTCTTGTTATATTGTTACATAAAAAATTTAAAATAAATAAATATATATTAAATAAATAAATATATATAAATCTATACATATATATAAATCTATATACATATACACACAGTGCTCAGTGTATACGAGTATGCCCCTCACAAATCTCTCATTTAAATTCATATTTTCTATAGGAAGCTCTACAATATTATCTTTGTGCATATACATTAGATTAGTCAGTACTGAAGCCAAATCTGAAGCTAGTCTAAAAAAAATACTTATGATAATGGTCCAAAAAATGAGTAGCCCAAATTTATATGTTATAGATAAATATTAAATGAAAATTAAATGAAAGAGCAAAATTCAAGAGAAACAAAAAAATCTAAAATTGTTGAAATTTACATGTTTGGTATTTTTCCCCCCAATATTTCACATTAATTTAAATGTATTATATACTTTCTATTTCTAAAGACGTTTAGTGACTAAAATATTATTTTAATAAATATATCCATTTAATAAATCTGTTTTGAATAAATGCACTCAAATATATGACCTATATTCACAGAGAAATGGATAAAAATATTCAGATACTCAGTTATGCTGAGCACTATATATATATATATATATATATATATATATATATATATATATATATATATATATATATATATATATATATATATATATATATATATATATATATATATATATATATATATATATATATATATATATACACATTTGTGTTTGCAATTAATAAATAAAAAAAACATTGAAATTAAATTAAACAGAGCAAATTAATAGAAATGAATTTCATATATTTTAATGAAACAAAAAAAAACTATATATTTTAATAAACCTAAGTAGATTTTTTGCAATTGGTCTGGAAAATAGCAGTTTAAACATTCTGCGGTATATAAGAGAAACAATAAATAAATAACTTAAAAATTGCATTAACAAAGAAAATATACATTTAAAACTGACAAAACCACAAATTAAACAGATTTATAATATTTGATTTCTTGTAAACTTGTTATATACAAATGTTTATGTGTGTGTATATATATACACATTTAACAGAACAAATTCATACGCTGAAAAAAAAATTATTTCTGCAAATCTTGCAAACAATTTATAAGGGTTGAATTTGAACAAACAAATTAAATTTAGCAATGTTTAACTTAATTCATTTGTTTAAATTAAGCCCAAATAAATTGTTTACAAGCACTTATCTTAAAAAAAAATGTAGTAAATCCAGTGTAGAAACAAATAGAACAATTAATAAAACCAAATGAAGCTTAAAACTTCTGCTAAGCATCTTTTATCTCCCATGAAAGACAAACAAAAAGGATTTGGATTCAATTGAGAGTAAACAGTTGACATAATTCTCACATTTTTGTGTGAACTAATCCCTTAATATGACACTTCCAATCCCCTCCGGGAGGCCAAAATGCCAAACACATCACGCTTTAGCCTCTGGTCTTATGATTTTAGCCACCAATCAGATTGACTTGCTGCTTTGGAAAGACAAGCTGGACATAAAAGATTCCAGTAAATGTGGAGAAAACGGGAGTTAGGAGCTCGTAGCCAAATTAAAGAGCTAAAGATAATGGAATGAAAGCATGGCCTTGACCAAGCTTCTGTAGATTGAGATGCGTGAGTCAGAGAGAGCTGTTTTTGGCAGTCTGAAAGGAGACGAGAGGCGAGAGGTGAGTTCTGGTCATTTTGGCAGCACAACCCGACAGTGTTTGCCTGTCTGACCCCTGAAAACAAGCTGCAAATTGGACTTGAGGCAGAAAATCCTACTCTTTTAAACAGGCGTCCAAAAGTGTTCTCGTCTTTCTTCTGCAAAATTGTGAAAATCAAAGGAACAGTCAGGAGGGATGGGTTTTTTCTGTTTGTTTTGTGCACTGGGAAACTTAAATGAATCATCTGTTCAATCATTTAAGGCAATAGTTCAACTGAGCATTTTCGATGATATTACAATGAAAGTGGACTGGAGCTTTCAGGCACCAGCATCATAAAAGTAGTTCAATGTCTTTAACCACATCTTTGTTTGAGAATAGGCCAATTTAACCCAATATAGACTAATGAACTTCCTTTACTCTTCAGTTCTTAACCACTGGAGTGGATCAGGTTAATTTTATCTGATGTTAAAACTATTAAAACATTTTTGGTAAATAAAATAAAGCTAAAATGAAAATTATAATACAAAGATTTAATACATTATTTAATGATATATATAAATGCTTAATTTAACAATCATGTGCTCTTGGGTATGTGTTTTTTATCCACTCTGGGGTGATTTTGAGGGTTAAATTGGCCAGAACCTTCTCTGTGTTTCAGCAAATTGAATGATTTTTGGTGACAAGTTTTAATTTGATGCACATTTTGGGAAAAAGCTTTGGAATTCTTCAAACAATTACAGCTGTCAATATACTCTAAGTAAATTTATAACCCTTTCGTTATGTTTGTGGCAGTTTTTGCCAATTTGAACGATACACAAGGGGTTAAAACTAAAATGAAACAAAATAACTTCAACTACATCTTAAGAAAGCTGGCAAATAACTGAATGAACTGAAAATATGTATTATTAACAAACGTTAAAATTATTTAATATATATTGTTTATTAAAGAAATATCCTTTCTTGAACGATGAAATGTCTGATCCAAGTTCATTGTAATGATGTTGGGGAAAAAGGCAACAAGAGTTTTTGAGTTCTACAGAACAGTGTATGTCAAAAAGGCATGGAGCAATGTGTGGGAATAAATCATAAATCTTCAATATTCAATTTTGGGTGAAATATTCCTTTATTATATGATATATATACTGTATTGGGGGAAAAAAGGTGCTGTTTGGATTTTAAGCAAGCAAATAAAGCCATGGGAAAAAAATAAGAGAAAAGTAGTTAATTCTGAATTTCTCTCGATATATAATTTGACAGTATGGCAAGAAATTATTATTTTTTTAATCTATAAACTAATCAGAGGAGTAATTTACACTGAGGACATTCTATTCAATACTATTAATGCTAACAGGATATATCCCCCTCCCCCAAACTTTAAATGATTTCTTTATCCAAGTGCCGTGATCGCCACAGAGGACAGAGAGAGCAATATTTCCACTAATAACATCAAATAACTCCATTTATATCCAATAATAATAGCATGCATGCTCTAAAAATAACTCACATGAGCAGGTTTTGTGGTTTTTAACAGTCACCAAGGAAACGGCAAGCAGCAACAGTCGATTTTAATGTCAATTTTGATGAAAAAAGAAGATACGAGTTTGTTGAGGTCAGAATAATCATATTTTCTGCCAGACAGAATCTGTCCACATCTGTTGATGCTAGTCTAATGTGTATGAATTTGTGCTGCACAGACAATTAGCACCAGGTAATGTAAATATTTAATTTTATTTTCATTAACTAAAGGTGGTTGTTTATGCATGAAGGACCATTAATTAGAGAATAATATATAATTTTCGTATAATTTGCCTACATTTAAATTTTGTTGCTGTCTATCTGTAGTTGATATTGCAAAATAGTGATTCAGCACACATGGCTCATGAACAGTTTTTTTTTAAATACATTTTTAGGTTAATTTGAAATCATCTTTTTCCTTTTTTTTTCTTTCGTAATCCCCATGGTCCTTAAATATTTGTAAATGCAGTAAATGGGATTTAAATCGAAAACATTTTTCCCCATTTTCCCCACACACACACACACACACACACACGCACGCACACACACACACACACACACACACTTTTCAAACCAAAATTACACCCTTGAAACTAATGATATAATTTCTTCTGAATTTACAATCAGTAATGAAGTCTGCACTGCGCTCGTGTTTTTTTATTGTTCATTTTTTAATTGTTTAAGTGTTAATCTTGTTAATAATATCATTCAGAAGGTCATGATTTGCACTCGATAAATAATTATTTTACATAGCTTCATTTTACATTCTTAGGAGACAAAACACAAACGTTGACACAATGCCTTCCTCAGTGTGTGGCACAATCTTCTCACTCCACCCGCTTATTCCAGTCAATCACATTACGTTATTAGTTAGACGACTACTCAATAGTCAATAATAATCAATAATATACAGAAATGAAAATCTAATTTTTGTTTCAATAGAGCTAACGACACAAGAATGATTTCTTTCACCTGTAAAAGCATTATCTCCACTGTACAGGAAAATAAACATTTCAATTATCATCATTCACTTTTTCGTCAACTAATACAATGAAATTCCGACAGTCTAACTAATGACGTAATGTGATTGTCTAAGGAAGGCATTGTGCCGAAACGAGTTTTGTATCTCCTATGAATGTAAAATAAAGCTATATAAAGTAATTATTTAACAAGTGTGAATCATGACCTTGTGAATATACAGTAAAAATGTTGTTTAACGATTTTTTTTTTGCATTAACGTGCCGTTATCAGACATGTCTACACTATGTTTAGATGGAATAATACCACCAATTTTACTTCAGGAGCGTTAAGAAATCATTATTTGTTTCCACAACAATTGGAAACAGTTGCTATCTAACAGTTGCTAGGAAAAAAGGAAGAAATATTATAGCACATTTATTTGACTAAAACATAAAGCAAATATTACGATTTTACCCTTTAAATAAGAAATAAAATTAATCCAGAGAAACTGAGAATTTTTTAAGTGGTCTCTTACATTTTTTCCATAGCTGTACTGAAAAAAAATCAATGCTGTAAAAACCTAACCCTGGTCTCTTACGCCGAGTTCAGACTGCGCGATTTCAGCCGACAGGTTTTGAGAAATCGCCGAAATCACAGGCAAATCCGTGCTCGTTCACGAGAGTAACAATTACACAGCGTGAACTATCAAAGACGCCATCTCAGAGAATCGCCGATGAGTCGCCGACACCCGTGAGATATTTGGCATGCTAAATATCTGGAGCTGTCGGCGATTAAAAACCATGCTGTGTGAAATGTTCTCTGATTGAAAATAACATCGGCGATTATCTACAGCCAATGAAAGAGCAGGAATGTTAACAAGCATGGCTTTGGTTGAGAAAAGGGCTTCTTTTCAGTCTAATTAGACCCAAGTAATGGAGGAAAAACTAGTGGAAATTTGGCAGGAGCACCCAATGTCTGTTTAATGTGTCATCTAAGCAAAACCACAAGCAGGTAAAAAAAGAAAAAAATAGCTAATTCCCCCTCAAAAGCCAGGTGAGCACAATAAGTACATTCTCTACCCCACTAAAGGTTTCTGTCTTATTATGTAGTTTATAACAAAAGATATACTATGTGACATCGCACTGTTTTTACGTCACTTCTCGCGTGTTTAGTTCTGAGATGTAGTTTGCAGACCGAGACAAAGTTGTCGGCGATTCTCCTATTGTGAAGTCATGCAGTGTGAAACCCCCTGTTGCCGAATCATCTTGCAGTGTAAACAAAGCAGCGACGGAATGCTACCCCAGATAGTCATGCAGTGTGAAAATCTGTGATGGGGCTACTTTGAAAATTGCGCATTACTGTAAGTATTAGCTTACTTAAATCCAAACAGCTACTATTTAATAAGTGTTTTGTGTGTGTTACTAATGGTAATATGCATATGTGTGTGTGTACAGACCTTGCTGCGTGAGTCCACATTGAGCAGGCACACTCCACACGCCAGCTCTTTGGCATTCTTAATGCCATGCCTCAATATACAGGAGGAGAAGTCCAGTGAGCTCTCATCAGGCTACAGAAAAACACACACACACACACACACACACACACACACACACACTCAATGAATACAGTTCTTAAAAAGCAATTGCGCACAAATCCCTGCCTGTCAGTCAAACATCAAATGGCAGAGGCCAGTAAAGCAGCCCATCAGCCTCACAGCGGTTGATTGGCCCCGCAGATCAATACATCAGCTCAAATCTGCCCAAAACAGCGGGAAAAGCCTCCACCCCTCCAAACCATGGTTATTTTTATTATACTTCTGAGCATTTGTGGTTTTTCAGAGCTGTGCTGAGACTCTTATTCTCCAGAGCTGATATTATCTGACCGCACAGCTCTAATATTATCTGCTGGCATTGATAGTCTCCCACGAGAGAACTGCATGACAAAGCACTCTTGGGCAATCTGTTCTGTGCTACTGCACTTTCTGAAAATACAGTACGTTTGGTGTTCTTATTGTGAGCAATTCATTCAAGCATACGTTTCATTTAGAAACAGTATTTTGTGTAATGTTTTATGTAAAGGTGAAAATGATCAAATGCTCTTGTGCTGTATAAGAAGCCAGCTTTGATGTTGCATGCTTGTGTTCAGTTGCCTGCTCTTTTGAGTGCGTTCACACCATTAATTCAAGAATTTTCTGCTTTTTAGAATTCTATCTAAACATCTATCGCTACTTATTTTATCATGACATTAACAGTGCTGTTCAGTAATCATTCCTGATAATTATTAATGTTGAAAACAGATACATATTTTTGTGGAAAAAGACTTTTTCCAGTAACACTTAACAATAAGATTCGATTTGAGTAACTACTGCTAAATTGTCATACAAATGGTCATGAGAGGCTGTCTTTCTGGCAGATGACTTAGTAGGAAAAACCAATTCTAAGTATACTGAATACTATGGAAGTCAATGACTACAAGTTTTCAGTTTTCTTCAAAATATCTTCTTAAGTATTTAAACCAATGGTCTCAAACTCAATTCCTGGAGGGCTGCCGCTCTGCATAGTTTAGCTTCAACCATGTCCAACTCACACCTGCTTAATAGTCTCTAGTAATCTTGAACACCTTGATTAGTTGGATCTGTTGTGATTAGGGTTGGAGCAAAGCTGTGCAGAGCTGCGGCCCTCCAGGAATGGAGTTTGAGATCTATGATTTAAAGGAAAAAGAATTGATGTTGTAATGTGATTCAAATATAATTAGTTGAATAGACTTAAGCATTCATTAAGTTGTTCAAGCATAAAACGAGATGAAAGGTCTTTTCAAATGCAAGCGCCGTCAGGAGCAGCAGGCGAACACAGAAACTCCATTGAAAATGCTGGGGTAAAATACATTTTCTTATTTTAAACACATGGTGGAATAGAATTTAATGCAGTGCTTCATGCATATTGCGAGACCCACTTTATATCAGAAAGTGAAGATCACAGGTTTTTAAAAGCAAACAGACCTTAAACACAGGGATTTTGTAATGACATAGGGGTCACCGGAAGCGCTTGAACTGGGTTAAAAAACTTGAGATTGAAGGCTCTGGCAACTGTTAACGGGTTATTATGGTTATTACTTATCTTTGAGGGTACCATGTTTATTTAGAACCATAAACAAACTGAGTGGAATAACCTATACAATAGATTTTATTGCACACCTTTCAGTCAGAATAAAGAATTTCATCAGACCTAACATTAATGGAGCCATATTGAAAAATTCGTATTTAATTATGAATCACCGGTAAATTGTTAGTCATTATTTGTGAGTAAATTGTGCAATGCACTACCAATACTACTGTACTGTACTAACTACAAAATATAATACTATATATTTTGAAACTCACTGTGAGGTTTGACAGCGACATGAAGCCCATCAGGTTGTTCCACACGCGGCTGATGTCTTTAAGCAGCTCCTGCAGTTTCTCTGAACAAACGGCCGTGGCTTTGATTCCCAGCTCTACACGCTTGGTCACACGATACACCTTCACCACACCTGATGATACATACACACAAAAATATAGAAATATTCTCAACCCAATTCATAATTTCAATATCACAAAAATCTTGTCCAAATGACTCAAATCCCAGTACATATTCATACATACATATAGCTCTCAGGATATATACATTATATATATATTTATCAGTTCCTGAGAGCTATGAAGGTGCTCCAGGATTGGCCAGCCCAGTCACCAGACATGAACATGAACATTATTGAGCATGTTTGGGGTAAGATGAATCCAAAGAATCTTGATGAACTCTGGGAGTCCCGCAAGAACACTTTCTTTGCCATTCCAGATTACTTTATTAATCAGTTATTTGAGTCAGTGCAGAGATGTATGAATTCAGTCCTCCAAGCTCATGGGAGTCATACACAATATTGATTCTTTTTCCACTGCACCAACAGACTTTATATTCTATACTGTACATTATTTCTGTTAAGTGGCAAGACTTTTGTCTAAGCAAAGTCAGACCTTCGGTCCTAATTAAATAATTAAAAATCAAGGCATGATCATATTTTATTTTGGTAAAATAAATGTAATCTAGAGGCCTTTGCTTTTCATTAAGCCTCTTCTGATACCAAACGATCAACTAGAAGTGAAATTTTTATTGGTCTTTTGAAGTTATTAAAATTTTGATAGGCAAGAAGACTTTTGTCTGGTAGTATATGTAATATCATGCACAGACAATGCAGACTTACAGATCTTTTTTACGAGGAGCTTTCTTCTTCATTGTAAAATTCACTACACAGTGAGCAGTGAATAAATGAACGAGTCAGTTGTTGTGGAAACAGTGTTTCCAGTTTCCTCTTGGCATCACTTCGATAGCAACCAAACTGAACGCATTAAGCATACTCATAACACCGTCTGAACAAATGGATGACTTGCAATTAAACAGATGACAGTGAGTCCTAAAGAGTGGATTTGAAATCCAAACTGGATTTGTGTGCAGTGTGAACAAAGTGTGTGTGTGTGTGTGTGTGTGTGTGTGTGTGTGTGTGTGTGTGTGTGTGTGTGTGTGCGTGTGTGTGTGTGTGTGTGTGTGTGTGTGTGTGTGTGTGTGTTGAGAGAACCAAACAGGAGAAACAATAGCCCAGCAGCACCATTGCCAGCACTCCCCAATGCTGAATGTCCTTTTAAGCTGAACCCATTAGAGCTGCCCAGAATAGTTGCTCTGCTCTGTAACACAAGCCTCCCCCCGGTCAGACCCACAATGCCCTGCTCGGTAAATGCTAGAGCCGGATCAAAGAGCTTTAACGGTTTGTTTCTACGTAACGGCAGCACCTCGTGTTCCCCTCCTGCCAGCATGAGCACGTACAGCTCATTAAAGCTGTCCTGTATGTGAGCAAGAGCACTGAAATAGGAGGTAACCAGAACACCTGGCCTGTCTGTTTGACTGAAGACTACGGGGCGAATGAGGAATCGCTATCAATGCGGATGAAGGCATAGTACATGTTTAACTGATGTCTGGTTTCTGATCATTAAATAAAGTCTGACTGTAGTCTCACCCAGAAGGTACTCCATGCCCTGTGCCGACTGGATGACTTCGGTGCACACTGTGGAGCTGCTGATGCCATTGAGGGTGTTATTGGCGGTGGTAATGACCTGAAAGGGGAAGAACAGACAATAATAAATTCATATAGCAAATATATGCGGAGGAAACACCCCAAATTAACATACTGTAACTCAAAGACGTGACACTGTAGGGAAACAATTAGACCTAGCAGAGGATTTCAGAACATGATGACAGCCAATGTAATGAAAGTTAATGAGGTCCACTGCTTTGCATTGGCAGAATATTTTTGGAAATCTCTTCCATGTCCAAACAGCTCTGCTTGAACACCTCAGAGACTAGACTGAACTTTCGGCTTCTGTATGGGGTGAAATAATTCTCCATACCAGCAGGAAGTGTGTGTATTTGTCATTCAAAAAGGAAACAGAGACAACCAATCAGCATGCTTTTTTTCACTAATGGGCTTCGCTGCTTATACAACATCCTCATAATTTGGGCATCTCTGTTCTAAATGAATGACTTAATGGAAAAAAAATACATACCACCTACTGGAGTAAAAACTTATTATAATTGATTATTCTTGTCCAGTCTAGCTCTGACTACACATATAAACCCATGCAGCTTTAAACACTGTACCTTAGACAGTAGTAGTAAATAAATCACCTCTTCTGATTGGCTATAGTTACTGCTTGTGAAAAGAGTTTGTGTCTGCTAAATAATAAACCAGTGATTTGGTGAAAGCAGTTCTGAAGAGATTATGGTGCTTTTTATGTTACTGGTTTATTAGGTGAATATGACAAGACTATCTAGTGAAAGATATGGTTATACAAGTATGCGCAAAACTCTATATGGGCATGTTTGTGGGGGTACACATACCTGCAGAGCGCTCTCCAAACACCTCTGCCATTCATACGCGTATCGCTCACTCTCCTGCCAGCAAAGTTTAGAGCAGAGACAGTGGGAGAAAGATGAAACAGAATAAGAGCTTTGTTCATTGAGAATCAGGCTGTATTCAACAAGGAGAAGCTGTCTGTGTGCTTGAAGAGATGAGGAGAACGAGAACAGAAAGAGTGACTGACTTACTGACCTCCACCTCTCCTGTGAGGTCCTTGTACTTGTCGCGGATGATCGGCAGCGCTGGTTTTTCATTTAGGGTGTTGGATCGGTCTCTGAAGGGCTGCTCAGGGGCAGGAGAGGGGATGGAGCGTACGATTTCTTTCTCTCCCAGACTGTGGCTGCGCTTATGGGAACCTTTGCCAAAAATAAACGGGTCAATGACAAATGAGAGTGTCCATGATAAGGAAAATGTGACAGCATGCATGCCACATTCTTAGATACATTGCTTTTATTTTAATGCAGGAAATTTTTAGGCAAGTGAACATATTTACTAGGGTTGTGCGATTTGGGGAAAATATCTAATCTCAATTTTTTTAACTGACATGTGATTTCGATTTGATTTGCAATTTAATTTTGTAGCTTCAACTTCAGCTCAATATTCTGTATCGTAGCTTCCTACTGCTAAAATGCAGTGAGTGTCAGTTAAAATAAGATTCTGACACAGATCATTGAACTGTTTGAACTGAATCTGTGAGCAATCGAACAACTAGAACTAAGTGAATCATTGAAACTACTTGAAATTACTTGAACTGCATGAATCATTGAAAGGATTGAATTGTTTATCTTGAATTCCAGTGTTACAGTAGTGAATGTAATCATGTTCTAACAATTTGATGTGAATCAGTGGTTTGATCTTTGTGAATTGGTCAAATTAATTTCAAGTAGACCGAGGTACCTCTTATTTGGTTTATTTATTTATTTTTTTTGTTTTGTGCATTTGATTGTGTTGAATTAATCATATGTATGTTGGAATGGGTTTGAATTGTTTTGTCTTGTAAAATATCTATACAGTGTTATTTTGAGGGTGTAAGGAGGCCATATTGAATAGTAATAGAATGCAATTCAAACTGGTTTAGTTCTGTCTGACTTATTTTTGTCTTTAGCTCTATAAGGAGTTACTAGGGTTATTGCACTACTAGTGTATCCTATGTAGCACTGACTTTATAAACATGAATTTTTATTTTTTACTTATAAATTTATAAGTTGGCACCCCTACCCAGTCAGATCGCTATAAACTTAAAAGATATTAACTTACTCCAACTTTTATTCAAAATTTGTTTTTAAATATTCAGAAATTCAACAATTTTTATCTAGAGCGAACGGTAGTGAGTTATGGCATTAGCTATCTCCTGGTGCCTTCGTGATGTTTTTTCATATGGTGTAACAGCTGCGAACAACTCTGAAATTGTTCTTTTCTGTTGCTCGCTACTAGATCGAGTGTCACTGGCAGTACTTTTAGTTGATTTTTTAGCAAGACATTCCACATTTAGCTGCCTGTGGTGCTTTTTTAGGTGCTGGTTGTTGTATTTACTCATGCTGTGGCAATAATTCTGCGACAGCTCTTACAAATGACCTGTTCTAGCTCGGTGTCTGTGATTTGAAACCAAAATATTCCAATGTTACCAACATGCTGTTTTTCTTTGATATGAATTTGTCTATTAATGCTTCTGAAGAGGCAGACGCCATCATCCCGCTTGTCCCCACTTTCCTGTTAGTTTGCTTTAATGTAGGCGTTCTACATAGTTCAGTTGCACAATTCTGATTGGGCAGAGCGAAAGTGTGCTCACTCAATTGGCTAGTATTGGCATTTGCAATTGGCATTTGCTCTGGGTGGGGGAAATTATATGATACATATATATTTTATATTGCAACCTCTTGCGATTAGCTAATTGCAATGTTTCAATTCAATCCGACTTCAATTAATCGCACAGCCCTAATATTTAATCTGTTTAAATATATTATGCAAGTTAAAAATTAGGGATGCTCTGATCAGGATTTTTGCAGCCGATACCGAGTACCGACATCTTGTCATGGTTATCAGCCAATAGGGAGTGTCGATTCTGATGCTTCAATCTTTATAATGCAAAAAGCACATTTGCCCTTAATGTATGATACTTAAGTGGAGATCTCTCCTTACCTAAGAGAATAAATTAAGGATGCATATAATGCCTTAAATATATCTCTTATAGCCATTTAGGTGTGAACATGATCAGAACACTGTAAATGATGGAAGAATAATTTAAAATGTCTTGATGAAGAAAAAGTTAGTCGCGCATATTTGATGCGTAAGAAGTTAAAATGCACACCTATAAATCCATTACTTCTTTACTAAAAGGAAGTAGGCCTATAAACTATAGTTTTTTGCAATAAGTATATTACAGGAAGTTATATTATTAAAAATATTTTTAGGTTTTATGTAATATTTTCAGCAAGGTTTTAGTGAACTTGCAATATTGTCAAAAACACAAAAGTTCAGTTCTTATAAATACAGGCCTAAATACATGCAAGACCATTCAAATATTTTGCTCATCTCCAACTAACACAAACACTTGTAATCGATTCATGAGATCGGCCAGATCAGTGAGTACCGATCAAGTCATTAAATGTGATGATTGACTGATCGATCGGAGCATCTCTAGTAAAAATGACTTTTTATAAATACAAAAACAGTATTCTTGTTAACTAAAGCCAACTGTAAGAAATAGCAGAAAGTAAACTGTAATTAGATAGTTACTTTAAAAGGTAATTGCAATAAAATCTAAATACTATATATAACAATTACAATTAGAAACAGAATCAAATAAAGGCAAAATAAAGAAAAAATAAATAAATAAAGTACATAAGCACATCAAAATTACTAAAACTTATTCTAAATATTAATACATACTTTAATAGTATAAAAATATTATTAAAATGACACGTCTAAATTACACCACATCACAGTTTGCAAACTGACATTAGACTGCAAAACTTTGCCTTGTCATTTGCGGATATAATTTAGTGATATGGGGACACTGATTTGATGTAAATGCTAATAAATATTAACCAGTTATAAACATTTTTTCCAAATAATAATAATAATAATAGGATTGTGGCAAACTACTTGACCTTTTCTGTTCAAAAACTTAATTTATTATGATTTTTTTCATGATATCAGAAGAGTTGTACTACACTGACTTGTAAAAGAATTTAAATTTCATTAAAACATTTTTAAACATGCTCATCACACAGCAAAATAGAATATATGAATTGCATTTTAAAGCCATCTGCATATAATATTGGAATATTCAAAAGATGGGTCATGGATCGAAAAATATATGGTTGTGAGACATGTAAAATGACACATCCAACCCCACTACCCTCTCTAGATTTAATATACGAGTTTAATTGTTGGTCCTGCTGTATAATTAAAACTTTCCGAAGCACCCAGGCTGTCATCGCTAATCCGCGTGGGGCCACAACACAGACCACAAACACCTAATTTGCAACAAATGATAATTATGTGCAAAAGAGCAGCATAGTAATATGGGCATCCATTATTCATCAGGCATCACTCAGTCAAGACACAAAACCTGCAGTGGGCACACATAAGCAGGGAGACGGACAGCAGCACAGAGACAGGTAATCAAACCCCTGCTGGGATTCACATCAGTCTCTGCATGCTTCCAGGCGCTAATCCATTGCTGCATGAATCCCATTCCTCAGATTAACTGTCTGATGGAAGCCCGACAGAGGAGTAGACCCTCTTTTGTTTGAACAAATGAAATTTAGCGGATGTGGGTGGGGATCAATAAGAGGCAAATAAGCTTTTATGTTATTGAGTAAGTGCTAATGCATTATGGGGGGAGTGAGGATGAAAAGCCAGAGGGGGAAAAGTAAGAAGGGATTTGGGTGGTGGTGTTTGTATATAGGCGTTCAGTATGTGCTTCAGACGCCACTCTGCCATCTGTTGACTTTCAGAGAGAATGCAGCTGTGGAGATGCACTGGAAACAATGCACGCTTTAGGTCTCGTTCGCTATTACTAGTGCGCAACAGTTGGGTTCTGAAGGTAAAAGCGCTAGTCAGGGAAATTGATTTTTAACCTTAACTGATAAACCTTTAAAGACAGACCTGTTCTGTGAGTTCTGAGGTTGATAATGGAGGGTATATGCTATTGGTGAATCTATTTGATTGCATTAATTCAACTTATTTTCAAAGCATGTTCTGTTTTTGTGTAGAAAAACTGAAAGTGGACCAATTATGCCTCTTTTTACAAGACGTTACTAAGTCTCTGATGTCCCTAGAGCATGAATGTGAACTCTCAGCTGAAAATACCGCACAAATATTTTGTATAACTCTTTTAAGGCTTTTTTTTAAATGGACCCTTTTAGGCTTTGATCCAAATTATTCTATTTTGGTGACTGTCTCTTTAAATTCAAATGAGATTGGGCTCCCAGCCCACTTTTCAATAGAGGAAGGAGCTACAAACCCCCATGCATTAGCAGTGGCAGAGCACTCAAAACTCTATGAAAAACTGAAAAAGTAAATAAATAAAGTGGCTCAAAAGAAGGTAGTCTATGAAGACTACAGTGTCCATTTGTGCATCCTAAAACCCAACATTTATAAAGCCTCCTAGTCCCAGACATTATGCTCATTAACTTCTGCTTCTCACTCAGGGCTGCCTATGCTAATGAGGGAGAGATTGTCATTAATGGGCAGGACTTTCGCTCTTTGATGACATGTACAAATGAAGAATGTTAATCAATTAAGTGATTAAAAAAAGTATTTAAGTGATTTAATTTTTACCATTAGAGGCTGGCTATATTCACACACTGTTGGCACATAAGTGTGTTTAAACCCTTCTTTAAAAAAAGTAATGTTTGATTGTAGGCCCCTTTTCATGCTTTGCAGAAAATTACACCAATCAGAATGTATGCCAATATGGATCTTAATCCTGCCCACTATGATGTACTGCAAATTACATTAGTCTCCCTAAATTTTCATAATTATATATATACATTTATATATACAGTTGAAGTCAGAATTATTAGCCCCCTTGTTTATTTGTTTCTCCAATTTCTGTTTAATGGAGAGAAGATTTTTTTCAACACATTTATAAACATACTGTAACAGTTTGAATAACTCATTTCTAATAACTGATTTATTTTCTCTTTGCCATGATGACAGTAAATAATATTTGACTAGATATTTTTCAAGACACTTCTATACAGCTTAAAGTGACATTTACAGGCTTAATTAGGTTAACTAGGCAGGTTAGGGTAATTAGGCAAGTTATTGTATAATGATGGTTTGTTCTGTAGACTATTGAAAAAATAAATAGCTTAAAGGGGCTAATAATTTTGACCTTAAAATGGTGTAAAAAAATTCAAAAACTGCTTTTATTCTAACCGAAATAAAACAAATAAGACTTTCTCTAGAAGAAAAAATATTATCAGACACACTGTGAAAATTTCCTTGCTCTGTTAAACATCATTTGGGAAATATTTAAAAAAGAAAAAGAATTCAAATGGGGGATAATAATTCTGACTTCAATTGTACACATTTACGGTCAACATTATTTTCCTGTCATTTAAATTTGTCTTGGGACTTATTAAAGCTGTTATGTACACAGTCTTGTACCTTTGACTTTTTATTTGATTTTCATAAACTTTTTTTGCTTCAATTTAAATTTTGTGACTCTCCGTGTACCTTATTGGTAAGTTCACACGGAATCTCTGCACACAGAAATCTGCAGATTTTTAGCCCGTCAATGAGTCTATGTATGTACTTGTGTAAACTGTGTAATTTTTGTAAATTGTGTTAATTTACTTATATTTATTCAGTTTTATTACATTCATTTCAGTAATATTATTGACTAATATGAAAATGTTTATTTGATTTATTTACAATACAGTTTGTTAAGTAATATTTTCTCTTTTAGTAGATATATAATATGAGAGACTTGTTTTGTTTATCAAACAAGTGGATCTAATTGGATTTGCATTGTAATCATTAAATAAAAATCATTAAATTATTTTTTATTTCATATATTACGTTTTTTAGTTATGATACTCCGTATAAATCTGCAGATTTTTTTTTTACAAATTCTTTGCATAAACAGCAAAAAATGTCTGCAGATTCTGTCTGGCCCTACTTATTAGTTTAGTTTATGGTTTATAACACTTCAATTAAATTTTTAAAAATCCTATGGAAAAAATACTTCATAACCTGCTCTGCAAAACAAAAAGCCATAAATGCATTGACAGCGTACAATCTGTTAATATCTGAGCACTGTTGTTTTGTTCCTAAATTGATTATCAAAAATATTCAAGCAAGTCAATAATTTAGTGATGCATTCATAAAGATAGTAGTTTTTATTGGTGCTATAAAATATGTTGTTTTGAAAAAATACATAAATACTGATTCTGAATGAATCTGGGCAGGGTCTTATTTGTCAATGATCAGCCTAAACCAGTAAAAGAACATTAGGAATTTTTTTGCTGTTATTTTTTTGTTAACATAATTTTATGTAAACACCCTTTTAATGTCTTTTTCAACTTTTTTGCCCTCTGAAGAGAAAAGGGAAACGTTCAGAAAAATAACCATCACATTCCAGTGTAAGAAATTACAATTATTAACACCTTACAATGAATAAAAGTCAGTTTTGTTAATAGCTATTTTCCTGGATTGGGAGGTAATTGGGATATAAAATGTATGCAGCTGGCAAATGCGACTTTGGTAGGTTGCAGCCTTCAAATTAAGACAAAATATTGGGATGCACTTACCTTGCACTGACAAGTCGAAGGTTGCAAGTTCGTTCTTGATCATCTCCTCGCTGGATTTCACCTTAGCCTGTGTGCTGGCCTTCAAAAAATCTGACTTGCCAAATTTGGGCTTGTCACCTTGAAAAGCTCCGAACTCATCTGTCATTTCGCCCTGGTTGCTCTCTGCTTCTGTGGCACCAGGAGGAGAGTCCGATTTCTCTGAAACCGTGCTGGCAAAGTCACCGAAGTCATCATCGTCATCTTGTCCGGCCTGCTCAATGGAGCCAAAGTCAGCGAAGGCTTCAAACTGGCTTTCACTGGTTGAGCTATTGTCTTCGATTGGGAAGGTGGTGACTTTGGCGACTGTAGTGTGTGTGATGTTTTCCGAGCTCCCAAAAGACGTCTCCTTCCTCTGGACAACAGCTGAAGAGGGCAGACTACCTTGAGACCCACCCTGGAGCTTCTTACCTTGCCCTGATGGGAGCTCGTCCTTGTCAGACCAGTCATAGCTGCCTAGACTGCTGATGGTGGATGTGCCAAAGGGGTCAAATTTCATATCATCAGACTCTGTAATGACAACATGGAACATTGCAATCAAAAAGAAATCTTTTAGGTCTCACTGTCATTGTAACTGTAGTTTTAAGCACAAATGCAGAACAGAATATTCTCAGTTCAATCAAAATTCAGCACTACTGATTTTTGGTTATGTTACAGTTTAGTTTCATCTAACAAATGAGTTAAACATTCTTAAACATGAAAACAAACTCGAAAACAAATTAAAATGCTAAAATAAGCAAGATGTAATGTATTATATTAAATGCTTTATGCTAATTAATTCTATTAAAAAGAACAACTGATCCCATTGCGTATACGGTATCATGTAAAACTTACCATGTTTACAATACCAGCCTTACATTTTTAGAAACCAAAAGGCTAAACCATAAGCAAATCACTGAGAAAAGCAGCTTTATAACACTAATCTCATGTTATTTTGTGTACATTTTGAGGCTAAACTTAATTTCTTTTTCATAAAATTATTTTAACTTAATTTTTTTTTCTCATAAAATTATTTTAGTGCACCTTTTCCCCCTTGTATGTTTTCCCCAATATACTATATCCATCCTAAGTAAATTACATTAGTGGTTCCCAAACTTTTTCCAGAAGACCCCTATTTTAGCTTTCAAAATTCATAGCAATCCCTCACCACCAGGGCGCGAATTAAGCAGTGAAATCAGGGGGATCAGTATTTTGAGGGGTATCTAGTGGTTCTCAGTGACATGTGAGATATTAAATAAAAGCATTATTAAATAAAAAAGGTTTGCTTTCCTGCACCTATTAATGGATGACCATGAAGGACTGCACATATTTTTTATTTTACTCTTAAAATTCCATGTGCAAGCCAGTGTATAATAAAATACAAACCATGCATAGATATTTACATTAGATGTCGTCTACCCAGTTGTTGTCTATTGGAAGGAATGCATCAATAGAGCCACCATTTTAGTACAGGGTAGCGCTCCTTTGAAATCCAAGTCCAAGGTGCACTGGTGGACTGGCCCTCCAGAGCCAGAAATATATACACATATACACATATATCTATGACCGGGAGTTTTCCTGGTGGTCAGTATGCAAATATTTTTTTAAATATGAAAATTTTAACTTTACATAATTTTTCTACATTGATGGATAAGTGATCGCACGGGCATTGCCGACAAAAGAGCGTTTGTTTGTCTGCATGGAAATGTATTATCCTCCCTCCCTGTTAAATTTGATCTAATTTGAGTCCTAAAACACACGCCCTCTTCGTCCTATTCGTTTGTGAATGAATCTCCATTATGAACGACTCGTTCACTTAGCTGACAATAGTACAAGTTTCTAGCACCGCAGCATCTTGTCAAATTTCATTTACATTGTTTGCTGAATTTTTTACAACCAAACTACCATAAGCCTAGTATTTAGTGCGAGTTGGTGCTACTTTGCCTTATGGTCAGTGCAGTAAGTTACTGTATTATCATCAATAACGTTACTTGTTTAGCACAAAGGTTCGTAATATACAAAAACGTAAAAAAATTAAAAGTCCAGCATCTTCACATTGGCTTTGGTCTTCACTAAGTGTGGTTGAATGACATAACATGCTGGGAGCACTGTACATATGTGGCGATGCTATTAACGCATGCTCAGGGTCCGCATACAATATCTAGTTTATTTATCTATGCAAACTATGTATCTAGTTTTACAGACACCTACAAACACCCTTTTAAAGAAACATTGACGAAACATTTTAAAGAAATATTGAAGATATCTATTATTTTACTTATTAATATTATTTAAGATACAGATCAGAGCAATCTATTTCTTAACTATTAAAGTGCAGACCCCACATACATCTTGTTTTGATGTCCTTCAGGCAGGATCAAGCATTAATTAGGGGGGGGTCAGACCCCCTCAAATCACCCCCTTAAAAAACCCTAACAGAGAGGAATAAAAATTGTGTAAAAAAAACGTTGTATTAAAATGAACAATGATAGCCAGATGTTAAATGAACAAAAAAAATTATTGGTTTGTTGACTTTTACTTCACGATCTACTAAGATTTTAAATCTTCATTTAAAATTGACCATTTTTAAAATCTGTGTTTTTTTTATTTTATTTATGTGACAAAAAGTCAGTCTTTTGTGTAAACAGTCTGAATGAAAATGCAAATCCAGAAATGCTGGAAAAAAGGTTAATTGTGGAAGGTAGCCGTAATTAAATACACTTTTAATGGTGAATAAAATGGTAAAACAGACTGTCAATAATGTGTTTTATCATCAAATTGGTATCAGTCTCATTTGAACTTGTAACCCTCAAACTATAACTCATAAATCTTGTGACCTGGAACCACTGCATTAAAGCACAGACTGAAGCATGAGATAAATTATTTTGTGTAGTAAAAAGGCATAACAGTGATGATGTCAACAAAGATTAAACTTGCATTAAAGTTTGAACTGAGAAAGAGCTTAAAGGGGTGGTCCAGAGTGTATTTTTAAGGCTTGGTTGTGTTTATGGGTTGCAAAGCAATGTGATATCATGCTTCATTTGTAAAAAAAAAATAATAATAATAAATAAATCATTATTTTTTTCATATATCTTACTTTGGTTATATACAGCTACTCAGCTATCATGAAAATAACTGTCATATTTTCTAGTTACTTCGAAAGCTCGGCCTTAAGAGGCTCTGATTGGTCAGCTAGCATAATGTGATATGATTCGCAGATCAGCTCCACATCACCAAAAAGTGTCTCTGTTATAACATCACAGCGCCTCTGGCCATGCCCCTTCTCTGCGCAGGGTGTATGCGCATAATCTGAAGGGTTTATGACATCATTAACCCGGATGTATTTTTTAGTACTCCCCAAACTTTGTTCGCTGTAGGTTTTGCTAAGCTAACTTTGTAAAAGCCAATGTCTACCTTTGCATTGAACTATGAGCGTCTTACATTCAGAGATGTTGTTTATATTCACTCAGCTACACTACACATCAACTAAAGTTTAAAATATGATATCGTAGTAGACCTCCCTTTTTAAAATCCCAAGAGTTACTTCTTAATTGCATACCTGTCAACCCTCCCGTTTTTTCCCAGGATTCTCCTGTATTTTACAGTTCTATCCCGCTATCATCTAGTAAAAGTATTTTCCCATATTTATCTCGTATTTTCAGTCTTTCTCTGAAGGGTGGCAAATAAACATTAAAGAGCTGAGTCTCCCTATACGCAACCTACACCGCCGAACCACCAGGGGCCGCCCCTTGCTCTTAAATGTGAGTCTGTTCTGTGCTTTCGCTTTGTTTAGGCATAAAACACTTTGAAATAAATATAAAACCGCGGGATTCACTTTTCATTACAGGTGCCGTCTCCCCTTTATATGCAATCCTCAAAACAGATGTAGCTGACTGCAACATGCAGCATGACTGTCAGCTGACGTGCTCCATAGTGATAAATAGACGCTGTTTCCCAAACGGATTCTGTAATGTTACACATGATTTGAAGCAGGCCGAAAGTCTGGGTTTTGGGTGCGTGTTTGAAAAGACATCTACACATAATTAATAATAATAATAATATCTAAAGATGTCGATCTTGGTGGTTTTTTTTTAAACACAACTAATTTCATCCTAAATGAGCATAAAAAGTTAGGAAAGCAATCGAAAGCTTTCATTATAACGTTAGAGCTGTGCATTTTTAAAGTGACACCTGTTATTTAATGTATTGAAAACAAAAAAATCTAAATAAATAAGAGATTCATTCGTTGCTCTTCAATCAGAATGTGTAAGTTATACAGTGAAGAAACGGTTAATGAGATTTGATAGCTTGATGATTTGATATCTATTTCATTAGCTTTTAATTTTAATAAGCTGAACTGTTTGCTAATGTATACAATTTCATTTTTCTTTTGTAAATAATAATAATAAAACATTTTACTGGCCATTTAACTGTTTATTTACAATGAAACAGCTCCAAATGAACATATTTAGTAAATTCTGGATTTTTAAATGGTGGGGGGTGGGGGGTGTCGGGGGAATCCCTTATTTTCACATCCCAATATTGACAGGTATGTAAATGGCCTGAGAGTGAGTAAATATTTTAGGGGAGAAAACTACCCCTAAAATATTCTATATACATTGCTTACATAATTCACCCTATTTAGTCTTAATTGTTTACTCACATATGCATTAGCTTAAAGGTCCTGTGAAGTGCTTTCAAATTAGCATTTTTATTCGATGTTTGACGTAATCTCAACTGCAATATACAGAGAGGGTGGGGCATAGAGCAGCTCCTCCCTTTTTAAAAAAACAGCCAATAGCATTTTGTTTTAACACCGCTCTGCCTAGTAGGAGTGGTTGAGCTGAAGCGCATCAAATGTGAAGCGTCTTGAAGGGGGCGGGGCATGTGAGATACTAGAGAGCATTTGATTGGTCACTATTTGGTGAGAAACTGAAGTATGAGGTGACGTGAATAAAACGGTTGATTCATTTAGGTCAGGGGTAGGGAACCTATGGCTCGGGAGCCACATGTGGGTCTTTGACCAAAAATATGTGGCTCTCCAGCTGTCTTCCTTCAATAATATTTTAAAGTTTAAAAAGTTAAAACTGTTATAAAAAAATCAGTTTCCTATTGAAAATACAATTACCTTTTTACTGTATTTTTTTAAAGCTAAATGAATAAGAATAAGAATAAAAGGACATTTCAACTTGAATCGCGACACCCAATGGCTCTTTAAAAAAATGCATTTGCCAAAAAAATTTGAAATGGCTCTTTGCTGAAAAAAGGTTCCCGATCCCTGATTTAGGTGGAAGTGACAAACTTCAAGCTTTATATGTTTATATCAGTTTTATCTCCTAAACGCGAATTTTGACTCTGTTTTGGTGCTCACTAGCTTATAGATATCCTAAAACTAACAATACTGATTTAAAAAAATATTTTTACCAATTTCTTTTGTTATATTGAGTTTTTGTTTCAATGATAATCTATGGACAAAAGGTCAACCAGGCAGTTACGGTGCCCATTAAATAGTTAAATGTATCAAACCATCAACTTAACAAACACATAAGTTGGTGCTGTTTTTTTAAAAACTACCAATATGACCGGGTCATTCTGTCTATTAGTCACTGATGCTGAGGCTCAGGATGACTCAAATCTGTGACTATGCGTCTCGACTGCTCTGTTCATGATGAATTATTCCTGAAATTGTCATCCGATGAAGCCATGGTTCATTAACTAGAGACGGCTGCCACAAAGTCGCTCTAATGATTTCTGAGTCCTTATCTACATCCAGAAGTCATTCTGAGAGCAGGATGAAAACACTGAACTTCTCATGGACTAGACTGGAGTGAGTAACATCTGCATGTGTGGGTTCATGATGGCTTTTCAGAAGTTACTAGGAATAGAATTGTATTTTAAAGGTCAAAATGACAATGCTTTTTCATTTCTCTTAAATAAAGCATGTTTTTAAATTAAAGAATTCTACTGGGCTGTGACGCATCAAGAGATACAATTTTCTGCCTTTCAGTGTGGAGTGTTGACGTGCAATCATTCACACTTACATGCAATCAACCACAGCAGCAGACTGACAACGCTAGATTGTTCTGCACTCTCTGAAGCTACTGCATTTAATAAAACAGATTTTATATATGGGTCAAACATGAGACGTCTCACTTATAGTATCTGATTTATGTTCTTGTATCAAATAAAATTACATTGGATTTTGAATTCACAGAACGTGTAGTATTTGAAGTGGCAAATCTTCTTTAATGCTGCAAAGAGCTTTTGTGAACATAAAATGTTAAGTATGCACTGTAAAAAAAAAGGCTGTGATTTTAATGGTAAAAATGTAAAAATTGTACAGTAAAAATCAGTTTGCTGGTTAACATCCATACTGTACACAGTGAATAACTGTAAATTGACTTTCCCAGGATTCAGTTAAGTGTCGTGTTTTACCATGATGGTGTTTATTGTTTGCATCAATGACACTGAATCAGTGGTGTAAAGTAACAAATTACAAATACTCAAAGTATTATAAATTTTTTTTACTTATAAATTAAATTATAATTTATTAAGTAGTTTTAAAAAGGGATCTTTTACTTTCCCTTGAGCACTTTTTTTGTGTGTTGTATCGGTACTTTTACTCCACTACTTTATTTTTTCTTGTATATGGGGATTAGAAAAATATGTGCTGTTATTCCTGTTGCATCATAATGAACAACATCAAGACATGGGCAATTTATAATTGCAGCAAACTGTTTGGAAGCTTCAAAAGTATCCAAGAAGATGTTCAAAATCTTTACACGCATTGACCCAGAGCCTGTTTAGATTAATGTCACTAATGAGCAGATGATGGATTTTTACTGTATGATGACTGAAATGGCTTTAAACACCCAGCAGGCACAAGACGTCAACATGGCGTCAGATTGACAGTGTAGCCCAATTTCATGCCGATGTCAGTGTCCAGCGGCCAACCCAATATCAACGTCTAATTATGTTACAGCTTGATGTTGTGTGGATGTTACCACTATGACATCTATCAGATGTTGGATTTTTGTTGCCACACCTGATGAATAAATGTCAATATTTGACGCCAACTTGATGTTGGTTTAAGATGTTGGTTCGACATTGAATTTTGGTCAGTTTCTAACATAACCTAAAATCAACCAAATATCAACCACATTTGACGTCATTATTGGGCATCAAAATACCATTGTCCTTAGATGCTGGCTAGACATTGAAGTTTGGTCACTTGACACCACAACCTAAATCTAACCTAATATTAACGTCTTATGACGTTGTGTGCCTGCTGGGCAATAACTAAATACACTACAGAATGTTACGTTTACACACATCCACAAATCACATGTAAATGCATCAGCTTTTTACAGCGTAATACTCACTACTCGAGTACTTTTGAAAGGGCTACTTTTTACTCATACTTTGAGTAATATTTACAACAGATACTTTTACTCTACGTGCACTACATTTTTAGGCAAGTAATAGTACTTTTACTTAAGTATGATTTTTCAGTGCTTTTTCCACCACTGCACTGAAGACCTTCTATGCAAAAAATGTTTTACATGAACTTTGATTCATCATGTGACTTTCTCATCACCATCTATGGTGTTAATATACTTCAAAACTCTGGTGCATTAACACAATTAACTAAATACAGTAATTTACTGTAACCTTTGCCGTATTTTTAAGAGTAAAATTTTGGCAACCACAGTAAAAAGTGAAATAAAGTTATGGTAACTAATAACCTTAACTTTTCTGATTTTGATTGTAATACAATAATGTGCACCTTTTGTAAAGCTGCTTTGAAACAATAATTACTGTGAAAAGCGTTATACAAATAAATTTGAATTGAAGATTCTTGTTTTTTATCGCATATTTTACAGATTTTTTTTTCGTGTGGAAGAATCAATGTTTGAAATTGTAATGTAACGAATTTTTATAAACTTTACTGTGTATTACTATACAGACCTATTTTATATCAATCAGGCAGTGAAAATCATTGATTTTACACAAACCAGCTCTTAAACACGCAAGTTTATAATGGCATGACAGTTCACCGGAAGTACCTGAGCTTGCTTATCCAAATTTAAAAGTCCCTGTGCATATAGCTCATTCAGTGGATGTCAAACTTATTATTATTATTTATTTATTGTTTAGGTCCAACCCTGCTTCAACGCAGTTACCTGTAGGTTTCAAACAAGCCTTATAAGCCTTAACAAGACTCAATAAGTTCAATCAGGCGTGTTTAATTTGGGTTAAAACTAAATCAAAGCCTATCAAAGGCAATCCTGAAATAATTAGCCTAAACAGCATCAGCACCTGTGGAGTATACGGTCTCTATAACTATACTGGGGCATTACGACCCGCACAGAAACCTGCTGGCCTCACCAACACCACAGTCAACAACAACCTGGTCCACCCATGTAATCTCTCATGCAGATACTGACCAGGCTCAGTGGGCAACCAGTCTTGGGCTGCAGAGTGGTCTGACGTATACTTATTAAAATAATTCAAATAAAAAGTGATCATACTATATAACATACTATACTACATTAAATTGATTAGATAGATCATAGATCTGATTAGATTGATCATACTATATTACATTAAATTGTCTTCTGTGGCTCTTCGTGAAGGTGATCGCATATTTTTATTTTTCCTCTCCCTCCCATATCTCTCCTGACTGGCTCCTTTTGTCCTTTTATTTCTAAAGCAGGTCGCACACCGGAAGCGCTGCTCGGCACCGCGACACGGAGCGCACATGACAGTTAAAAGTATCACACACCAGACACGCACATTCGCTTGATATTTAACATGGAACTAATCAGATGACACTCTGTGGCGCGGCAGAAAAATGAACAGTGTCCTGAGTCGTGGCTGGGCGCCGCGGACAGCCGCCGACTTGTGGCGCCGGTGTGTGTACCCTGATAGAAATCTATGTTTAGAATTCTGAAATGTATGGCGCTGCGTGGTGCTACGGCGCTTCTGGTGTGTGACATGCTTAAGGCTCTCCTTGCCCTGCTCTCCAAACAATAAGAAATTATGGATTTGATCAACTGTTCTCTGAACGCAATTGACACCATCTTCTCGACGAGAAGCCTGGGTTTGGGGGAACCCAACTGTCCTGCAGGAATGTTTGCAGCTGGATACATAATGGACCGGTGGGTGAAGTGGCGCATCGTGTGCCTGGCTGCTCTGTCCCTGGAGGACATTGAAGATATTTATTTATTCTGAACTAATTCGAAAACCTTTTTCTCTTCTCTTTCGGCTTCCCAATGACACTCCTGCCAGACTGCCTCGGACCAGGCCGTTGCTGAAGACAAACAACTTCCCCCGGAAAACAAGATAATGAGACGCTCTGAATTCCTTGTCCCCGTTCCATCCCCTGGTGTGGGTAGGTGGGTCTGTGACCAGCGCTTTTCAGCTGCAGGACCTGATGGCTGTTGCCTATATCTCCACATCCCGTGTTCCCGATGTTATGTCTATGTGTTTATGTGCTTATTGCTGGGGCTTTTTTCCCTGACCTGACACTTTAGGGACAGTCTGGAAGGGGCATTTTTTTCACCTCCATTTTGCCTAAAGCATCTTATTTCCTCTTTCTGAAGCTACCTCATATCTGAACTGTCTTTCCCTGAGATGTGTGATGTTTTTGTATGGTCAGAGGGGTCCAATTTCGCTACATGTAACAGTGTATGTGACAAATAAAGGCTTTTTTATCATCATCATCATCATCATCATCATCAAATGATTTAAAACATCTTGTTGACAAACAGATACAACGTTATGGCTGATGATCTTGGCAAATGATAAAGAGTATATAAATGAGTATTTTGTTGCTGCAGTGTGATCATTACATAGAGAAATTTAGAGTTATCAAATAATTCTTACTCTTTAAATTGCACGAATGTCTTCTGTAAGTCACAGTAAAAACATTTCCTTTTTCAATGTGATTCTGTTAATGCTTGAAAACTACTTTTCCCCTTTGACCCATATAAATAAACAATTTATATTTGTATTTATTTTTATCTAAAAATGACATTTCAAACTTAGATTTTTCCTTTTACAGCATACAGGAACTGTGTTAATTTGACAAGTCCATGATGATGATAATAAATTAGTGAAAACACAATTAATTCACTGACAATATTAACTGACTGTCTGCTCTAACTGGGGAAAAAAAAAAAACAGAAATGCACGAAACCTACTTCCCTCGCAAACAAACGGGCCAATGCCATTCACACATCAATCAATTTGTGAAATTGACAAGAAGTTAGTGTAGTGTGATAATCACAAGATGACTAAATCTGCTTTGGGTGGCAAGACTGAAGGATGGAGAGAGAAATCAAGACGGCACGCGTATCTGCTGTACCATTATTCATATTTATTACGACAACATTGGCAGAGAGAGAGAGAAAGAGAAAGAGAGAGGTCACAAAATTCCATGAAAGTTCTCGTTACAATAGTCTTGTCAAACTAACAATTAAAAAGTTGTTTTTTTTTTTGTTCTTTTTCGCATGGTAAGAATACAAGGGCATGCAAAGTCAGAAAAAGCAGAAGTGAGCAGAAAACAAAAAAACAGGACAGGAAATCCCAAATCCAGATGCAGAACCCAGCATTGAGAAGGCACATTCACAGATTAGATTAGTTCTCATTGGTCAAAGACACACTGTAGTCAGACCACAAAAAGGGAAAAGCAACCAGAAATAAGAGAAAGTGATACAGAATAATTAAGCAAAGATCAAGATGATGTTAATATTGGTTTTATGCAGCTTATTAATACCCTTTGAGAACCTAAGAGGGTTTAAACCAACAACAACTTATCAAATCTTCAAACTAGGTCTGCACACTTAATAATAATAATAATAAAAAAGGGATTAAATTTGGGTGTAATTGTTAAAAGCACCAAATACAGTGTTCAGTTTGAGTCTACTGCTATTATGCATTGCAACCAAACATGTTAAATTAGCCACAATATACACTGCAACAAAGCTACTTAAAGACATTTAATGTCCACATTACTCCTATTTTTATTCATTTAATATTTTTGCATGAATTAATGCTTAGTAATAAAGCTTAAATTCAATAAATAGCTCTTTGATGGTTGGATAAAATAAATTATATAAATTAAAATGAATAATAACCATGAATTTAATATTAAAATAAGTTATCAACAACTTTTTCAGAATAATGCAGCCTGCCACCGGTACTTCGAAGTCAACCAGTTTTTGCATCACTCCATTAGGTGCTCAAAGGGTTCAATTAAACCAGGGAAATCAATCCTATCAGAGCATTCATTGGTTTGATTGACAGGTAAAAAAAAAAAAAAAAAAAAAACGACAAAAAGAGACAGTACCCTTTTTCTCTCGCCATCCTGTACATCTCGGTAGGAGCTATTTTGACCCGCAGAAGTCAAAAAGGTAACAATTTCATTTCACGGCAAACAGTAGTATTCATAAATACAAATTATATGCTTTCTGGCATGTTAATGCTTTAACACAATCAGGAGTATTAATCAAGTCTATCTATAGTCAAAATAAATAAGAGTTTATTTTCCTGTAATAAAAATACACTATTAAACTGCATTTTCGATAAAAACATCCTGTTTTGTTAAGTATGCCAGAAAAACGGTACTAATCCTACTAATCATGTAAATACTTGTCAATTTCACAAATTGAAGGCTGGCACAAACTGGAGCATGGAAAAGTGCAAGTCAGAAAGAGTTCCACATTCGGTGTGGTCTACCAGAGCTGATGCAGGCTCTCATGTTTGATCTGCAACAAACCTGAAAAAGAGTCAACTTCTTTGTGCATGACCTGGCCTGGAAGAGAGATACTCTAGGGTGGTTAGCTACACATCCAGGGGCGTAGTGCAAGTGTTAGGAAACCCAACGCTCACAAGCTGCTACAATATTTATGCTTGGGGCCTAGAGGTGTCCAGTGACTGAACTAGAAAAGCTCAAATAAACAGTGCTCGACAAGGTTTAGGTTTATGTTGGTATTTACTCAAGCTACTATGCACTGTAAAAAGAAATGCTGGGATCCAAACAATTAATTCATGTAGTACCAACACAAATCGATTAAGTTAAATTAATTGTTTTAAAAAAACAAAACCTTAAGAAAAAAACCTTAAGAATTGTTCTGTTTCAACTCAGTATAAATAAGTAGTTTGAACAAGCTGCAAAAGTCATTTTTGAGTGTGGATAGGTGGTATATAAGATTCCCACTGAGCTCACTGAGAGTGGATGCCATATTTATTATAATGTAAATGAAAATGCGACAGTGAGGGATGGAAGCATAGTTCATTCAGTACGTTTATATGTGTATGCTTTGCTGAAAATACAGCAGAGAATAGACGAATGGTTGTCAAGTTCAAATTAAATGCATAAGTATTCAAATTCTTGCCAACGTTAACATGCAGATGATCCTTTTCATGTTAACTGTCATAAACTTTCAAAATTAAAACTAGATTTTATTTTGTTATAAGGTAAAACAAATAACACTGTTTTAAAATACTATCTGAATTTAAGAAGCGCAGAATTGTAACACATTATTAAAAATGAAGAATCATTCTGATATTTGTGGCAGTACTTAATGTTTTTATTATTTAAACTTCAGATGCACTGAAATAAATTTGTGTATAAACCATTTTTTGCAATTGTTTCAGAGTAGAACATTTTTTGGTCTACTTTTTATAGTGTGAGCGTTAGGTAAAAACAAAGTCAATCTACAAATAACACAAAAATTAGACAATTACATACTGACTAGCATGATCAACTGCTATCACCTGATCATACACATGACCATAGATCATATCATAATACTAGTAGCATCTCTAACAAGAGATTTGGCCAAAGTTCTTTTTTATCAATACAACAAAACTACTTCCATCTCTCAGAACCACTTTTCATTCACGTCAAACTAAGATTTAATTCATGCAACAATTTACCAAATTGAAATTTAAATGTCTTTGAGAAGCATATAGAACAGTGTTTCTCAACCACGCTCCTGGAGGACCACCAGCTCTGCACATTTCCTTGGCTGTTTCTCAAAATGCGTTCATCAGCGTTTTTGCGTCCGTATGTTCTCGTGTAACGTCATCATCAACCGTCAAAGTTGATAACTCAAGACCGCAAGAACGGAGGACGTGTGAAAGTTCCCGGATGTGTACTTGAAAACTCACTCGAGAAGTCCAAAAAGTCATTGCGGCTGAATAAAGAAGGTGGGAAGTGCATTATAATTAACATATGTTTATAATTAAGTTCATAATAAAGTTTTGAGATATAACTTATCTCAGGGGTTTCCCTAAATGTAACATAAACAAGTAAACATAAAAATAAAAACCTTAATAAAGGCATAAATACATTAAGGGTGTTTATTTGCTTAAATTTCGTATTAAAATCCATTTTTTCTGTATTGTGCAAAGTATATTTGTAAGGTTTTTGTGCATATTATATTGAAAAGGGGAAAAACAAATCGCTGTATGAATGCTGTAATGTATGCTGTAATGTATGAATGCTGTAATGTTTAAATAATTTTCCATAAAAAAAAAAACGTAAGGTCATGGTGACCATCAGGAAGAAAGAAGCATCTCATTTCTCACAGGACGTGTTCCGTGTTCTCCTTAGCAGCTGCTGTGGTGGTCATGGAGGAGTAGAGAGCATGTGTCTGATTCCTGTGAGACTCCAGGGACAGACGAGTCTTCGCTGAGGTCCAGTGTTCTCCACCCTCCAGCGCCTAGACTGCAGCTCTGCATAAGACGTTTGGCCATATGAGAAATGGCCATGCCCAACTGAGCCTGGTTTCTCTCGAGGGTTTTTTTTCCTTCACTTTCGCCCATTGGTGAAGTTTTTTCCTCGTCGCTGTTGCCACTGGCTTGCATAGTTTGGGACTTGTAGAGCTGCGCATCGATGGATTACTCTTCAATGTTTGGACTCTCAGCAGTGAATATTAAAACTAGGCATGGGACGATAACCGTTTTCAAGGTATACCGCGGCTTGTAAAAGTCAAGGTTTTAAAACTGCCAAAATTTTCTGTAATACCGTTCCTAAGTTTTTTAGGACAACAGTATCTCCAGTGAAAAGATATTCAAAGATGCTGTTTTAAATCGTAAAGAAATCTTAGCCTGACATGTTTACTGCTCTAAAATACTTTAAATCTTTCAAAAAATAAAATATATTGTTTACAAAGGGGTAAAAAAAGGTTGTTTTTTTACTCAGACATTTAAAAAGAGCCTATTTTTTAGCAGTAATCACAATACCGTGATATTTTTAACCAAGGTTATCATACCGTCAGAATCTTATACCGGCCCATGCCTAATTAAAACACACTGAACTGAACTTAAACTCTGAAAACTGAACTGACACAATTTCAATTCACTATAATCTTCGATGTGAAGCTGAGCTGCTTATTCTGAGGTAACCTGGCAAAATCGGTCTTCACGAGAACACAAGTTCGTTCTCTGAATTCTTGGAATTGAGAAACAGCCTATGTCTCTTTAACCAAACACACCTGTTTCAAATCATCAGCTCATTAGCAGAGCTTGAGAGACCTGCAATGGCTGAGACATTCAAAGGAGACATACAAAACATGCATTGTTGGTGGTCCTCCAGCATCGTGGTTAAGAAACACTGATATAGAAGACAACGCAAAAATAACCGCCGTTGTTATTTATTTTTAAAAACCAGTATAATGTATATCAAACTAGTTGGCAATGTGACTTTGTAAAGAAAAACTATGCACCTGTTCACACATACAGTAAGTCCGACAGTGTTTTGTTTTCTTTGTCAAGTACTCTCATATGCCTATAGAACGAATACTTAATATTCATAACATCACTGTTTTTACAAAATTGTGTTTTTGTACTTTACATCGAGTCACTGTGCACAAAAGTTCTCAGGCCTCTAAAATGGTGCAAAAAAAATGGATACGCATTTAGCCATGCTAATACCCAATAAACATGCCATCTACTCTGGCTGAAGTCCATTGCTGCATTCATGTCATGTCGTAATTACCATAATTACGCAATGAAAACATGATGCACGCACTTTGGTTGTTTTTATAAAAGGGTACACTAGTCAGGTCAGAGCTTTCATTAAATCTTCAACTTCTTTTTCCGACTCCATTTTTGCTAATTGTTTTTTGACATTCAAAAACGCAATTACTAGCGAGAAAATCGGCAGTCACGATAACTGTGACATAACGTGTCAGCAGCAACCATCAGTCTTGGTATATATTATTTTCAGGTTTGCTTGTGGGCTCTGGTGAAACCACACCAGTGTATGGGAACTCTTACGACTATATGGGAACTCTTCCTATGCCGACCAGTCTGTGCAACTGACGCTGACTGAATGAAATACTGTGACTGTGTTCTCACCCTGATACATGATAAAGATTAATGATAATATGATCACAAGCGCGCACACATACACACACTTGCGGGATGCTTTCCATGCAGACCAGACAACATGAGAAGCAGAGAATGAGAGTAAATGAATGGTGACTGGCATCAGGAAAAGACGGTTGACTATGAACAAGCTCCCAGCAGTTACCAAAGCCTCTCAGGGGAAGTTCTCACTAACTTGGCACCCCAAAGAAGGCTCTGATTTCTTAGCGTGGACTGGTATCAGATGCCCATGGTATGCAGCTTAAGTACACGGCAGCCAGTTCATGCTTGAGTGATATGACTTGGGTTAAATAAGTCAGGCATGGCATCAAGGATTCTCCATGCACATGCAGACATGGATAACCATCAAATAGATGGTTACATGAAAAACAACTGTGTTCAGGAGGAAATTAACCATAACACCTGGTCTTCAAACGAAGGGGGAATGTAATAGGGTTTGAAATGGAGGTGGAATTGTGGATTGGATTATGGTGGGGAATGTCAATCTCATTTATCATGCTAGGACAAATCTAGTCACTGCACTGAAAAAACAGCCAAGATTTCAATGTCATTAGCATATTAATCTGGCTGTTTATATATTTCATTTGTAATTCTGATGAGCGTAAAACGGCTCAGCGTCAAAAAAATAAATAAATCTAAATGAATGAAAAGCAAAACGTATTGCGCTGACAGAATTTAAATGAATGTTGCCATCTTAAGCAACAATCTTTTGTTTTTCTCATAATCATGTAATCTAAGATTTGAATAGGAATATTATAAAGTCAAATGTTTGGCTTTGTAGCACAAATCTCATTTTTGGTGTTTGCGACTCAAATCGGTTGACAGGAAAGCATGAAAATCACATCAGATTTTTACAAAGCCAATCGAACGCCATGAAATGAAGTATGATTAAAATGTAATTAAATTCATGTGGTTAGATCATGTGTTAAACGCTTTAGAAGAATTTGGGAAAAGTACATAATGTCAATAATAGGCATGAATGTATAAAGCAGAGTCCGAAATCAATTTCACTCACTTTTTAATGTTATTCTAATTATTTCCGCACACATGAAACTAAATAGCTGGAATTTGCTGCATGATTTCAAACACAGCATGCTAGACCTGTCACAATAACAACATATCGACTTATCGACTTATTAACATGTCCTTAATCATTTTTGGTGATGCAATATACAGTTGAAGTCACAATTAATAGCCCCCCTGTTTTTTTCTGTCAATCTCTGTTTAACGGAGAGAAGATTATCAACACATTATTAATTATAGTTTTAATAACTCATTTCTAATAACTGATTCATTTTATCTTTGTCATGATGACAGTAAATAATATTTCACTAGATATTTTTTCAAGACACTTCTATACAGCTTAAAGTGACATTTAAAGGCTTAACTAGGTTAATTAGGTTAACTAGGCAGGATAGGGTAATCAGGCAAGTTATTGTATAACAATGTTTTTTTCTGTAGACTATCGACAATAAATATAGCTTGAAGGGGCTAATAATTTTGAAATTAAAATGGCTTTTAAAAAATTAAAAAAAAAAAAAAATTTCTTATCAAACATACTGTGAAAATTGCCTTGCTCTGTTAAACATCATTTGGGAAATATAAAAAAAAAAAATTCAAACGGGGGCTAATAATTCTGACTTCAACTGTATATAGCCCATATATTAAAAATGATTCTAGCAACATTTTAGCTGATTGCACAACATCTCTATCTCTATTGGAGGTGTCAGTGATGGTATGTTTAAAAAAAATTTAAAATCACTATAGCATTTACTATAAATTACTATAGTATATTTTCATGGAGGTGCCTAACAACTGAAAACAGATCTGTTTTTTCTAGTTCTTTTTACCTTGCACTTTTTTGTTAAGATTCATTATTGTTATTTATTTGTTTAGGACATACATTTTCACATTCTGATTCCAATGTCTAAATATTAAACTGTTTAAATGACTATAAAGTGCATCTGGAAAGTATTCACAGTGCTTCACTTTTTCCACATTTTTTTAATGTTACAGCCTTATTCCAAAAAGGATTAAATTAATTTATTTACTCAAAATTCTACACACAATACCCCATAATGACAATGTGCAAAAAGGCTGTGAATACTTATGATTTTTCAGGTTTTTTTATTTAAAAAATATTTGCAGCAATTTCAAAAAATCTTTTTATGGGGTATTGTGTGTAGAATTTTGAGTAAATAAATGAATTTAATCCATTTTGGAATAAGGCTGTAACATAAATAAATGTGGAAAAAGTGAAGCGCTATGAACACTTTCTGGATGCACTGTTATTAAATGAAAAATTATTAAGAATAAAATATTTTGTGTTCTTTGGAAGAGTGTACTTGCATTATAATCCTATTATAGTGTTAAAATGGTCTTAAAATGACAATTATATTGTTTATCGCAATAAATTTTGGTGTTATTTATCATACCACAAAAAATAGATATCGTGACAGGCCTACAGCAAACTATATGCAGAAATGAGTCAAATAAAATTAATACTTTTAAATTCATGTTTTAGGTATTGCATAATGCCGCTGTGTTGCATCTTATTCAGAATAAGAAAAATTACAAATTTGTGTGTAAAATGTTCACAGACTTCTTTTCGGTTCATATTATTGACCAATCTATTCTCATTCTCTTGACACTGTCTGACACTTAGGTTGTTACTTCATCAAGTGATGATGATGATGATATTACTATCACAACTGAAAGAATGATTTATAATTTTATCAGTTCCAAAATGATGGGCGTGAATCCTGAAAAGCTGGTAAATTAATCAGGTGCTGATTTATGATACAGATAAACTAACATCTTAAAAAAAGCAACAAAAAACTGGGTGGTCAATGAGGGATGGTATCAAAAACAACACGAACATACGGACAACAGGAGAGAAAACCAAGTCACAAGCTATTAGAATAGAATACTGCATATAACTGTGCTTTTGTAACTGCCTGATCACCTGATAACACTAGGAGTTAATCATACCAGTTATTGTGCTGTTAGCGATAGTATTAATCTCATGAGATTTAAACTTACAAGCACAAGTTTTGACTGGTAAAAAATTCATAATACACAACCTAAATTAATTAAATAAATAAATAAATAAATATAAACAACAATAAATACTGTAGGCTTACAACTGTGCATGATTAAACTGGAAATGTATATAACTTGATTTGAAAATGACTGCATGATATGATGTGCATCAAGATTTTGATATGTAACTACAACTCAGCCACAATGAACACATACAGCGTTCCAGCTGGGCATCTTGTTCAGCCTTTGAGAGGCCTGAGTGGTCTGAGAATTTGCGAAATAGAGAACAGACTTCACCAGAGCAAGCGTACTAATTCCTCACCTGCGGCTGGGGGTTGATGGGACGACAAACCAGGGAGGTCTAAGGAGCTATCAGACATCACATGCTTCAGGTCTCCACCCATGTCCGACAGCTTCATGTCTAACTGTACTGAAAGTGCATCCTCAGAGTCCTCCTTTCCCACACTGCTGCCCCCGATGGATGGGAGGTCCAGGGACTTCACTGAGGCGGAGTCCTCTTTGGCCTGCTTGAAGGCAGCCACTTTGTCCACCAGGCTCTTGTCGGACGCACCCAGCGCCGTACAGAATTTGGAGGACTGGAAATCCGCAAAGTCGTCATTGTCACTCTTGAGTGATGAAAAGGAGCCCCCACCACTTTCTTTGTTATCATCGTAGGCCAGCCCACCTTCTAGAGAAAGCTGTTTAAAGACGTCATATTTATCAGTACCGATTTGGTGCCTCTGTTGGGACGTCTCTGTCTGACCTTCGCTATTGCCATCTCTTGAGCTGGTCTCACTTCTCTGATCTCTTGAGCTGCCGAATGCCATGAAGTCAGCAAAGTCGTCTTGAACCGTTGTACCAGCTCCTCTACCAGCTGCAGAGGTGGCAGGAGCTACTTCGGAGGATGAGGAGGAGCCAAAAAGGGCAAAATCGCCAAAATCATCACCCCCCACGCAGGGGGGTTTCGCAACTGCCGAGGGCAACACCAAGGATGGAGGAGCGGAAGGGAACAGATTGAGTTTCGATTCTGCAGTGGATGTAGGAGGAGCCATTGTTGTGAAGAGATCCAGGTCTGCCATATTGAGAGGATTTCTAGGTTGAGCCAGAGAGGCTGGCTGTGAATGGGGCAGAGACTGAGAGGAAGCAAAAGGAGGAGGAAAGGTTGGCTGGAACTTGGCCTGGTCTGGTGGGTCTAGTGGAGAGACGGTGTCGGCTGTTTTAAAGTCTGTGAAGCCATCATCGGCACTGACAGACTTGAAATCAGCAAATCCCTCCCCTGTGGAAAAATTGAAAAAGAAAACAATTGAAGGGCATGACAAACCGCATTTCACACCGAAACAACAAAGGACAGAAAAGCTGGCACTGCACAAAACAGAGTCTGCCTAAACGTCACCCAGAGCTCCATTTTTATGAGCCTAAAAGAGAAAAATGGATTAGCAATGCTCAACGCAAAAAGTGTTTGACTGCTGAATTGAACTAAAAAGAAGTGGCAAAGGGACTTTCACTGAAGATTTCAGTCACAGCACACAAACACACAGTCTTTTCTTGTGGTGAAGTGAAAAGTAGTTGATCAATTAATTGTATAATATTTGGCCATTTTGAGATTGATGTAAATGGCCAATAAACAGTGTTTGTGACCTCGTCACTTACAAAATCTTCTGACAGCCTAAGACTGATGATCGTATAGATCATGTATATTGGGTGGCATAACTGCTTTAAATCAGGGTGCTTTCACACTTGGTCCGAATGCCTGGTCCAAACCCAAGTTCGATAGTCTCCCCTCAGCTGATTTGTCTTTATGCATTCTGAACCTCGGTATGCTTGCATCATAATGCTGTTGTTTTGTGTACAGCTGTTGCTGGTGACACCACAAAAGCACAGCGCCAAAATGGAGATGTCCACATATCACGGTTGTTCTGCTTTTACTGAATCTTTTGGTTTTGCTATCAAAACCAAAATACAGAGAGCTACTTGCATCTATCTGCTGTAAAAAAAATGTTTAAACGTTCAGAACATCATGCAATGTCTGCAGAAGTCGTTTTTGGTGGAGACAAGCGGACATTATCACTGTTTGCACTGAGTCAGTCCCACTTGTCGCCAAAGTATGCGAGACAAACACACATGATTGAACGTTATTAAAACTGAAGTTTGTTGTACAATTGGCAGTTCCCTTCCGTAATTTGGTACAATTGCATTCACATCAGGTGTGAGCGGAGAGTGCGCACTCAGAAGAGAGCATTCACACTAGCTAAACTACCGTACTCTGATATCAAGCGAACCCGGGTGACGAGCAAAAGTGCTAGTGTGAAAGTACCCTTAATTACACATTAGACTAATAAAGAAACAAGCACGATTGAACATAAGCAAGAGATATGCTTGATGTTAAAAATAGTCAAGCAGTTTAATATACAGAAGAAAAAATCACATTAAACATTATGAACTCAATTCTATTTTATGGCTTATTAAACTTGAAATGACATATATACACAATTTAACCCTCTGGGTTCTGAGGTGATTTTGGAGCCCATAAGATGTATGTCTCTTGTGTATGTGAGGCAAATATCTGCTGTTTTTTCTGACATGCCAGTTTACATGTCAAGCGCGTCGCATGTGAAGATTGCAATAACAAAGCTCGTGGACATGGTCACATTAAAAATAATGAGCTCAAACTGAGAAACTAGACATAGTGTTGGTTTCAAACTGATTACTTTATCAAACAATATTTGTTTTCAACATGCACTTACTGCATCTAAGTAGACACTTCAAGCTTTCTACAGATATAGGTCTCAGAGTTTCAGTTTTTTTTTTTTTCAGTCTTTAGCAATTTTGCTAAAGCATTGTGAGTATACACAAAAAAGTAGACACCTAACAGATTCGAATGGTGTGTAATACTTATTTGTGTGACCAAAATCAAAAGAGTATTCTTAATGTCTTTTGCACTGATAAGAAAAAAAGATGCTGGTCACACCGGTGTGATCTGGCGACGGTTAATGTTAAAATGTCAAATTTGGCAAGAGTTGTTATGAATACAGTTAAGCATTTGTTGTTGTTTTTTGGTCATTCCAACAGCACGTTGATGGAATTAGGTTTTTAAAAATATTTTGCAATCACCAATCTGTATTATATCATTAGCAACATTTCAGCCACACCATCTCAATAAAGGCCAATAGAAAAAAAAAACATTCTGATCAACCACTAGAAGAGAATCACACACAAATGACAAACTTTTCCCACATCAGCTGTGGTTTATAGAACAAATCAAAGTCAGAGAGTGTTCGGAACAGAAGAGTTCACTTCAACTATAGACTTACTGGCTCCCCCGGAGATGTCCCCATCAGATTCTGCTCTAGTGACACATGGGACATGCACACATGCCTACATCAGTGTTTATTAAACTAAACACACTATATTCTGATGAAATTGTTCTAATAATCTTTTAAAACCAGGTTCTTCTACGTTGTGTACAGTGTGAGCTGTGTCAGACATGCATCTGCTTACCAACTGGTTTTCTGTCTGAAGGCGGCTCAAGCTCTCGGAAAACACTGTATTTGTCCCCTGAATCTGGAACAAAAGGGAAACACAGTAAATAATACCTGTCTGTGGAAGCATTCAAGTGTGCTTTCTAACTAGACTGTTGTAACGATAGCAGGAGTTGAATGAGGGCGATAAATAGGAGGATAAATTTATGCAAAACGCATTTGCGAGTCTCACAATAATTCAGAGTCTTATCTCAAATGTGTTTAGACAAGAGAATCTGTCTTTAAAGTTAAACCAATATGACAGGAGTCTTCTGAAAGATCTGCCATCCTCAAAGGGCTAATGAGGTGTTTAGAGCTGAAAAGGGGTGTGTGTGTGTGTGTGTGTGTGTCTGTATGTGTGTGTGTGTGTGTGTGTGTGTGTGTGTGTACGCGTGTTTTACCCGAAACAGCAGGCGTGGGTTCTGCAGGCTGCTCCACCGACAGCTGTTTAAACACTGCATATTTATCAGAGGAGGAAGATGAAGACCCCGACACTGGAGTCAGCATGGCAGGAACACTGTATGAAGTAGACAAAACATATGCAGGTCAATCCAAACAGATCAAAGTGTTTTCACATTCTACAAAGGGTTTATAAAGAGAGTATACAAGCCAAAACATTGTATATTGTCTTGAAATACACCCTTTTTTTTCTTTGTTGCTCTCAAATGTAGACTAAACACATGACATGCAACCCTAATTAGCATACTCTACCTGCTATAAAGTGAGCATGATGAGGATTTAGTGTCCCAAATAAAAACAAACTGAAATGAAACATGGGCCGATATCCTAAAAATGTACTTCTACAGCTATATTTCAATTATAAAATGATAATAAATACATTTGTAAAATAAATACATTCAACTAGATGCTAATATCTATGCAAGGATACAAATACACCGCCTTGTCGCCTATCCAAGTTTTTAGAACATGATATAATAACTTGACTTCTAGTTGATCATTTGGTATCAGAAGAGGCTTATATGAAAGGCAAAGGCCTCTAAATTACGCTTATTTTACCAAAATAAAATATGATCATGTCTTGATTTTTTATTTATTTAATTACGACCGTAAGGTCTGACTTTGCTTAGACAAAAGTCTTGCCACTTAACAAAAATAATGTACAGTATAGAATATAAAGTCATGGTGCAGTGGAAAAAATTAATATTATGCATGACTCCCATGAGCTTGGATAACAGCATCCATACATATCTGCAATGACTCAAATTACTTTTTAATAAAGTCATATGGAATGGCAAAGAAAGCGTTTTTGCAGGAGTTCATCAAGATTCTTTGGATTCATCTTCAATGCCTCCTCCATCTTACCTCAAACTTGCTCAATAATGTTCATGTCTGGTGACTGGGCTAGCCAATTCTGGAGCACCTAGACCTTCTTTGTTTTCAGGAACTTTGATGTGGGGGCTGAAGTATAAGGAGAGCTTTCCTGGGCAGCACAACTGTCTTTATACCTCAGGCTGTTGATGTTGCCATCCACCCTGCAGATCTCTTGCACACCCCCATACTGAATGTAACCCCAAACCATGATTTTTCCTTCACCAAACTTGAATGATTTTGTGAGAATCTTGGGTCCATGCAGACCCAATAAGCCTTCTGCAGTATCTGATGATTGGGATGCAGTTCAACAGATAATCTACCTAAAAATCTACCTTCTGCCACTTTTTCAAATTCAACTAGAGGTCAATTTATTATTTGTTGCTCTTACCTTCTGCTAAGCCACACCCGAAAACTGCCACACACCAATCGTGGTTAGCAACCGTAGCTACGCGCAGGAGGTCTGTCAAGCTTTCGAGCAAGGAAAACAAGCCAAAGCGCTGTGCATATGGATTGTGCAAATCTGATACCGGTATCCTAAATGTTTAGATGGGGAGGTGGAATTTTCTTCCCTTTCCAAAAACTAAAACCCAAGAGGAGAAATGCCAGTGTGTATTAAGCTGTGTGAGGGACGCTAAAGGAGCGGAGTTAAGTTGGTTTTGTTTTCGATATTCCTGACACATTCAGTGATAGACGGCAATAACTCAAAAACCTCTTACACTAAAAAGATCTAAACTGTGTTTCCTACAAAAATACAAAGCAGGTTATGTTTCCCAGATGTCTTTTTCTTTTTTTTTCACTCGATACTATGAGCACTGCTCCGTTTAAGCCCTCACAATAGTAGTCATAATAATAGCAATCATATTCACTGATGTTCTCGTCCGTATTTTCGAGGTTTAGTCATTGGTGACGGCGTTATACAGAGTTAGTGTCTGCTTTTATATTTGGTGTCTGATTAATATTTGCTAGAAGGGAAAATCTATTTGTTGACTTCAGCTATTTATGCTTTGATTTGCATTTAAATTTATTTTTTTTTTCCACTGAACAGCAAATTAGAATAGAAACGGTCTAAAAAGCGCACCAACATACTGACAGTTATAGGTACTGTACATTGTTATGGGTCAATAATCAATGCTAATATTTGGCACATATCCATCAATTTCCCCTTTCTGGCTGTTCTTTCTATGAATGATGTAAACACACTGTCCATGCGCGTTTCCTCATCGGTCAGTAATGCTATATTTCATTGTACAATAGTCTATCAGGTTTTTTGGATAAAAAAGTTATTAGAATATTTTTAAATTTCACCTCTCCTGCTGTGCATGAACTAAGCTGTTGAATGGTCAGCATATGAGGCCGCTAGGCTAACCTAGCTTCAATTTTGATTAAATTTTTTTCTAATTGTTTGCGTATTATGTCGTAAATATACACCAGGTAATGCATACTACAGTCCTATATTGTCTGGCTTTCTTAGATATCTCACCTTCGCCAAAAATGACTAATTATATCCCTGGCAATGTCTGACACCGGCGCATACATATTGTAATAGACGAGCCAGGCACAAAAGCTTGACAGGCGTAACAATGGTAACTAAGGAGGGTGGGGCTTAGCGAAGGTTCAATTGGGATTGACGACAAGATTTTTGTCAGGGAGTGTAGTTTGTGAGAAACATTGTCTGTGATACCAAGAACATTTTTGCAGTATTTCATATTACTGAACGAGTGTGGTCTGTACAGCTTTTTGGTAATAAATGAATTGCATTTATTTTATTTTTTTTAAATACAGCAAATCACTGAAATATGAATACAATTTAAAATAAACTGTTTATCCTTCTTTATAATTGAAAAGTTTAATTTATTCCTATGATTAAAAGCTGATGTTCAAATAAAAAGTATTTAATAGATTAATTATATAACATTATAAATGTTTTTATTATCACTTTAGTCGACATATTGCAGCTTGCTAAATGAAACTATTAACTGCTTTCAAACTAAATCATACTGACCCCAAGCTACTTTCCAATTTTCAGAAAAAGTCCAGACTTTTAGTGCATATTACAAACATGCAACTTAAAATTCAGCTCAAGTACTCTTCTAAACAATGATCTTCCCCTTGTCTCAGTCTTGGATCACTTCACTCATAACAAATATTCCCTGCACATGAGAACACCTTGGCTCTCACCCTCAAATCCTGTATTATTCTCACCACTTTTCATTTACACTGATTTAATTAGCACGCGATGAGACACTTTCAAGTCCCCAAATATTCTTCTAAAATAATGGATCCTTTGTGCCTAGTGAGGCAGATCAACCAATGAAGGCCGTGGCACTTAGCAAATATACTTTCCAACCTCTCACTCCCTGCTTTCTATAATTGCCTTTAGCCATCTTTTCCCTGGGAGCATAAAATCATGCAGATGTGAATAGAAAAATGAATTGGGATGAGCTTTTCAGCTGTCCATTGAAATGGGTTCATTAGAAAAGATGGCGGGCTTTAATTGTTGTGCCGGGCTGGTTATTACAAGCCATTACAAACTGGAGAATGATTCCATGCTCCAGATGAGCAAACCGAGTCTATAAGAATTAACAAAGCATAAAAACAATATCATGAACTACTAATGAGAGATGACAGGACGCAGCTTTGCAATGCATTTCTCTGAGCAGTTTGCATTACGTATAAAAAAATGCTTCGAGGGGAACACGACAACATGTCATGACTGATAAGAGAGAAGTCTGATGAAATATGGCACCGTACCTGCTCTGGGATGATGATGTCATGCTGGGGAACGTTCCCCCTGTCTCTCCTTGGAAATCTGTGAATGAGTCATCTCCAACGCCAGCTTTAGGGGCTTCCTGGAAGTCCTGGAAATCGTCGTCATCCGCTTTGGTAGCCTGATGCAAGTCAAACGAACAATAAATCATTTTGAGCCATAAAAGTGTGCATTATGTGGAAGAGAGTGTCCAGTGTTTACCTGAACTGGAGGGAAGTTGGTGATGAAGGTGGGCGGTGGTTGTGCTGGGGGGTTTGGGGTCATGCTCATGACAGGTGGTGCAGACGTGGGCATTGGCATGGACACAGGTGGCTGGGTCATGATGGGCTGCTGGTGCTGTGGCAGGACAGCAGGAATGGCCATAGTCATGGCGGGTAGATTGGGCACCGGCGGGGAGGGGAACTGACTCAGGATGTCCAAACTCATGACCGTAAGGCCGCTCTAGAAAGCACAACCACATTATGTTTTCTATATAACCTAGAACAAACTTTAGGTTTAAGAGTATTATGTTTAACAATGCCCACTCAGACTCATTAGATGTGTCTGAAATCGCATACTCCCATACTATATAGTAAGCTAAATCCAGTATGCGAGCAGAGTAGTATGTCCATGTTCATAGAATTCAAAAAACAGTATGTGAGAAGTACCCGGATGACCTACTACTTCCGGTGAGATTCTGAAGTGCACATCGGATGGATGCTACGCTATCCCATAATGTACCACAAGAGAATTCATAAATAGGAGTGAGGCGATGCAATTGACGTGGGTAGGTCACGTGATCATGACAAAATGGCGGATGTAGTACATCCAAGTTCCATTCAAAAAACAGACATTCATACTGTATAGAACGCACTTTTGTAATAGCCGAGTAGTACGTATAAATTCAAATGCAGGACCTACTGAGTTGTAGGCGATTTTGGACACAGCCATTTTCTTAGGCCTCAATTATACCTGGTATTAAAATTAATTTTCACCAATACTTTCAAGCTGAAAATGTATTTGATTGTTTTTATAGTGTAAACACTCATGTGTGTACAAACAGTCACAAAGGTCATCTACTCTTACTCCACTATTAATATTTCGCGAAACTCAACATAGGTTAAATTATAAAGCAAACCTTCGCCAAACATACTACGGAAATAACACTGAATAAGAAGTGCATTACACAAAAAAAGATAAGCTAAATACATAACGTTATTGCAGAGATGAGCCATGCGCTTGCGGCGCCGGTGTGTGTACCTTGGTAGAAACCTATTTTTAGAATTCTGAAATGAGTGGCGCTGTGCAGCACATCGCCGAGCGACACTTCTGGTGTGCAACCTGCTTAAGCGTAGACATCCTGTGCACCATCAACCCAAAATAAATACACCTTAATAAGCTAATGAAAATTTTTAAGATTACTTTTTAAAAGTAGACAGACAGGTGGGTTAAACTGGAACTGGTACCCAAATCCGCAAAACAGCTCTCTAAGGTTGCCCAGCTAAAAACCACACCATCTCATTAACTAAACTACTAAACACTCTATAAAGAGAAGCATTAAAGCAGCATGATAACATCAATGATAACAAGTAGCACAGATCTTTGAGAACAGACTGATAAATGCTGATTACTGAGAGTCGTTAAGCTGAGGCACTGCTATAAACATAAGACACTCGATTAAAGCTGATATTCTCTGTACACATAACAATGATTTAGTGAGCTATTAGACAAGAGCACTTTAACATGCTTCGTGCGGGAACACTGAATGTATGGCACGTCCTTCATCAGGGAGCCAAAATTAAAAAGCAATGCTGTCAGACAATAGAACTTCTTCTCCATCCAGATCTCTTTCCGCCAAGAGGCCGTCTGATTTGTTTGCCTGAAATATTCATTAAAGTCAATTTCCATTTTCAATGCCACTGCTGGCATCCTCCAGAGTTTTTCTTTTCTTTATTGCTCTACAAAACCAAAGCACTGGAAGAGTGGCTCCTCATTGAGCTTTTAAGTTTGCATAACAAATGAGTTATTACCGAAAGGGTCCCATGAGTTGTTGAAAGAGCTATAGTATCTACTCATGGGACGGTGCAAAGGATAGAAAGGAAAGATAAGGAGACCTCCACACATTTTGGCCTCAAGATCCAGCAGGATTTCGCAGTTCCATGATTGTTAAATTTAGCACAAAATCAAGCAAAGGTCACAATATTTTGTGGAGATAATTTTTTTTTTAATTGTCGCCATGTAGCCATCAAACATGGATTACTTTTCATACAGTTGGTTTATTTTAAAATAAAAATATGGCACAGCAGGCTTTAAGGGTGTCTCTCTCTGCGTTTCCCTTATAGAAAGTACAGGGATCAACGGCTCTTGAGGTCCAAAATTAATAAAGAATTACGATGTGTAATTTTTGTGTATATTTTCACAGCAAAACAATAAAAACATGCAGCAAAATTCATTTTAGTCACAAAAATATGGAGGGACTGACTAGTTAAAGTGTAAAGTTATTTGAACATGTTGACATTCTGTAGATTTACCTGGGCAACTCCAATTAAGGCCAGTACAGTGTACAGCTCTTCCTTGGTCAGCTTTCCAGGTGTGGTACGGTTGGCCAATGCCCAAATCTGCCCGAGTGCTTCCCGAGGAAGACCAGAGGAGATCAAAATTGGATAGAGTTTGGCTGTGTCAATGCCTGCTGGTGTCATGGTGAACTCGAGAACCTTCTTGAATAACTCTGTGAAGTACAAACACTTGACATTAGATCCTAAGACATAAAACTGACCTTGCAGAACCAGATGTTGAGAATATATACCTGGAATGAGCGAGTCATTGTACAACCAGGTAGGCACCATAGGTTGCATGTCTTGTTGGGGGTAGGCACCCACACCTGTGAGGGGCATGGAGAAAGTGAGATGTTGTTTGTGGAGTTTTAAGCTAAACGTGCTTTATCAAGCATATATCCCATGTGCCTCATGCACAGTCAGACATCCCCCACACCTGCTGTCGGCAAAGCCCAGCACGGATGTACTACTGACGCACAGACAAAGGCTCCCACTGCTTCAGTCGTCAGATCAGCTGTCTTGAGCCGAAAGTTAGTGGGTTTGCACGACAAACAGATTGACAGAACATATGGAGAAAAGAGCCTTGCTTTGTATTCTGGCTTTCATTATTTGCATTGCCAATGTAGATGTGTGCTAAATTTCTGGGCCCTGTGGTGAAGTAAATTAGGCAAACAGTTGAAATGAGGCTACGGCCATTAAACCTCTAACTAAGCATCATCAGTGGTGAATTATGCAACAGGTCCCTATGCTAACAACAACAACAGTGGGCTCAGTTGACAGGAAAAACAAGGCATATCTAATCCTGATCCTGGAGGGCCACCTAGTTTAGCTCCAATCCTAATCAAATGCCACGGAACAAGCTAACCAAAGTTTTTAGACCAGGTGTGCCCAAATTCGCTACTGGAGGGCTGGTGCCCCAATAAGACACATTCTTCAAGGTAAGTTGGCAAGAACACTTTACAGGAGAACGCAAGTCTGTTCTCTGTGTTCTTGCAATTAAGAAGCAGCCTTAGGTGTACTAGAAACTTCCTGGATGTGTGTTGAAGCAAGTTGGAGATAAACTCTGCAGGACACTGGCCCTCCAGGACTGAGTTTGGGCACTCCTGCTTTAAAGCTATAGGAAATATCCAGGCAGTTGTGTTGTGGTCTAAAATTTTCATTAAGGTGGCCCTTCAGGACTAACCAAACATGTATACCTGTAACCCAGAAACATCATTGCATAGAAACTCAAAAATAAGAAATATAGCAGAGAAGAAAATGTACATTGAAGTAGAAGAATTTAAAGAGCACCCTGCATTAAGAGAACAAGCCCAGCATATAGGTGTTAAATCCCATACATGATTTAAATCACATGCTCAATCAGTCAAATGACAAAGAAGTACTTTAGAGACGGCAGATAGAAGATCTTAACTAAGCATTTCTTCATGCAGTACAGATCTGCACAAGTCTATGTAATCATCTTATTATATATTTTTTTATATTTCATGCTCAAGAGCACATCATCGTCAAGGATAATGCATCTAAGCCCATGCATTTTCTCCTGGTTAATGACTTGGCTTTGCATTAGCACAGAAAGCTGCAGAAAGATTCATGAAATGTGTTAGGTATAATCATTTCAAGTTTAGATTTCAGGAAGATTTTTAAGAGACAGGAGATCAGACCCTTTAAACCAAGCATGTCTCATGATTAGCAAATAGAGGGAGGCCAGGAAGACTCGAGGTGGTGCGAGTTGTGTTAATTTTGAGAAGCTGGCAGGTCTGTAATAGATGTTTTCTTCTCACCACTGGCACTAGTGTGCTGGATGGGTGGGTTGTCTGCCACAGGGGGTGCTTGTGCTGCAGGAAGAGGCTCAGGCGCCACCCCTGTCATGAAGGCTGAATTGAAGTCATCTTGGGTTTGGGCCCAGTTTCGGGCTTTGGTGCTGCTGTGAAACTGGGCTGTGACCTGAGCTCTGGGATTCAGCTCAGACAGAGCCTGCCGTGGCTTAAAACTAACCTGGGCCTTCTTATCAGCTGTCAAATCACATGATGAGAACATCTTCTCCTCCAGAGATGGGCCTGAATAAGTTAGGGACAGAGGCCATATTGAATTTAATTTTTTTTTTTTGTGGAAGTAACAACTTTAATTGCGTGGGTAGGTACAACATATTAACTCGGTTCCAGAACCTAGTGCATTTAAAGCATCCAAATCCAAAAGATTTAACATAATAAAAGCAAACAATGTGCTGTACTTATAGAGCATTTCATACAATCACTTTTGTTGTGCATCCAAGTACATTTGTTATCAGAATTTGGTTTGTTTGGATAATGTGAAAACTTTTTATTGAACTTTCGTGTGCACCTGCAAACTGTACTAGAGTCCATCTAAAAGGGTCATCTGGGATACATTTCATGCAAACTGGTGCAATTCACTTCTGATGTGAATGCATTCAAACCAAGGTAGAGACATTGGAAGTGCGCCAATATTGACAGTAGTGTTGCACGATACACCAACACAAAAAAAGTATTGCGATACCCTGGCTCTCAAAACGATATGATTCCGCATTCTTTGGTACCAGTACTTTTGAGTAACAGCTGTAAGAAATATGATTTAACATTTTGTTTTTGTGCAGATCCATTTTCATGAGATTGTGTGTGAATCATGTCACAACAAATGTGATATGCTAAGATTTATTCTCATACCAGTATGGTCACACTTACCTCGGACAGTCACACCACATGACAAAAAAGTCAGAAGAGATCTGTAAACATTATCGAAACCTATGGGATAATATCTATGATAATATCTTGTCAGAGGAACAACATAAATGTATATCTTTTTAACAAATACCAATTTTTCTAGTTGATGACATCATGGACAGCTAAAAATTCATATCAGGTCATTCACCTCTATATTAATATATAAATATGTAATTATATATGAATATGACAGGATCACGGTGTCATGAACAGTGAAGACCAAGCAACATCTCCTGCTTATTTGAGAACCAGACCAAAAAAGTTATGTGCACTTTTGTCAACAGTTTTATAATCAAAGATGCAGCTATTTATGTTAAAACAGCTCGGCTGGAGTGCTGACAAAATTAGTCTTCATTTCTATTTTGATTTACTTTTTAAAAATGGTTCTACTCTGTTTCAGCTGACAGCAAATACAGAGTGTTTATTAATGAATAATATTTTGAAAGAAAAGAATTATGGTGTAGTATCGGTGTCATGATATTTAATTTAGGTATCGTATCAAAGTCAAAATTTTGGTATCATGCAACACTAGTTGATAGTGTATGAATTGGGAGTAAAAGCCCGTTCTTGCATTCACTGCCACAATTTTATGACAACCGTGCTGACCTTTTTGCTGCACTGGAAACAAAAACTAAGCCCAACTCATAACAGGCAATCAAACCAATTTGTATAACATTTAATTATTAACATTAACATTTTACTATTGCATTTTATCGTTAGCAAGATGTTCGGTTGGATCAAACAGTGAGTGAAGTCATTCAAGCAGTTTACTTAAGGAAAGCATCCTGTTCAGGACGTGGCTGACTGTGTACCTATTCTGTCATAGTTAACTAAATGTTCTATTTGGAATATAATGCGTCCTTCATCTCGAACAAGAGGGCAGGTTATAGGTTAATAGAGTCAGTTTCCTACTGTGACTAAACCACTTCACTCAGAGAATCAAAACCCCTCAGAGAGTTAGGCAAGCAGTTATGTCATCGGGAATTTAACATAATTACAACCATAAATTCACTTTTATAAATGACTGTTTTAATCACTGACTGCTTTCACAGAGCCTGATGTGTAATAGGAAACATTTAAGGAAGATACAGTACAATTGGCTGACAAATGTTTTACAAATGCCCTTAATTTTACTCACACTAGTGACAGTGTGCAACAATAAAAAACGTACTGAGCAATAGACAGTGGTAATCATCCCAAAGAGATCTTCGGCTCTTAAGTTCTTGTTCAAATCAAATTATGTTGAAGTAGATATCATGGCATAAATTCTATGGTTAAACTCCATCAAACATGCACATCCATGCTGGTTTGTTTCTGAGCTGCTTATCAGAGTGCTGTCACAATCGGCACAGAGCGCATGTGCTGGTGTGCTGATAGAACGCCAGCTTAAATTATAAGAGCATATGGGACGCCATCTGCAACCTGACAAAACTGAAGGGAGGTGGAGGGTGACGGCTGAGTCAGAATCACTGCGCAAATCTCACAGATGGTGACCATCATATCTGAATCAGAAACCTCGGCAGACTTTTGACTCTACATCAAGAACAAGCAGCAAGCTAGTGTTTAGGGGCAAATTCTTAAAAAATGTTTTCAAACTGTAAAATTGTTTCATCAGTGAAAGTTCCTTGGCTGGCGACAGCCCCAAAAAGTTCAGCAGATGAAAGACAATAACTTGTAACTAGTAGCCACTCATATCAATAGAACTGTTATTATAATAGTATTATAACACAGATGTGAATGGTTTCCAGTTACTGACATTCCTTAAAACACCATCTGTTGTGTTTACCAACAAGGTGAGAACATTTTCCTTTTTGTTTTAACTATAGCCTTAAATCAGCTGTAAATGTGACTCACTGTTATGTGCAAGAACTTGTGCCAAGTTAATTGAAAGGGAAGGTGATTTTAAACAACCCCAATTTCTCCAACCCACCAAAAATGAAAAACATCAACAATAAATATGGTCGGTCATGTGCACACCACAAACTACAGCAGAAGCACTGCTGTAATCTATAGAAGAGATCATTTATAACCAGATGGATGTAATGGCAAAAAAAGCCTGCTGGGAAATGGAGGGCAGGTGTACACTGAAATTTTGTCCAGCTAGAATGATTAAAAAAGAGACCCTTCTGAATTATTCGCCACACTATGAATTTGTTTTTCTTTTTCAAATATTTCCCAAATGATGCTTAACAGAGAAAGGAATTTTTCACAGTATTTCCTATAATATTTATTCTTCTGGAGAAAGACTTATTTGTATTATTTCGGCTAGAATAAAAGCAGTTTTACATTTTTTAAAACCAAAATTATTAGCCCTTTTAAGCTATACTTTTTTTCTATTGTCTACAGAACAAAACATTGTAATAACTTGCCTAAGTACCATAACTTGCCAAATTAACCTAGTTAAGCCTTTAAATGGCACTTCAGCTGAATACTAGTATCTTGAAAAAATCTAGTAAAGTATTATGTACTGTCATCATGACAACGATAAAAGAAATGAATTCTGATTTCAATTGTATGTATGTATGTATGTATATATGTATATATATATATATATATATATATATATATATATATTCTCACACACACACACACACACACACACACACACACACACACACACACACACACACGTTACTATGCATGCTTTTAACTTTCATCTATTTGTTGTGGTGTTCACACTCTTTTAAAGGGCACCTATTTTACCCCTTTTTCAATATTTAAGATTTAAGTCTTTTGTGTCTCCAGAATGTGTCTGTAAAGTTTCAGCTCAAAACACCCATCAGATTATTTATTATAGCTTTCAGAATATTGGATTTTCTGCTCTAAACACATTGTAGCTGTTTTTGTTGCCTGTGCCTTTAATGCTAGTTCTCCCCGCTCACTATTTCTACGTGCCTGTCAGAGTGTGCCTCAATCTCCAGTAGCATCAGATAAACAGCAAAGTGACAGACATGAAGGAAGCAGATCTCATGTAACGCTTGTGAGAAATACTACAGTAAGAACTTTCCTAATGATGATTTGATGTATTTGTTGTGGAGTTAATTCAAGACTTTCTGCAACGATGAGTTACACACAATGTCGTTAAAAAGTTCACACACACGCACATGCACACACACACACACACACAAACACACACACAGCACGTGTTTAACTTTGCACTGTTTTTGTACGTCAAATGTGACAGGATGCACGTTAATATCCATGGATATCCGGATATGGATATCCGCTATGTTAATGTACAAAATAAACCTGATTCAACATCCACAAACTGGGATTGAAGCACTTTCTTTTATAATTGTACTGACATGCGGCTATGGTGAAGTAAAGATAGTAAAATTTAGGTAAATTATTACAAACATGCACTGTTTTAAAAACGTTTTTAACTTGTGAAACTCTTGATCACATTTGATGATGATGACTGATGATCACAGAGAGCTGAACAGATCTTTTAATCCCAGTTGCTTTGCGCGCGCGTGCTGTCTTGTTGATATGATTATACGCGTTACTACGGAGACATATTGTATAGTTAATAGGCAGCTGTCAATCAATTCAGTGGGCAGGTAAACCGCACTCCTACGTCACATTGCGGTGGGCCTCAAAATGGGAACATCAGGAAATTTAAAAAAAAGAGACTTGTTGGGTTTATATCAGCCCAATATGACTGTGGACGTGTTTATATCAGCCCAATATGACTGTGGACACACTATACCTACACACAGTTCTGTCCAAACAGCTTACAAAATATGATTTTCATCATAGGTGCCCTTTAATGGTTGCCAGCTTTCTATTTCTGCATATTATATTAGTTTGTAGAGTATGACCTTGAAAAATATTTTACATATGGTTTTATACATTTAAAAGTGGGTTGGTACGTTATATTTTACATTTATAAAGCAATGATGCATTAAAAAGCATCAAAATAACATTTAAAAAGTGACTATTTCTAAAAAAAAATTATAAAATAAGATAAAAACGCAGCCAAAAATGACCACGAACTTTGAAACAATAGTGTATGTTACTACTGCTTTTGAATGGACTACAATGAAGGCCCATTTGTTTTGCACACTAACAACAAGTGATGATATGACAAAGACAGACAGAGACAGTGAGAGGGGAGTTACCTTGGAATGCAGATTGTGAGCTGGAGATGACAGAAGAGTGTTGGATGGCAGGTGAGACAGGGAGAGATGAAGGGACAGAGTGAGGGAGAGAGGAGGACGGATGCTGGCCAGGCCCCGACTCTAATGGCTGGTTAACATGAGCGGCTCTCAGTGAAGGGGAGGATGGAGGGCGGGGGGGAGAGGGGAATGAGGAGAAGGCATCGACGGGGCCCTGCACAAAGTCACTAAACTCGTCGTCGTCATCGGGGAAAGCAGGAGGAAGGGAGTGAGAGGTGACAGAGGAATGAGATGGCGATGAGTCTGCAAAAACCAAACGAGAGAGTGAGACAGACACAACACAACGCACATCGTGAGTTATGACCACACACAGACGGACTGAAAAAAATGAGAAACAGTTTCACAGACAAAAACAGGCGGGTGCTGAATTTCAATAAGGGCAGACACACCAAAACTCAGCCTTCAGATAAAAAAAATTGTCAACTGGAAATTTAAATGTAGTAAAAGACATTGGGAAATGTGTAAACAACTAGAAGCAAGGTCCAAAATTAAAGCCCAAAACTCACTCAGTTTATTTACTTGACACTTATTTTCAGGAGTTCACACTTGAATAATGCTCGAATGTGATAGCAGGTTTGTCCAAGGAGAGAACCCTGAGCTCGGAGATAGAGGAGCACAAGCTTCCGACCTGGTCAATGAGCATTAGGAGGGATTTAGACTGTTTTTTTGACTATATGGTTATAGGTTTACAACATTCTTTAAAATATCTTTTGTATTCAACAGAAGAAACTCAAAGGTTTGAAACCAGTTGAGGGTGAGTAAATAAATAATAGGTAAATAAAAAATTTTGGGTGAACTATCCCTTAAAACTGATTAAATATGACAGTAAAACGTTTTAGATTATTACTATTCCTATTTTATTTATATTAATCATATTTTTGTTACAGATAAAAGCAATATCTATTTATCCTGACAGCTGTTTTTAATTAAGACAATATTGTAAAATGTTTCTTACAATAATAGGAAGGGTTACTAGAATGATTTGTGAAGGTTCATGAGACCAAAGATTGGTCCAATAATGCTGAAAAATCATCTTACCACAATGGGAATGAACAAATGCAAAATACACTCAAATAGAAAACAATTTACATATATACATACAGTTGAAGTCAAAATTATTAGCCCCGTTTATTTTTTTCCCCAATTTCTGTTTAACGGAGAGAAGATTTTTTTCAACGCATTTCTAAACATAATAGTTTTAATAACTCATTTCTAATAACTAATTTATTTTATCTTCGCCATGATGACAGTAAATAATATTTGACTAGATATTTTTCGAGACACTTCTATACAGCTTAAAGTGACATTTAAAGGCTTAACTAGGTTAATTAGGTTAACTAGGCAGGTTAGGGTAATTAGGCAAGTTATTGTATAACTATGGTTTGTTCTGTAGACAGTCAAAAAAATTAACTTAAAGGGGCTAATAATTTTGAACTTAATATGGGTTTTAAAAAATTTTAAACTGCTTTTATTCTAGCTGAAATAAAACAAATAAGACTTTTTCCAGAAGAAAAAATATTATCAGGCATACTGTGAAAATTTCCTTGCTCTGTTAAACATCATTTGGAAAATATTTAAAAAAAAGAAAAAAAATTCAAAGGGGGGCTAATAATTATGACTTCAACTGTATAGTTGTGATGAAATAATTTTCCCTATATTTTGGATTAAATAAATGCAGCATTGTTGAGCAAAAAAGACTTTTTAAAAATTACAACATTTTACTGACTTTACTGACTTTTAAATTGTAATCTTTTTTGTAAGTTTCGAGTTAAATTCACCTGTAAACAGCAAAACGTTAATTTTGGACCCTGACAACTAATTGTCTTTCTAAATAATACAACAAATACAGTTACAGAAGTTGACTATAAACATTGTGAGTAATAAAAATCTAGTCAAATAAAAAACAAATCTTCTACAGGTATGAGGGGTGAAAGAGAAAGAATGTAAAGGTAAAGAATAATGCATTTTATGAAGGATGGAAAAAAGTACAAACATCTGGAGGGCCTCCTTGTGGCTGCTGGGGAAAAAACAGCTGTTTGGCTGAATAATGTGTTTGAAATAACAGTAACACTTTAAAAGAACAGTACACCCAAATATTACAATTCTATCATCACTCACTCGCCATAAACAGAATCAAGTGGAGTTCTTCAAACTCCACCTTTTGTGTTTCACAGGAAAAAAACATCAAGAAATGAAAAAGAACAAAGAGCAAGTAAATGATAAAACTGTGGGTGAACTATCCTTTTGTAGCCTTGTGTAAGTGCATCCCTGGTTAGGATCAGCTCTCGACAGCCACCTTGTCAAAATGTGTCTGGGCCTTGACGTCACAAGCTGAACTTTAAATGCGAACGGCCTGAGGGCTGTCAGGCAGCAGGATGTCACTGGATGTACCTGGTTTCTTTGACTGTGAAGATGGTGTTGGATGCATCTTGGCATCCCTGCTGAACCCATCCAGATTCCCTTTGATGGCCTCTAAGGCATCGTCACGACTCTTCTCCCCAGTCTGCACAAAAATAACAATTTTGAGTCTGGAAAAGCTGCAGTACGAGAACTAGTATATAGCAAGACAGTAATTTACTGAAAATCAGTGTTATTTTAATATCTTTGAGTATCTGCTGTTGTTTTTTAAAGGTTTGAATTAGTTTTTATATTTTCAGCTAAGACTTTCATTTTAGTTTATATTGTAGTTTTATTTTTATTTATTTTTTAGATATAAACGTATAAAATGTATATTATAAAATAAAAAAATATATATAAATATATTGGTATCATTAGTTTTTAGCTTTAACTTTAAGTTAAACTAAATGAAAGTCCTAAATATTTTCTTCATATGAATAAAATTTTTTTTAAAAAAGGACAGTTCGCTCAAAAATAAATATTGTTTCACTACCACTATCTCATCCTCAAGTGGTTGCAAACCTTTAGGAGTTTCTTTATGTTGATGACCACAATAGAAGATATTTTGACCAAAGCTGGAAACCTGTAACCATTGATTTCTATAGTAGGAAAAACAAATATTATGTAACTCAATGGTTACAGATTTCCAGCTTTCTTCAAAATATCCTCATTTTTGCTCAACAGAAATAAGTCAACAGGTTAAAAGCAAGTAAAGCATGAATAAATGATGACAGAATTTTCCATTTTGGGTAAACTATTCCTTTTTGGGGTGTTGGTCTTATAGTTATAAATAATATAATAGCTAAATATAATAGCAAGGTTCTAATTAAAATAAATACCACAGTAAATACCATTTATTCATATAATATACTATTATAAACTAATATTAAAATAAACTTGAAATTATGAAAATATATAGAAATAATATTCGATAATTAATGAATTATTTGGCAATTTATGATTGGAACAAAGTGTACAACAAACATTGTACTTTACAATGTTTCATTCCCTATTATTAGTTACACACATCTGAATCATTTATTAATCTCAACGTTATATCGAGCAATTACCAAATCATTATTAAATTCAAATGTTGTATCAGTTAAGATTATTTAACAGACTTGAGATGATATTAGAAATTTGTACTCGAATTAACTCAAATAAAAAGATGAATAAATACTCTAACACAGTGTTTCCCAACCCTGTTCCTGAAGGCACACCAACAGTACACATTTTCAACCTCTCCCTAATCAAACACACCTGAATCAACTTATCATAACATCAGAAGAGACTCCAACACCTGAAGTTAATGGGTCAGATAAGGGAGACATCCAAAATGTGTACTATTGGTGCGTGCCTCCAGGAACAGGGTTGGGAAACACTGCTCTAACAGCAGTATTACTCATTGTAAGTTCAGGTTTGTAAATGTGAAGAGTTTAGATGCAAAAACCTACAAAATGCCATTTGATATATTTCTCCTAATATTAACATTTTTCTCTAACTCTTGTGTGTTGGCTCAAAAATGTTACTTTCATACCGACGAATAAGTCATTTTCATTGTCTTTAAAGTGAAATGATTGAACAAACATAGGAGGCTGAGAAAAATGCTCATTGTAGGAGAAAATTTCAGATGGCATTTAGAGGTTTTTGCTTCTGAACTCTTCATGTATTAATGTTAACTGATGGGACATAACTGTAAAGTGTAACCAGTCATATTATTAATATCAGGCAGTTATTCAATAAATCACAACAGGACTCAAATTTAGAGCAGGACAATCCTGCTCCTGAAAGTGCACAGACCTGCATAAACGAAATTTAACCTTACTTAAACACCTGATCCAAGGAAAATCAAAGTTTTCAGACTCACTAGAACTTTCCTTCTAAGTGTTTAGGTGCATGCTGGAGTTACACTCTGTAGTAACCCTCCAAAAGCAGCACTGGACATCCCTTATTTATAAAGTAAATACGTTCATTTTATTGTCCTGCTGACTTCCTCACCTTGGGTTTGACGCTGCTGAGTAGACGCAGCTTCTGTTTCTGCTCTTCAAACTGTCTCCTCTTCCTGTCCTCCTCCAGCATCCGCTGCTGTTGCTCCAGTCGTTTTCTGCACACAGACACACACACACTGATCAGAGGCCAGGTCTGGTGCACAGACATATTTCTGGCAGCATCAAAACATGAAGTCTTACTGATGCTCCTCTGCCATCTGCTTCTGTATGTCTGCAGGGAACTGTGGCCCCGGGGCCCTCATGCCCATGAACTGAGGCTGACCCATGAACTGCATCCCAGGGGTCTGCATGCCCATAGCCATCCCACCCTAGAAACAACAGGAGAGAGTTATTGAGACTAATTAGTGTGTTTACAGTGCTCAACACAAATGATGCATACACCTCTCACCGATATCTCTTTTAATTTAATTTTCTATAGGATGCTATGTAATATTATATCTATGTGCATACATTAGCAGTACCCATTTAGTAGTCAGCACTAAAGCCAAAACTGAAACTAATCTAACAAAAAAAAAAATACAATTACAGTCCAAAATTGAGTAAACCCAAACTAATGTGTTAGGAAAAATATTACATACTGTAACAAAAAGAGGAAAAATCAAGAGAAGCTTAAAAATACATCAAATTTAATCGTTTTTTTATTGTTTGTTTTGTTTTTTTGCAATACTAGGTTTGAAATTGAATGTATTATTCAATTCAATTCCATAAACGTTATTGTCTATCCCACAGGGGTTTGAAAATTGTCTTTAGACAGAGGCTTACGTAACAGCAAAAACAGAAATACACTTGCACAATTATTTAAAAAAATGATTTAAAAACCAATGGCAGTGGGAATAAATGTCTTCTTCTACTTAGGTTTTTTTGCTAAAGGGACTTCTTACTGTCTGCCAGATGAAAGTAACTTAAAAGAACCATTTAAAGCAGGGGTCTCAAACTCAAATTGGCAGGGGGCCATATCAGTGACTGACAATTCATAGGAGGGCCGCTTTAACATTAGAGCACAAAAAAAAAGTGGAAACCTGATGTAATTGATGCACTCAGACAATCTACCCTAGAGTATATGCAATCAAAGCTCCTTCTTTTTGTTTCTTATTGTACATATTATAGGGGTAGTTTAAATTGCTATGAACATACTACAATTTAATAATAGGCATAATAATTATTATTATTCTGTCCCAATCAATTGTTGCTTAAGCAAAAGAGCTTTTTGTGACTTTACTGGCAATTGTTCTTCTCAATATCTTTCTTTTTTTTTTTTTTTTTTTTGTAAAACTACAACAAAGAGGGGGAAATTATTTAGTTAAATTTTACTAATGCACTTTTTTTTTTTTTTTTTTTACAAATTTTAATATGCATATGAGGAAAATCTATTAAACGAGATGAGACCCTTAGAATCGAATATTAGCAAAAGGATCGCACAACACGATAAGGTTTGCACAACACGATACAGGTGGTATAAAACTAATTATAATCAACTGACCCTTAAATATTTTCAAAAACAGAGCTTTAGTAAAAATAGATCCCTTACAGACATATCTTTCAACGTTTAAATCAGCCCCAGAAGTAATATGCATGCAATTTATATTATCTATGTTCACTGAAATATTGATAAAAATATTAATTTTCATTTATGCTGATCATTATACATGGATGTTCTTAATTATGCTTAAGCTAACAATGCACATGGTCGTATAAACATGTTAACGTTTCCTTTATTGAAATAAGGATATAATTAGCTTAAGTATCAACTGATCATGGATTAATTTTTGCTCCCTGTGGTAGGGAGCATGTACAGTACCTCCTTATTGTCGGTAAATTGCATGAGTTCTTACTTCAAATTTAAAGGGATGGTTCACCCAAAAATGTAAATTGTCAACGTTTACTAATCATTCAGTTCTTCCAAACCTGTTTGAGTTTCTTTCTTCTGTTGAAAACAAAAGAAGATATTGTGAAAAATGTTAGGGAAAAAAAAAGCTTTTTTTTACCTACTATGGATGTCAATGGCTGTTTTTGTTCCAACATACTTCATAATGTCTTGTTTTGTGTTCAACACAACAACAAAAAAAATCATAGCAGTTTAGAACCACTTGAGTGTGAGTAAATGGAAAAGAAATGTTCTGTTTTGGATGAACTATCCTTTTAATGGCATTCAGAGACAGAGAAAAAGTTTTGTAAAAGCTGCGTTATTGACCCAAACAATTCTTTAAAAAAATTAGCTTTGGAGCTGAAACAGAAGTCCAACATTCAAAATGCATCATTATAATATATAAGCCATAAGTTTCCCGCTAACATGTATTACATGTATAAAACTTTTGTTTTTTAATGATTGATTTAATGACATAACAACATGACAAATTAAATACTTACTGTTACATTTGCAACTTATTACTGTTTGTCATCACGACTGAGAAATTAACAGATTAATTAATAAAGTTTTATAAACTCTGTAAACAGTTTGCTGGGTTGTTGGTTTGCATGTAATGCTGGCTAACAGAATACTTCAATAATATTTTTTGAGTCGTCAACACATTGGTGTGCATGTAAATGTGCTCACTGTCTGCTAAAAACAAAACCGACCTGTATTGGCATGGCACCAGGCATCTGTGCTCCAAAATTCATTCCCATCATGCCTTGCATGTTAGGCTGCATGACCTGGACCATGGGGAAGCCCTGCTGCTGCTGTTGCTGCATGGGCATCATTCCTGCCATTAAATAACAGCTTAAGTAAGAAACCGAACAACACAACACATTGTTTTTCATTTCAAATGTAATACAAGTTGATTCATTGTAGAAAAGAGTCCAATGCAAAACACAGACAAAATGTCAGCATCTTACCTTGCGGTGGTCCAATACCCCCTCCAACAGGGTACATAAAGCTAGAACAGAAGAGACGGGCACATTCAATATTGTAGTCATTTACTAGCTGCCCATTTCAACCCCCTGAAGCTCATTTCAGAGTCAAGCTAATGTCTTTAAACTATTGCCCTCCGCATTCAGGAGACTGAGGGAAATTTCAGCTAAAGGCAAACAATCAATCATACAACAGAGAAAACATTTAGGGAAACAGCCCGAGTCCATTATACTCGAAGGTTCTTCAAGTCATTGTGCCCTGGAGGAAATCAAATCATTCCAATATTGGCCGTCACTGTTTTCACATCTAAGAAATACATTACGATGAAATAGAAAAAGAGTCTTTATGGAATGAAGGCAGCATTTTAAACATGGTTATGAGCAGTGGGAGATTATACAAAAGGGTTGTATAATAAGAACAAAGTATTAAAACTGATGATCGGTTTTAGATGAAAATTAGGGCCTGAGGAACTTTTTTCTGTATTCAAAAACATTTCAGTAATGAAAAGTTAACTGAAATTACTAAATTTGTTCAATTTAATAATAATAGCAGATGCTAAAACAATATGTGTGCTTAAGTTTGTGTAGCAAAATCACAGTCAAAAGCTGTTTAATATCCCCAGAAAAGAATATACATACATTCTGAATGGGTACACAACACAGTTTTCTTCCAAAATATACCATTCCATGACATACACTGTTGTGATATTTTATACAGTTATACAGTAGAGCTGCACAATATACTGTTCAATATATCGATATCGCTATGTGCGCATCTGCAATAGTCACACACAGAATGTGCAATGTTGAGTTTATAAATTGGGATTATAGTTGACCAAAAGCCACATTTTAATACACATGAGGTTTGTGAAGTCACTGCAGTGTTGAACTATAACGGAATCAAAGTTTTACTTTTTAATTTACAGGTGTTTCTAAGGCCTGTAAGCATTCAGGAATAAGAGAGTTAATGTATTCAGGCACAAGCAATTGTACCGTTTGTAACTTTAATAAAAATGAATTGTATTAGACTATTTACACAATGAAGACTACATTGTTACTTTACATTTGTTTTTTCAATTTCATTACCTGAATGCTGTCAGACTTCTCAGAAAACAATAAAAAAACACTGTACAATTCACTTTTATCTATAATTTGTCTAGATTTTATGAATGATTCACTCCCCTACAAAATAATCCCAAATCAGTCTAAATGAATGAATACTTTGCAAATAGAGCCGTTTAAACTACAGCGGGGTAAATAAGTATTTAATGTGTCACCATTTTTCTCAGAAAACCTATTTCTAAAGGTGTCGTTGACTTGAAATTGTAACCAGAGGTTGATATGAACCGAAGAAACACATACTGTATATGATAAGAAAACAAATCTAATTAGTTTACAAATCAAGTTATGTGCAATAAAATAAAGTGACGCAGGGAAAAAGTATTGAATACTTGTAGAAAGGGAGGTGTAAACAGCAGTGAAAGCTCAGACAGCCGCTGAAATCTCTCAGTAGTTATTCAGCAATCCTCTGCCCTAAGTCATTGTAAATTAATATTAGCTGCTCCAGTCCAACATCTACATTATCAGAATGATGAAGATGAAACCAGAGTGGACATTTCAGCAAGACAATGATCCAAAACACAGCCAAGGAAACTCTCAAATGGTTTCAGAAAAAAAAATCAAGCTGTAGAATGGCCAGGCAATCACCTGACTCGAATCCAATAAAAAAGTATCTGGTGAAAAGTCAACAGCACCTTTAGAAATGTGTTTTCTGAGAAAAATGGTGACGTGTTCAATACTTATTTCCCCAACGATATATGGCGAAACTGTATCATATCGCAAAATACAAATCACAGAAAATATTGCAATGTCATATGTTTCCAATATTGTTCTATTATACAGCTAATTATTTAAATGACTATAATATTCTGTACACATTTACCACATTGAGACAACCACAGTGCCCTATGAAAATCATTGACTGAAACTGATGGATAATTAGCATTTCTCTGATGAATCATTCTGAGCCGTTTCATACACACAACATGAGGGCTCATGTTCAACTTCATTCATTACAGTTGTGTTTTTTGGAACAGTTTAATGAACTGGGCAGAAAACAACATTACATTCATTCATTCATTCATTTTCTTTTTGGCTTAGACCCTTTATTAATCTGGGGTCACCACAGCGAAATGAACTGCCAACTTATCCAGAATGTTTTACGCAGCGGATGGCGTTCCAGCTGCAACCCATCTCTGGGAAACATCCATACACACTCATTCATACTCACACACTAAGGACAATTTAGCCTACCCAATTCACCTGTACCGCATGTCTTTGGACTGTGGGGGAAACCGGAGCACCCGGAGGAAACCCACGCGAACGTGGGGGAGAACATGCTAACTCCACACAGAAACGCCAACTGACCCAGCCGAGGCTTGAACCAGCGACCTTCTTGCTGTAAGGCGACAGCACTACCTACTGTGTCACCAACAACATTACACTTAAGCTCAATTAAAAGTTATCCAGTCAAGTAGTTTGGGGTCTAATATAATTAAATCCTTACTTTCTCAATCATAATCAAACCATTTTTATGGCAAATGAAGATTCCTACTTGTACTTTAGTACATTGTAAACCCAACAGTCAACTTTATCAAATGAAATTAGTGTAGTTAACTCAAAATTGACAAAGTTAATTCTACTCATTTGAAAAGAGTTTTGAGCTCAGTGTTGAAGGTAATGTGTTAATTAAATACCTCAGTACTTCAACTTAAATGTAGTAAGTTCACAGTACTCATATAGATTAGTTTTTTAACTCAAATGGTTTGTTGTAATCGGTTTCCTCAAACGGTTTGAGTTGCCTTAACTTACTGGGTTTTACAGTACTCAGTTGGTTTGAGTTCTCTTCATTTATTGGGTTTTACTGTGCTCAAATTGCTTCATTTACTCAAATGGATTAAGTTCACAGTACTCATTAGGATTAGTTTTTGAACTTAAATGGTTTGAGTTACCTTAACTTTTTGGATTTTACAGTGGAGTCACGTGACCACACTGTTTATTCTTCTGCGTCGAGACCCCTCAACAAGGCTGACGTGCGCCACTCAAAAAATTTGCAACGATGCGCAGTGCAAGCTCTGTGATTGGTTGGTTTAGTATCATTGACAAGTGTGGGCGGGGTCCAAGAGAGAGGAGCGAGCCTGTTGGAGCGAGTGTTTTTACAAGTGTCGAGTCTCGTGGAAGAGCCCCATATAGAGACTTTTAGTTTGTGTTTACCTTATGATTAAATTTGTTGCACGTCCGCAAGATCCTGCCTCTAAATGAGTAAGTTTGACTTTAACTTCGTGGTTTAACACCCATGAAGAAAGCGTGAATTTAAAATATTATTTACAGGATATACAAGGGCTATTTTATTTAAAAGAGACACTGCTTATGATTATTTATATTAAAAGTATAAAATAAGTAATCATTGAATATAATTTATTTTATTTCATAATTTATTTTTGTTTAAAATAAGTAGTGCAAGTTATTTATTTTCACTTTGTTTAAGAAAAAAAGTGACTGTTGGTTTTAGGCCAGTAGATAGTGTGTGTTTCCTTCAATTATTTTAAACTCAAGTAATGCTCCCTTTATTAAAGAATCGCTCGCTTATGTGAGCATATTTACTGTACAAAATGTGTCAGTGAGCTATGAGGGAAAAATTTTTATTAAAAAAATAATTGTTCATTAAATCACAATCGAGTTAAAATGTTCAATTAATCGAGATTTAGATTTTTAGGCCAAATGGCCCAGCCCTATGTGTACAGTCTTTTTTTAGATATAAAAAGTGGTATTCCTTGAGGTGAATGTGAACAAAGTATTAAAAAAATATTCAAAAAAGTTAAATAAGCAGAGGTTTATGGTTTTCTAGGGAGTCAAACAGTATTCAAGTACATAAATTGAACAATTAAATGTAAAACAACATGGTCATTAAAGTATAAATAATTTTTTTAATTATATCTTTAATAAATAATCTAATCCTGCAATGTGAGACTATTGCGGACACACACATTGAGATATCGATGCTCAAATGATGTATTGTTCAGCCCTATTTAGTATCTTCATTCATGAAGTAACTCGTCCACAGTTAGCCTATATTTTATTGGCTTTGCCAGAAGTCTAAAATGTGAGCTACAGTAACACTCCATGAGGCTTTCTGGCATAGCGAGATCTGTCTGTCTGTGTTGTATCTGTTCGCCTGCAGGCTCACAGCTTTATGGCACTCACAGAGACTCACTATGATGACACAGAGGGAGATGAAAAAAATAAAACACTGGATTAAGGCAGATTAACATTCAAAGAGAGATCTGCTGTGACATCAGATCACATCAATCCACCATTTTAAACCATCACTGCCAGCATGCATCCATTCATCCATCAGCAAAACTACAAAACCTAAGCAAACAGCAGTTTAGTTTTAAACAAAACGAATCATGTATCAATATTTGCTGAAAGCAGTTGTAAAATACAAAGAATCTTGCACTGTGGTGAGATAAAATAATTATAAAATAAGTGATGTAAAGATGATTTAGTTTATATGTTTTACGTGAACTGTTTTGAATAAATGTGACTAATCACAAATAATAAATCCTAACCACTATATATTCTAACTATCTAATGCTGAATATTTCATTGAAACAAATCTGCATTTGGTGTCATTTCTGCTAAATATTATGCCACTTCTTTCTGACTGAAATGACAGTGAGTGACCATATTCTGTTGCATTAAAAACAGAAGAGTGTGAATCTGTCAGTGTTTTATTAAGTTAGATGCCCCCAAAAAACTGATGAACATGAATCTGTTTTTTCCTTGATTGTTAGTACAAATTAAATCTCTATTAAGGGGCACTAAAAGACTAAACTGTCTTTCTTCCTCTAGGTTCATCTTCCTGTTCATAACCGTTTCATTGAAACACACTGTTTTGACAAGCTGTCCAGACTCTGTAGTAGGCTAAACACCCACTGTTATGACTGTGTGTCAGTTTTGCATATTAAAATATATGATAAAATCTACTGTGATGTAAGGGCTGAATGTTATAACGAAAAATTGCCGATAATTATTGTTATTAGAATATTTGTATTTACAATATCCATAGAGGTGCGATGAATTTAAATTAAATTATAAATTGAATTAAAATTTAAATTATAGATTATTAATTTATTAATTTAAATTATAGATTGTTTATCCAATCAGAAGCAGCCTTACTATTTTATACAACCTCCCCACTGTGCTGTTCTGCTATTAGCTAAAGCGGCACAAAAGTAAACATAAAACTGAAAAGACCTTTTAGAATCAGTCTTTCTGAAAACTTTTTTGAAAATTTTTAAAACTAATGTTGTCACAATACTGGAATTTCTAACTTCAATACATTGAAAAATACCGACATTCGATACAACTTTCGATACTGTGAGGAAATATGCACTTGCCATCTTGCCAAAAGACACCAACTGGGCTGTGTACTGTAGTGCACTTACATGCAGTGCATGTGTCAACTGCTGCGGGTGAGAAGAGAGTGTGAGAGCGCAAAGCCGGAATAGATACGAACCAAAAGCAAGATAATATTGCTTTAAATATTCCAGTATCAATACTAATCGAACTATCGATATTTTTGAGGACACCGGTAAATTTTAATTTATTTCTTAATTTATGACCTCTTTAATCCACTATTGCATTTCAATAAGACTTATCTCCGACTCTGAACACTACCCTAAACCAATAGTGTTCACAAAAAACAAACGTGAGATAAAAACATACTTTCTTGTGCAGCCATTTCATTTCAGCTTGTTTTTGCAAGTCTTTGAGCTCTTTTGTGATGTTTTACGGGACTTGAATGCTTCACAAGTCCAATTCTACAAGCTACAGACAACGTTTCTAGCCATTACATACTATAGAGATTTTTATGTCATGCAAACATCAAAATGTATTAGTTTACAAAAACCATACACTATGGTAGGTGTTTTTGAGATCACAACAGCAGTCCACGCAGCCATGCCAAACATTTTCTATGAATGAGGGTCTGAAATGTGTGTTAAAAAGGAAAGAGCTGTTGGTGCTGTACTGCCTCTAGTGTTCATTTTACCTAAAAAGAACAGTTATATTAAAATTTTAAATATAAGTTTTGGGATTTTTGCAAAAATATAGAAAGCAGTCCATTTTTCCAATGAACCCGAGTTGAAAGCTTCCAATTTATTCCATATTTTCAACCAAACAATGTTTTAGATGGGCTATTCCTCAAAAATGCAGGAAGCCCTAAACCCTTTTTATGCTTTCACAAATAATCGTCTCTAGCTTCCAGAACTCAATACAGGAATTTCAGAACTGTCAAACGCCTCAGACACCTTTGTCCCGGGTGGGTGGGCAGGCTTATTTATTTACTGACTTTAAATAACAGATTGCAGCTATGACATTGCTGTCTTCAGTCCTTTTTTCCAAACTCTCAGACTTGATAAGCATCTTTTAAGGTGTTGGCAGCAACAATACAGTTACCCCGGTTTCAATAAACTCCCAATGCCCTCCACTACTGCTGTTTGAGATGCTCCAACATATGGAGGATGCTAATCACAGCTTCAGCCACCAGACTGGGTTTAACTTTATGAAGCAATATAAGTGACCAAAAAGTTCACCAATCACCATAATACACTCATCAACAAAAAATGATGCGTTAACCAAACGTTAGGTCAAACCCATTGCTGGCTAATTTTTTTTATTAAATTTAAACTACACTTTTTTTCCACAAGGGTTGAGCTTGTCCATATTTGACCCAACATTGGGTTAAAACTGTACACTGAAAAAATGCAGGGCTGCTTTTTCTATATTTTGACTTTAAAAAGGAGCAATATGAAGGATTTGTATTCTGCAGTGGCCATTAATTTAACTGTATAGCCAGCAATGAAAAGCAGTCTTGATACTGGAATTCAGTACCAAAGGATACTGAAATTTTAAAAACGTTCATTTCCTGCTAACATTTGAGCGCCGTTGAGCGCGTTCTAAAACAGTGATTTGCCATTGTGTTCATGTTCTCAACAGAAATGACTGTGATTGGCCGTGAAGGTCATCACCTCTGTTTACTGAGTGTAACTACAGATACAGGGACACTGGAGCGTTTTAAAGCCACTGTTACGTTTCACGTATGTTTTGTGGTGTTCTGTTGTTTGTTTTCTGTTTTGCGTTCTCTTCTCTCTCTCTTCCGTTGTGTATCCTGTCCTGCTTTAGGTGTGCAACCACTGGTTGAGGGGACTGTCAATCATCATTGTGACTCAATCGGCACCAATCAGGAGCTGGTCCGCACAGTACAAAAGCCTTGTGCTTGTGCTGTTTTTAAGGATTGCTTGGCTCACAGCCAGACTCCTCACTTCTGTCGGCCGGCCCGTTCACTTGTGTTTGCTTAGTTTGCTTAGAACTGTGTTCATTTTTCTCTCAATTTAAGTGATTGATTTATTAGATAATCTTGCGTAGCTCAATTTAGTATCTATTGAGAAGTTAAACGATCTTTATGAGAATTGGATTAATAGCTCTTGTTTTGCTAATGGCTTACAGTGTGTACTTTACGAGAACTCTAGTAATTTGAGCAGCTTAGTATTTATATTTGTTTTTAGTTTATGGAGGCATTGCCACATGTGTAATTATGTTTTAAAGTAGTTATGAAGTTTAGTTAAGCAACGTGCTGAAGATTACGGTTTTGTTTCTGCATTTTTCTTTGGTTAGTTAGTTTAGTGGGTTGAGGTTTAGTTAGATTGTTTTGTTATATTTATTTCTTTGTTTTGGCAGCCCTATGGTTTACTTTGTTTAATTTGATTATTTAAAATTACATTTACATTACATCTAATTTCCTATATTCATTGTTTGACATTCTCGGTTTAATAAATACTTATTTTTTGTTTCACTTAAACAGCAGTTGCGTCTTCTCCTTTTTCATCCAGCATCATTAGAGACTTACTAATTGTTATGTTTCATCCATTTAATAACTTAATAACTTAAACACATAACAGCCAGTGCTGAGTGATGTTTAGACCAATTGTATGTAAAAAAATCTGCTGCGCTCATTCCACCCAATAGGAAAATAAACACAAGAAACAAGACAGCGCTGAGCAAAAGACACTAACATCAAGTTAGCCTGTGCTCCTCATTTACAACAATGCCAAAACTGAAAGTATTCGCTGTTAAACATTTATTCCATAAAGCAGATCTATGTAGAACTCTGCAGTTATTTAGTTTCACGGCAGGTATCAACATTACCCGGTGCTGCAACGTTTGAAACTAGACATTCATTATTCAAGCCGTTCAGTAAGAGACTAAAGCCCTTCAGGTAAATAAAACATGAAGCTGGCCTTTCCATCATTTCTGACAGCTATGTGCTCTACTTTAGAAAACTTTGGTACATTCAAAGAGGCTTACTGGCTCGATGTCAAAATGTGTAAGCTCAGTGACACACATGAGGGTGATAGCATCTTGAGTCGGTCAACTATTTAAGAAAAACAGCATTGCAGTTCAACTATGAGTGTATATGAGTGCAAGCAGGTCACTAGCAACAATGGAGCAAAAAATAAGTGAAATAAACAGTGCTTTATGGGTTTCTGGGCAGTCTAACAGTATTCAGGAAAATACATAACAATAATAAATGTAAAATAATAAAAAAAAATGTAAAATAACACTACATAGTCAATAAAATTAATCCTTATTAGTTATTTATCTTGTGCCTAAATTATTTAAACCCTCTTAAAATGCTCACACATTTACAGGCTTTACAAACAAGCAAATGACAACTTTCACTTTTATTGTGTTTTGATGAGTGGTTTCTGGTCAACTATAACATCAACTCAACATTGCATATCTTGTGATGTGACTATTGCTATTACGTGTAACATTAGATTGTTTTACATCAACAATGGCAAAGTTTAGTTACAGTGCCTAGCAAGCATTAATAAGTGAATTAAATTTCATGCTGCATAATTGTATCAAATATCTTTATTTATTGTGGCTAAACTGATTTTAAAAATATGAACTTATCTTTTCCCATATTCTGACTACTCCAGGTATGGATTCAAAATAGAGGGGTTTATTATATTTATGCATGATTTCTCAACAAAATCATGGTCCTAAACAATCTAAAAATCTTTTTTTTTTTAAATATGCAGACCGAGCTGTGAAATAAACAGATTAATATAAAGATCCATGACTCATGATCATTTGCTTTCATTAACTCAACATTTGCAAACTGACCATTCACAATTCAATTTTTATAAATATCAGCAGCATTTGTGTTGAATCTATACGCAATGAACTGAATCAACAATTGAATCAAAAAATGAAAAATGGTATTGAAAGGAGAGTTTGTGAATGAAAAATGACGACTTTAATCTGAATCAATAGCCTAATCAATAGCCCTACTCAATTATATGCATAAAAATTCAAATCAAAGACTTCCCGACCCAGAACTCATTAATGGTCGAACTGGTCACAACAATTTGCTCTGTTGACCAACAGAAATACTTTGGGGTTTTTTGTCAATTAAATGCATCTTTACTTTGTAAATCTTTAGTTATCGCACAATGGTGTTTTCGCTGGTTAGCAGGTTATGAAGCTGTAAATAATGTTCGGTTTTTTTGCACTTAATTATATGTGAACTGTGTTTCACTTCAGAAAACCTCATCGTCAGGAGTCATGGGTAGTAATTATGACTTGCATGCATACTTTTTTTTTTTTTTTTTAAATCTCAAAGTAATGGCAACCACTGACCTCCAGAGGACAATGGTTTCAGCTAAAAAATATATCTTCTTTACTGTTCTACTGAAAAAAAGAATGCTACATTCATCTTGGATGGCCTGTGGGTGAGTAAAGTGACATGAAACTTTCATTTTGGGGTGAACTGTTCCTTTAAATGGACATCAGCATAATTGCTGACTGGCTATCCCTCCCCACTGAAAATTAAAACAGAAACCCTCAGAACTTCTAATAGTTTTAATTAAAACTGGCTTGGTCCCTGTGGATCTCTACTGGTGGTGTATTAAAATCCCAATGGAGTATTTCCCAAAACACACAAGAAACCACTCAAATGCACTGGTTTGAATAGTTAACAGTTGACAATTTGGGAGGTTTTGCAGTGGCAACCTTTAGAACTGAGCAGACAACAACCTGGAAAGCATTTGCAAAACTAAAAATAAAATAAGTACAATTACGTGCACGCTGTAATATTTGTAGAATTAAGTTACTGTATCATACGTGTATATGATGTAGGTAAATGTTAGTTATCGCACAATGGTGTTTACGCAGGTTAACAGGTTATAAAGCTGTAAATAACGTTCAGTTTGTTGCACTTAGTTATTTGTGAAGTGTGTTTCACTTCATAAAACCTCATCGTCAGGAATTATGGGTAGTAATTATGACTTGCATGTGTACTTTTTTTAATCCTAAAGTAACGGCAACCACTGACCTCCATTGTGGATACCAGAGGACAATAGTTTTAGCTAAAAAAAATATCTTCTTTACTGTTATACTGCAAAAAGAATGCTACCTTCATCTTGGATGGCCTGAGGGTGAGTAAATTTATATGAAACTTTCAATTTGGGGTGAACTATCACTTTAAATTAAGGGTGCCTAATATTGCTCCTATAAAGGTCCAAAAAGCAAACTTGCTTGAAATATTTACCAAACCGTATATTTTCTAATTTGCCATGGGTAATTTTCTAATTTATTTTGTAATATTTAACATTAACTAGAAAACGTTGCTTTAAATCATAATGACTAATGCAGTATAATTTTTTACATTTTAAAATGAACTTATTAAAGTAAAACATAATCCTATTTATTACACGTTCAATGCTGAATACACCAGTCAAGCTTACTTTGGTTTGCTCGCAGAAGACTTGTGCAGTTTGCTGACTGTTACTATTTACATTTCAAAAGTCTTATTCATTTACAGTATTTAATTGGATCATTTAATATCAGGTGGCTTTTTTTGTAGCTCAGCAATAAAACAAAGAAAGAAAAGGTTACGTTAAATTTGAAATGACGATCACTTTCAAAGGCATTCACCCCAACCACCTCCACATCATTCTCTCTCTCTTTTCAGATGGGATGGCGGGCCAAATCAAAGGTTACCATTTGTCAACTTTGGCCGGCGGGCCCTACTTTGGGCATCTCTGCTTTAAACGTACATCAGCATCACCGCTGACTGGCTATTAATCCCTACTGAAAAAACACAATAGAAACCCTCAGAACTTTTAATTGTTTTAATGAAAACTGACTTGGTCCCTGTGGGTCTCTACTGGTGCTGTGTTAGTATCCCAATGGAATATTTCCCAATACCACTCAAATGCACTGGTTTGAATAGTTTACAGTTGAGAATTTGGGACGTTTTTGCAGTGAAAACCATTAGAACTCTGAGTTCAGACCACAACCTGGAAAGCATTTGATAGACTTCAAATTAAAGAAATGTTAATAAATTAAACAAACAATTACGCGTTACTTAGGTTGTAATATTTGTAGAATTCATTTATTGTATTATACATGTATATAATGTAGGTAAATGTGAATGTAGCTTGAAAACATTCGAGTATTAAACACTCTGGGCAATTTTACAGGTAATAAAAAATATATTTTCGTCATCGACGAATAGAAAAATAAGAGAAACCAAAAGAAATGCAGGGTTTTAAACACGACCAGTAAATGTCCATTTCTGGTTAGCAGTAAGTCGACTGACAAGCGGCTTAATGACGTCTGAGCATCAACATCTATATGTCTCCACATGTTTGACACGAGAGAAAACGCCAAGAAAAAGAAAGGACTGTAAAAATGACGGATGATGATCTGATGCAGCATGATAAACGTCACATCACCATCACAGCTGACCAGCATCAGCCATTAACACTGCAGACGCTTCTCTAAACAAAGTGAAACCGAGCGGGACCCACGGCTGAATTTCTAAACACACTCGTGAATTTACACGTACTTGCCTTAGCGGGCGTGTGCATATACACCAATGAATAGATAACAAAGCGTTAAAGTGTGAAATTCTGTACCTGCCACCTCCCCCTGATCCGGGCCGAAGCGCCATCTTAAACAGCTCAATGAAGTGACGTCATCAGACAAGAGAGACGTGCGCCACTTCCGGGGTCACACCGTCAGCTGCGTCACCTCCATTACAACGTTTGCAGAATGATTGGAAGCTTCAAAGCTAATAGGTTCGATTTTATAATCGTACATATTTATCTACAGCCTTTTATGTTTCGTGTTTCGTGTATTAATTGAAGTATGCTTCATGATATGATATAATGCTAAACCTTGACATTAGCACTATAAACGTTAAAGTAAGCTATCATGTTGTGTGTATTTCACATGTCATTTATCGCTTCAGAGTTTTGTAAATACTAGCACTGGTTTTGTTTTTGTTCTTTACCTGAGCTCGTTGCAGTTCTTGTGTTGTGCAGGCGATGGCGCTATTGCAATGTTTGTTTCACAGATCTGAAATAGACCCGGGTTCGCACCAGGGGGCACTAAACCTCACTCTCAGCATCCTGAACGGTTTATGTGTGGGGAAATGGACATTCAGTGCCTACAGAAAACCATCATACTCTGTCAAAATCTATACCGTTAATCACATTACACCCTGCTGTTTAAAGATGTTTGGGTAAAGCTGTCGAAAGGCATGTTAGGAGAAGGCTACATAAACATTTACAGTTTTTCTCAATTACTTTGGTACATTTTTCAAAACAGACTTAACACAAAACTGTGAGTGCAAATCTCAATACTGTTTGCTGAAAGGTCAGAACTTTATTGTAGCCTATGTCTGCAAAATGTAGTTACCCAAAACATTTCATTCATGCTTTAAAAACCTAGTTATTGTGTCGGTATTTTGGCCAAGACCACCAAAACGTAAAGTGGATTTGTCATAGTATGAGCCACACTGCTCAAAATGATTAGTTGTTTTTTCACCATGACAGTTAACCATGGAAATTAAAGTTTAAATGAACATTTGTTTTTATACAGTATGTTTATTTGTGTACAAATGTATTACATGCAAGTACAATTTTGCTTGTCCAAATACTGTATTGTATAATTCATATTTCTTATTATACCACAGATACACAAAAATACTACAAAATATCATCCATGAATATATATATATATATATATATATATATATATATATATATATATATATATATATATATATATATATATATATATATATATATATATATATATATATATATATATATATATATATTCAATTGAAGTCAGAATTATTAGCCCCCCTTTGAATTTTTTTTTCTTTTTTAAATATTTCCCAAATGATGTTTAACAGAGCAAGGAAATTTTCACAGTATGTTTGATAATATTTTTTATTCTGGAAAAAGTCTTATATGCTTTATTTCAGCTAGAATAAAAGTAGTTTTTAGTTTTTTAAAAATTGTTTTAAGGTCAAAATTATTAGCTCTTTTAAGCTCATTTTTTTTCGACTGTCTACAGAACAAACCATCGTTATACAATAACTTGCCTAATTACCCTAACCTGCCTAGTTAACCTAATTAACCTAGTTAAGCCTTTAAATGTCACTTTACAGTTTTTCTCATTTGGTTTGGCTCATTTCTTGAAACAGGAATTACATTCTCAACACTGTAAGATTGTTTTGTAAAACAGTCTTACGGTTCAGCACAACACTATAGCTCACTTGCAAAAGCTCATATATTCCCCAAAACTGTCTAATGTCTTACTGGCTGGGGGCTAATAATTCAGGGGGTTTATTAATTCTGACTTCAACTGTATATATATATTATATGAATAATAACGCAAATTTTATTGCAACTAGAGGTCATTTACCAATTTAGCAGACATTAGAATCAATGTCAATATCAGATATTTATGGTGTAAACATGCGTGTATACAAATGTTTGATAATTGAATAAACAGTTTTGAATGTGATGGCTTTGCGATGAAAAATTATTGAGAAGTTGTGAACAGTTTGACAGTGTAAGTGACAATTGACTCAACAGATTTGATCAACAGCCATATGCAATTGTTTTTGTCCAAACAACAGATAGTTGTACTTACTGTTTGCACACATGTGCCAAAGCGTTTGTCATTTGCTTAAATCAATAACAAATGCTAATCTAAAGTGAACAATAAGCTAATTGTTCAGAGATCTAAACTTATTGCTTTAAAAAAATAAAAATTTTAATTGAGAATTGAGCCAAAGCAATTGAGGAAAATTGTAAAAGGCTGGAAAAGTTATTTGGGATGTGATTTGATTTCAGATAAATACAGTAATTATTTCAAAGGAGTATGATGATTTTCTATAGTCACTGTGAGTATGTGGCCCTTTTATGTATTGCATTGTCTTCTTTTACTTTACATATCAAATTCAGTATTTTAGAAATATGCTTTCATAAAAAGGGTCCTAGAAAGATTAGGATTATCTTTAAGTTAGATGTAAGTGTGTTGCAGTCTGTATTAATCTAGATGTTTTTAGTATCATAGATATTATATTATTTGTTTAAATTATATTTTTTTAAATTCTATTTATTATTTTAATATTTTTTTTATTATTACATTTTTATAATTTTAGTTTTTATTATTAACTGTTTACAGTATTTTAGTATATTATTAAAGTACTGACAATACTAAACTGTTTTATTCAATTCAGTATTATGATCAATTTTATCTCGGGGTTCGTATAATGCCTTTTTAAAATTTTTATTTCCGTTTTACTTGTTAAGCACATCAGATTCTAAAATAAATGATATAACATGATAATGTTGTTATTTTTTTTTTCAGTTTCGACTTTTATTTGAAAATGTTTGTAATGTGCTTTTGTGATTTTTCTTTATTTTGTCTTTATAGTGGGCAGCACGGTGGCTTGATGGTTAGCACTGTCACCTCACAGCAAGAAGGTCGCTGGGTCGAGGCTCAGCTGGGTCAGTTGGCATTTCTGCATGGAGTTTGCATGTTCTCCCCGTGTTGGCGTGAGTTTCCTCTGGGTTCTCTGGTTTCCCCCACAAGTCCAAAGATTTGGTATAGGTGAATCGAATAAACTAAATTGATCGTAGTTTTTGTGTTTAAATGAATGTGTATGGATGTTTCCCAGTACTGGGTTGCAGCTGGAAGGGCATCTGCTGTGTAAAACATATGCTGGATAAGTTGGTGGTTCATTCCGCTGTGGGGACCCCTGATGAATAAAGAGATTAAGCCGAAGGAAAATGAATGAATGAATGAATGTCTTTATAGTTTTAACTTAATTCACATTTTATTATTATTATTATTTATAACTTTGTAGTGTTTGTTATCTATACTTTTGTTTCAATTTTTAGTTCCGAGATAAAATATATTTTAGTTTTAATATTTTATTTTATTTAATTTTAGATATTAAAGTTTTAAATTTTTAGCTTACCCGACACCCTATATATACCCTATATATACAGTTGAAGTCAGAATTATTAGCCCTCCTGAATTATTAACCCACCTGTATTTTTCCCCCAATTTCTGTTTAATGGAGAACAGATTTCAACACATTTCTAAACATAATATTTTTAATGACTCATTTCTAATAACTGATTTATTTTATCTTTGCCATGATGACAATAAATAATATTTCACTAGATATTTGTGAATGTAATTCCTGTTTCAAAAAATGAGCCAAACCAAATGAGAAATACTGTAAAGTGGCATTTAAAGGCTTAACTAGGTTAATTAGGTTAACTGTGCAGGTTAGGGTAATTAGGCAAGTCATTGTATAACGATGGTTTGTTCTATAGACTATCGAAAAAATGTAGCTTAAAGGGGCTAATAATTTTGATCCTAAAATAGTTTTAAAAATATTGTAAAACTGCTTTTATTCTAGTCGAAATAAAACAAATAAGACTTTCTCCAGGAGAAAAAACATTATCAGACATGCTGTGAAAATTTCCTTGCTCTGTTAAACATAATTTGGGAAATACATAAAAGAAAAAAAATTCAAAATGGGGCTAATAATTTAATTCTGACTTCAACTGTGTGTATATATATATATATATATATATATATATATATATATATATATATATATATATATATATATATATATATATGCTATTATTTAAAAAAAATTAAAATCAGGAAACTGAGGGAGTTGCATATGCATTACTATTTTCTTTTTGCATTTCCCTTCTACAATTGAGCAAGGATTAGCTTTTTTAAAATGAAGGATCGTCATCTCTTCCAGATATCCTGATATACATACGTTTTTATTATAAGATAATGAGTATTTACAGTTGAATTTACAATTACAATTTACAAGCTAATTTTAAAAATCCCCCCAAAACTTTTTTTATTTTTAAATAATGGTCCCATGCAGAGTGGAGGTGGCCTCAGTTTAGCAGTGTTAATGCATTGGACAAGATTGATATTTCTCTTCAACTCAAGCCCATTCATCTTTCTGAACAGGCACCTTACATAAGCATTAGGATCCATTGAGGAGGCTTGAAGGATGCGGTTTCCCCACTGAGAGCGGCGGGTTTAGCTCGAGGCCAGTGAATCTGTGAGCCAGGTGAACATTAACCCACAGCATCCCACCAATCTCCATAAATCACCACATCACCAGTCACAATCCTTTACAGTATGAGCTCAGCGCTGAATATAGTCACTCACATGTAAACACAAAGCCCCGATGCATCCATTCTCATTCCCAAACCTAGAGATCAATAAAGCAGCACAGATTCACAAAGAGCAGAGGGATGCATTCCTTCAGTGGGTCTGTGGGGTCGAGAAAGTGTCTGTTTGCATTTGGTTTCTCTTCTGTAAGGATTTCACCATCATTGTGTCTTTAGTGCAGTGTGTGTGGCGTTAATAGATGCGGAACAATGAGTGATTAATAATGACATTTTTATTCCTCTGCGCTCTTTTTGATTCTAGTCTTCAGCTTGTCCAGCTATTAAGCTCTTTATGGTTTGTTTCACTCACTGGACATCCTGGATATTTATGAACTGAGGAAATTCAACTAAATTTATGAACTGTGTGTGTATTTTTAAGAGAGTGTATTTCCATATACTGATATTTGTTGCAGTAATCCAAATAAATAATATCTAAAAATAGAAAGCTGAAAAAATGGTGTCTTCAAAATTGTTTCACGCAATTTATACATGTTAACAAATTAAATTTAGTAAAGTTTAATTTTAATTTATTTGTTTAAATTCAGCCTAAATAAATTGTTTACCACCACGTAACTTAAAAAAATAAGTAAATCCAAGGAGTCATCTTTTATATATTTGATATATTTTCATAATAATAATGAAAGTTTGGTAAATGACACACACAAACTGAATGTGTGTACATATTATAAAGTAATAACACAACTTTCAATAAAAATATGTAACTTTCTGTACTTTAGATAAAGAGTTCATATGCATAAACCAAAAGTATTTTTCTCTGGTTCCTTGAATCAGTAATTTCACTTTTATGGGAAAGAATAGGTTATTTTCGTCGATTTTAACATGAAATAACTGAACATAATCATAAGAGGCAGAGAAAAATGCTCATTGTAGAAGAAAATTGTAGATGGCTTTTGCATCTGAACTCATATTTTAAAACCATATTATTATTATTTATTTATTTAATAACACAAATGATGTTTAGTAATATTAATAACACATAATAAAAACAAAACTAAAATGTTTTTTATAAAATGAAAAGTTTCCCAATTACACACACACACACACTGTATGTGTGAACATATATTATGATAACTATGAAAATGTAAACTGCGTATCTAGTATTATTATTATTTATTTAATAACAAAAACAAAATGCATTAATAATATTAATATATATATTAATATATATATATATATATATATATATATATATATATATATATATATATATATAGATAGATAGATAGATAGATAGATAGATAGATAGATAGATAGATAGATAGATAGATAGATAGATAGATAGATAGATAGATAGATAGATAGATAGATAGATAGATAGATAGATAGATAGATAGATTTAAAAATTATTTTGACAAAATTCTAAATTGTAAATTATCTATTAAAAACTATATCATCATTTTTAATAACAAATATAATATTTGATCATTATACCAAATATAAAACTAAAACATTTCAGATAGATAGATAGATAGATAGATAGATAGATAGATAGATAGATAGATAGATAGATAGATAGATAGATAGATAGATAGATAGATAGATAGATAGATAGATAGATAGATAGATAGATAGATAGATAGATAGATAGATAGATAGATAGATAGATAGATAGATAGATAGATAGATAGATAGATAGATAGGTAGATACTGTAGATACTGTAGATAGATAGATAGATAGATAGATAGATAGATAGATAGATAGATAGATAGATAGATAGATAGATAGATAGATAGATAGATAGATAGATAGATAGATAGATAGATAGATAGATAGATAGATAGATAGATAGATAGATAGATAGATGGATAGATAGATACTGTAGATAGATAGATAGATAGATAGATAGATAGATAGATAGATAGATAGATAGATAGATAGATAGATAGATAGATAGATAGATAGATAGATAGATAGATAGATAGATAGATAGATACTGTAGATAGATAGATAGATAGATAGATAGATAGATAGATAGATAGATAGATAGATAGATAGATAGATAGATAGATAGATAGATAGATAGATAGATAGATAGATAGATAGATAGATAGATAGATAGATAGATAGATAGATAGATAGATAGATAGATAGATAGATAGATAGATAGATAGGTAGATACTGTAGATAGATAGATAGATAGATAGATAGATAGATAGATAGATAGATAGATAGATAGATAGATAGATAGATAGATAGATAGATAGATAGATAGATAGATAGATAGATAGATAGATAGATAGATAGATAGATAGATACTGTAGATAGATAGATAGATAGATAGATAGATAGATAGATAGATAGATAGATAGATAGATAGATAGATAGATAGATAGATAGATAGATAGATAGATAGATAGATAGATAGATAGATAGATAGATAGATAGATAGATAGATAGTTAGTTATGAACACAAAATGTTTCATATATTTATAAACTGCTTTTCAAACGTACATTTTTGATCTCAGTTTGAGATAGTGTTAGCAATTAGCTCTGGCAGAGATTGGCCTCGTGACCTCTGACCCCTGCTGGGTTCTGCTGCCCATTAAAGGCCTTTGGGGCTCAGCTGGAGTTGATGTAGTGCCCATTCTCTTCTGACCACTAAACACACACACGCATTCAGTTTGCAACTTCCATTTTCTGTCCCTTTGTGCGCTCCCTCTGTTCTCTGTGTGTCCACGCTGCTCTCCTGTTGACCTCTGAGTCTTAACACAGAGAGCAGGCCTATACAGCATATACAGTTTATCTTATATGTGACTGTATATTTAGAATGGGCCAATCACATGCAATCACTTGTGACTGATAGATGCACAGAGGAGTGGTATATTATTGTTAAAGGAAGTTTTTTCCTTTACTTGTATTAAACATTTATTAGTTTCTTTTGCCTGTTGAACACGAAATAAGATATTTTATTTTATATTTATATACCTGTAACCATTGTCTTCTATAATATTGTTTAAAGACTGTATTTTCTTTAGTACACAGACAAAAGAATCTCATTTCACTCAAGGAAGAGTAAATAGTGAGAAATTTTTCATTTGGGGCCGGTTGGGGGGGGGGGGTCGTTAAATGAGACTTTTTTCATACAAGGGTAAATTAAATACAGTTTGTAGCATTCAAATAATAATGTAAATGAGATACTTTAAATACTTTTTTTGTTGTTTAAGATTATTGTTAGCCCAGAAAATTGTTAGCCTAAAAAATAAATATGCAAAAACACATTAAATTTTAACAAAACACATTAAACACAACAAAAATCACTTAAACATTAGGTCAAATGAAAATGAACAAGTTATGAATGAGTTATTATTTAAAAATATACAGTGCTCAGCATAATTGAGTACACTGCATTTTGCAAATTAATGTTTTTAATAATTTATAGGTAAAATATTTTGGTGCATTTGAACAAAATAGATTTATTAAACGGACATATTTACTAAAATAACATTTAAGTCACCGAACATCTTTAGAACTAGAAACATAATACATTTAAATTCATGTAAAATACTGGAAAAAAGTTACAAACTACAACATGTCAACAAAATTTTTACAGTTTTTTGTTTTTCTTGAATTTTACTTTTTAAAAAATGTTTGTTTAATATTTTTCCATAACATAAATTTGGGTGCTAGTTTTGGACTGTTATCGTTAGTTATCTTGTCAGATTAGCTCCAGATTTGGCTTCAGTACTGACTAAACTAATGTATATGCACAAATATATTGTAAAGCATCCTATAGAAAATATTAATTTAAATGAGAAATTTGTAAGGGATGTACTCATATAAACTGAGCACTGTATATACCGTTGAAGTCAGAATTATTAATTATTAATTAGTTTATTTTTTTCCCCAATTTCTGTTTAACGGAGAGAAGATTTTTTTCAACACATTTCTAAACATAATAGTTTTAATAACTCGTTTCCAAAATGGTTTATTTTCTCTTTGCCATGAAGACAGTAAATAATATTTTACTAGATATTTTTCAAGATAATTCTATACAGCTTAAAGTCACATATAAAGGCTTAACTAGTTTAATTAGGCTAACTAGGCAGGTTAGGGTAATTAGGCAAGTTATTGTTTAATGATGGTTTGTTCTGTAGACTATCAAAAAAATATATTGCTTAAAGAGGGTAATAGTTTTGACATTAAAAGGGTTTTTAAAAACTTAAAAGCTGCTTTTAAGACTTTCTCCAAAAATATTATCAGGCAAACTGTGAAAATTTCCTAGCTCTGTTAAACTTCATTTGGGAATGAATTCAAAGGGGGGCTAATAATTCTGACTTCAACTGTATATTAAGTATTAAAATAACACCGTTTCCTACAAGGGCATAAATTATTTATTTATTTATTTATTTTTAATTAAATAGGTCTCTCTACATAATTGATTCATTAACCTAAAACATGTTTGTAACTTATAGTGATATACATTATACTATTTTAATATTATAATATTATAAAAGTGATAAATATGATTATATTATAATTATAAATTATAGTATATATAATATTTAAACATTTTGGTTTGAATACTGTTGCCACTGGCTTGCTTGGTTTCGCGACTTGTAGAGCTGCTCATCGATGGATTTGCTCTTCAGTGTTTAGACTTTCAGCAGTGAAAATTAAAATGAACTAAACTGAACTTCAACTCTGAAGCCGTCTGGTTCGGTTCGGCTCAGCTGCCAAAACCGACCTCCGTAGACTACAGCTAATAGTCCGGACTGCTGAACGAATCACTGGCATTACCCTTCCTACACTTCAAGAAATATACTCTTCCAGAGTGAGTAAAAGGGCTCGCAAAATCACTCTGGACGCCTCACACCCAGCACACTACCTGTTTGAACTGTTATTGTCTGGTCTGCGCTTCAGAGCACCAAGCACAAAAACAGCCAGACACAGGAATAGTTTCTTTCCTCAGGCTATCTACCTCATGAACAGTTAAATATTCCCTTACTGTGCAATAAATATGTGCAATACTTTCTCATACGCACATGTACACAGCACTTTATATCAATATACAATGCAATACTTTCTACATTCGCACTTGTACATAGCAACTTATAACCTGTATATTTATAACAATCTGTATATATAACTCAATATCCAGGTTTCTTGACTAACCGCATCTGTTTAATCATATTTATTTTGTGTTGTCACTTGTCACTTTATGTACACTGGAACACACTGTGTGTGTGAAGCACATTTGGCAATAAAACTGATTCTGATTCTGATTCTGAAAACTGACACAGTTTCAATTTACTAGAAATTCTACGTTAAGCTGCTTTGGCACAATTTACATTGTAAAAGCGCTAAAGAAATAAAGATGAATTAAATTGAATTGAAAATACTTTCACATTTTTCTCCTGTCCATAAAGGCTGCATTTATTAGGTCTTAAAATACTAAAAACTGTAATATTGTGAAAGGCTATTTCAGTTAAAAAAATAACTGTTTTCCTTACTAACATATTTTTATGATCTATGATCCAAAGCTGAATTTTCCAGCATCATTATTCATTCATTCATTTTCTTTTTGGCTTAGTCCCTTTATTATTCCGAGGACACCACAAGCGGAATGAACCGCTAACTCATCCAGCAAATGTTTTACACAGCGGATGCCCTTCCAGATGCAACCCATTACTGGGAAACATCCAAACACACTTATTCACACTCATACACTACGGACAATTTAGCTTACCCAATTCACCTATACCACATGTTTTTGGACTTGTGGGGGAAAACCGGAGCACTCGGAAGAAACAATGCGAACACGGGGAGAACATGCAAACTCCACACAGAAGCGCCAACTGATCCAGCCGAGGCCCAAATCAGCGACTTTCTTGCTGTGAGGCAAACGTCCTACCCACTGCACCACCGTGCAGCCCTCAGCATAATTTTTCCAGTCTTAAGTGTCGCATGATCTTTCTTTAATCATTCTAAAGTATCTGTAATGGTTTTTTTACCACAATAATTGTTTTACTACACTTACAACCTCATTAATCCTACATTATTTCATCAATATTAGCGCTTGATTGTGTTTTTGCCATTAGTCTTGTTAAAGTATGAAAATTACAGCTCAACATTTACAGCGGGCCCTTGAATTGAACTATAACAATGGTTATAATCATGTTGTTGGCTCCATTGTTAACTCAGCACCTCCTCAGGATGCTAATAAGCACTGCTCCTCTCTCTCTCTCTCTCTCTCTCTCTCTCTCTCTCTCTCTCTCTCTCTCTCCTCTTTTCAGCAGGCCAGTGCAGTAAAAGAGGGCAGCAGTCAGATCTTTAGTGGCTCCCTGGGAGCAAAATCAAAGGCTTCATTGATAACCAAACAGGGCCACATCATTGGGTTACAAGTGTAGACCCAGCAGGACATTCTCTTTAAGACACATTCAGCTCAAGAAAAAAAACAGCTCAGAACAAAGTTTTAAAGTCACAATAAGTGTAATCAAGCTGATACTCAGGCTGAAATAATTAGTCAAAATATGTTTCCGGGTGTCTAGAGTGATTGTTTATGTGCTACTGGTTGGTTTATTTTATGACTAGCAGACTGTTTAGTTGATTTATTATTGTGTTTGTATAATGTAGTTCACTTCATTCAATTAGCGGAAACAAAAGATCATTTTCAAACAAAATAAATTTTCAAACATCTTACATGCAAAGAAATTCATTCATTTTCCTTCAGCTTAGTTTTATTTATGAGGGGTGCTGGATAATGCTGGAGGGGTGCTGGACATGTGCTGGATAAGTTGGCAGTTCATTCCGCTGTGGCGACCCCGGATTAATAAAGGGACTAAGCCGAAAAGAAAAATGAATGAATGAATGATTTAAAACAGCTTGTAAACTTAAAACATTAAGTTGAAACGTGATTAGCTTAGTAAAGTTAGTAAATTTTATTATTTTAGTATTTTTTGTTAGTGAATTTTGATCAATATAAAAACATAAGTGTGACAATTTTTATAGTACAGGATGCAGAAAATAGCCCTTAGAAGAGCTGAAGTGTAAATATTGTGTAAATATTCCTATAAACACCCATTGAGTTTTTTTATTTATTTATTTTTGGCATGAATTTAGAATTAATCTTCATCACGAAGTCCAACAAGATATAAAGAGTTAATTCATTTATTAGATAAAACCATATCCACCGAATTTCAGCAGCATACACCATATTGTCTTCAGTGTCCACACTGTAAAACCCAACAGTCAACTTTATCAAATGAAATGAGTGTAGTTAACTCAAAATTGACTGAAAGTTAATTCTACTCATTTGAAAAGAGTTTTGAGCTCAGTGTTGAAGGTAATGTGTTAATTAAATACCTCAGTACTTCAACTTAAATAGCGTAAGTTCACAGTACTCATATAGATTAGTTTTTTTTAACTCAAATGGTTTGTTGTAATCGGTTTCCTCAAATGGTTTAAGTTGCCTTAACTTATTGGGTTTTACAGTACTCCATTTGTTTGAGTTCTCTTCACTTATTGGGTTTTACTGTGCTCAAATTGCTTCATTTACTCAAATGGATTAAGTTCAAAGTATTCATTAGGATTAGTTTTTGAACTTAAATGGTTTGTTGCAATCGGTTTCCTCAAATGGTTTGAGTTACCTTAACTTTTCGGGTGCACTAACAGCAAAAAGTGGCCATCCTAACTGTTTGATATTGGCATGTGTTTTAGTTCTATCAACAATGTGCCACTCAATCTTCCAGTTTAGCAATAGCTTGAGAGGGGAATTTTAAAAATTGTTGTTTCAGACCTGTAGGAGGAAAACAAAGAGCAACAGGGAGGTTTTCTTCCAGACCTGCACCTCATTCTCTCTCACGCTCCTGAACAAAATACAACACCACATATTTGAAATACCCAGCATTTTACCCACCCTTAATTCTGACACTGCAACACAATGAAAACTATTTATGTAGGAGCTATTTCATGGATTTTTGTATGATCTGCTCATGCTGCATTGCAAATTTAGTGACTTTGTTGCTATATTTAGAGCCTGATTTGATTTAGATCAACTGCCTTGTAACAAATCCTCACTCTAAAATTGCTGGGTTGTTTTAACCCAGAATTGGGTAAAATGTGGACAAACCCAGTGTTTGGGAAGAAATGTTGTACCTAATCACTGGGTCTGTCTATATCTATATAAATATCTATATCTATATCTATATCTATATATATATATATATATATATATATATATATATATATATATATATATATATATATATATATATATATATATATATATATATATATATATGTATATATAGCTTTTCTCAATACAACTCTGATTGGTGGAATTTTCAGCACAGCATTATGGGTAATGAAGTTTTTGTGTGAATTACACAATCATGATTGTTTTAAAAATAAGTTGAATTAATGTACTGACTCTGTTTACATGGACATCTGTAATCGAATTATTTGCCTTAAAATGAATAAGACAATAATATGATTAAGGTGATGACATGAGTTTTTAAAATGTTTTAGACTGTTGCTTGAGCATGAGCTTTTAGAATGTTGCTTTCGTGATCCCGTTTTACATGTTATAGCACATCATTCGATTAAAGTCATTGCATCACCATGCTATCCACATTTCCTCTGGAGTTTCATGTAATTTCAGGTGTTTCAATTTTAATTTGTCGAATTTAACTGCCGTTTGGCACTTTCACTTTCATTCAGGAACATTTCATGCATGCCCCCATGACAAACGAGATATTGGATGCGAGTATGAACAGGTGGAAGAGTGTTGTTTTAATGGAATTTGATGCCGCACACCGTATGGGAAAAAACCCTTCTCATTTCGTGATGTACGTGTCCGTGGTCCTTCTCTGACTAGGTGCAGATAATAGTGTCAGCTGTGTGTGTGTGTAGACTATCCTGTCGCAAAATGTGGCAAAAATCCTTTGACGGTAACTGGGGCAGTTTTAACCAATAAGCAAGGTAAGCGGCCGCTTAGGGGCCCAGGAAATCTAGAATCCCCAATAAATATCTAGAAGTATAAAATATACCTATAAACTGCATATAACATTGTTTTCTCTGAGAGTTAAAGATGTTTTGAAATACAATTATAACGTAATTAAATAATATTTAATATACAATGGAATATAATATTATTATAATAATGTAAATGTTAAGTAATAGTAATAATAATATTACAAAATAAAATATCCATCATGGAGCAGTCCATATAATTTTTTAAAATATATTTGTATTATTTTTAGTTGTAAGTTCATTTTAAGAAAACTAATCATTTAAAATGTAGAGATTGCAATAATTTAAAATGTAGAAAAGAAGATTGAGCGATATTAAAAATATATAAATAAATCAAAATTAAATAAAAGTAAAAAGGGTGCATTTCAGGACTTGGGCCCTATTCATCAGGAATTGTTAAAAATCGATTTATTTATGGAGAAAATGGACAGTTCTTACAGAACCTGATTGTTGTGCTCTATATAAAGTTTACAATGAGTTAATAAGCGCTTTATAAAATGTAAACACATTCCTTACACCCATGTCATAAAAATGATATTGTGTAAAAAGGGGAGTAAAATCTTATAATAGCTTGGCAAATACTAGACCGTGATATTTAGTATGAGGAAATATGTAAGGAATACAGAACCACTGTTATCAATCTTGAGGAAAAAACTTTACTTAAAGCTTTTTCCGTAAAGCATAAATAGTGATTTTTAAAAGATTGATTTCATTTTGTACAAAAATAATACAATGTGGAACAAATCACATCTTGTATAAATCCAGCATTAAACAGGGTAATAAACCAGCAATGGCAGTGGGAACATAGTTACAACATAAAAAAAAAAAAACATTCAAATGACCTTTTGACAAGTATTCAAACTCTCAGTACTGGGTTGCGGCTGGAAGAGCATCCGCTGCTTAAAACGTATGCTGGATAAGTTGGCGGTTCATTCCGATGTGGCGACCCCTGAGGAATAAAGGGACTAACCCGAAAATGAATGAATAAATGAATCAAACTCTCAGGTGGATCTAAAAAGGATGCTTGAATTAGGCTTGGAACTGTTTTCGTCTCATTGATGTAAATGCAAGTAAGACCCAATCCCAATTCTATTTTTATACCCCTACCTCTTGGCCCTTGAAACAGAGTGTGAAGGTGAAGGGCTTTAAAATGTACCCCTAAGAAATGGGACAGCACTACAGAACCAGCACACGTCATTATGATCTCTTGCTTCATATGAGATCAGACAATCGCGACTGCTGTGGTTATTCCAGTTGGTTTATTTTTTGGTATTTATCTTCAAGAGATTTTTGAAGGCAACAATATCATGTTATCATAATGATATAATGTGGTAATTAGACTGTAACTATGCTGCACATTTACACAGTGGCATGTAAACATACAATAACAACATTAACATTATAGCAGACACTAAAAAGGTCAGTTCCAGCCACTACTTTTCTGACAGAGTATTCGAGTGTCATCGAGTGTCAGAATGTTGTGGGACGACTATACAGGAGTTATTATTGTGGATTATAGATAGCAAAACTTAGCGGTTTTTATTTTAGCGTTTTTTTGTTTTTTTTTAAAGCATGATGGTAAAACATAAACGCAGTAATGAATGCATTCCCCATAAGCCCTACACCTTCAAGCTAAAAAGAATTGAGACAAGAGGAAGGGCTAAGAGGAAAAATTGGGATTGGGCCTAGATGTTTTAAAAAAAAAAAGCCACAGTAAAAACTATTTCACAATGCTTTCCGGTAGTTCAGTTGCATGAGCAGCTAATACTGTTTGAAATTGCAAACTGACTCAATTTCCTCAACTTATGAAATTCCAGCTGATAACAATTACGTTGACCAATTCAACAGGACGCTCTTTTTTCACATATCTTTCCACCATCACAATGACAGTTTGACTGTAGGTCAATATTTATATTAGAAATGTCATGATTCATGGCCGTTCTTCCCAGTATCACAAAAATGGTGAACTGCTTTACAGTTAGAGTTATCTTTGAGTTTCTCCGATCGACCACTTCTTAATCCAGTATTTCTTTGGCTGGCACAGAAAGATGACTCTTATCTATCTGACGCCACACTAATGGAGGTCAACATTGACAACGGTGTCTATTTTAAAACAAGGCTTACAGGAGGATCAATAGGTTCAACGTTTTGTTGAATGTGCTTTAACATTTATCTCCCTTTTAAGATCTGACGTCAACGAAGCCGTCTGAAAAGTTTTGAAATCCTGCTCTCTGGCACACTGCATATTTCAATACGTCATACCTGTTCCTTAGATTGTCACATCCACAATCACAGTTTACATGTTTAGACAGATAAAACTGAATATTTACATCCTTCATACTAATGAAATAATAATAATAATGATATAATAATTGCTTGTATTTACACCCAACTGTACAGAACATTTTCTAAGCATTGATATCTCAAGGAAGACGTCTTTGCATCAGTTATTTTACATAAACGATGCTTCGAACATTGTCTGATTGTCATTGGATCCACACAGTTTGATTGTAAGGTTTTACATACAAACACATTTTGTGCTCTTATTCCTGGATTTCAGGTCTTTTCGCTCCATCTTTGCATCTTCATCTGACTGTGTTGTATGCATTTCCTATTTGTTTGTTCATAAGGATCATGTGCGTTCCTTAATTTGGTTAGTCCATCACTAAGAAGTAAAATACTGTCGCTAAATTGGGCGCCATGTTGATCATCCGAGCCGGACTTCTAGTCAGCCAACGGTGAACCCAAACACCCCAACAGTGTTCATTCTCATCAGTCCTGCCTTCAGCTCGTGGTTTATTGACCAACTGATCATCCAGCGTGCCGCTCACACATATTATGGGTTGCCATGGATACGGGTGCGATGAAGGGAAATGGAGGTTGGGACAATGTGCTCCTGTTGCTTGGCATCAAAGAAGTCAGGTGTATGCATTCACCAGGCCTGTAGCGGACACTGTGAAAATAAAGAATGAAAGAGGAAGTGAACACATAAGTGAACAAAATCTGCAGAATCTCCTTATCAGCCACACCTGAATAAAAATATACCTCATCCCTTTGCATTCATTTCCATTGTAACCAATGTTTTTCTTCTCGTATTGTTTAGGTGTTTTTGCTCTTTCTTTGGAGATGAGAGAGGCAAGTGACCCTGCCGTGACCTACTGGCCGACAAATAGGCACACCTGATAAAAGGTGCTGGCCAGCTGCTCAGTCTACACTCATTAGATGCAGGTCTGCGAATGGAGGCAAGTTTTTTCTTTTTTTTTTGGGGTAGGGTGGGATCGCTTGGCAAACAGGAGGGTTATAAAGAGTGAGCATGGTTTGTAATGTCCCCCAAAGAGCCCACTGCACCGCCCAGACCAAATACAGCAGACTGATAAGAGCTTAAAATTGCTTTCTCGGTTCTAGGGGGGTTGAGGAAATACATACCTGAGATATCTAAATGCTTTCAACTGAACTAAATAGTGTTTCCACAGGTGAAATGTGTGATATTTTTTACATTTATCCAACACTAGTGTATTCAATATTTTATCTAACACTACAATATATTGCCTAAATAGAAAGTTTACATTTAAAGTGATTAGTCTTTTTACATATTAACCAAGTGTAGTGAAAAACATTATAGGTGAATTTTAGCACTGAAATTAATTATTAGAAAGAAATGTCAACATTTTAAAGTAGAAAAACTACTACTCACATCAGATTAGGTGTATGTTTATATAACAACTGTGTACTAAACATGGAATAGTTTTTTTTTTAAGTTAAAACAACATAAAATGAATCCCTGGTCTCGTGATTAAAGTTTGTGTATTAATGTCAGACTAGTTGGTGAGCACGTCATGATTTTGCCACGTAAAGTGCGATCCTGGATTAACATCTATATTGATCCTGGAACATCATTTTTGTACGGTGGCCGAGAGAGAGCTTAATGTACTGCAATTAAAGAAAACATGCAATTACAAAGGCTAGCAAATTGAGAAAAGATCTTTATCTGTTTGAAGTCATCACAACGAAAACACATTTTGAAAAACGAGCTGCATTTTCACACTATGCAAACAATTAATCAAACACGCTGCACTTTCACACAACACAAAAAAATGGAACACAACGGAAATGTTTCAAGGGGACCCAAAAACGTGACTGATGCCACTGTGCCGTGACTATTGTTCACAAAGTTGTAGGTGATCTTTGAAAGGTGAGTTTATTTGTTTGTTTATTTTGATATCCCGAAACCCATGTCTTTAGTATTTATTAGCCTTAATAACTATAACCTTAATTGCCTAAAAAACACATTTTTAGGGTCTCCTTGAAACATTTTAGTTGTGTTGTGAGAAAATGCAGAGCGTTTTCTTAAAATGTTTGCATTGTGAGAAAATGCAGTGCATTTTATTAATTGTTTGTGTTGTGTAAAATGCAGCGTGTTTTATTAATGGGTTGTGTTGTGTAAAATACAGCGCGTTTTATTAATGGTTTGTGTTGTGTAAAATGCAGCGTGTTTTATTAATAGGTTGTGTTGTGTAAAATGCAGCGTGTTTTATTAATGGGTTGTGTTGTGTAAAATACAGCGCGTTTTATTAATGGTTTGTGTTGTGTAAAATGCAGCGTGTTTTATTAATGGTTTGTGTTGTGTAAAATGCAGCGCGTTTTATTAATGGTTTGTGTTGTGTAAAATGCAGCGTGTTTTATTAATGGGTTGTGTTGTGTAAAATACAGCGCGTTTTATTAATGGTTTGTGTTGTGTAAAATGCAGCGTGTTTTATTAATGGTTTGTGTTGTGTAAAATGCAGCGCGTTTTATTAATGGTTTGTGTTGTGTAAAATGCAGCGTGTTTTATTAATGGTTTGTGTTGTGTAAAATGCAGCGCGTTTTATTAATGGTTTGTGTTGTGTAAAATGCAGCGTGTTTTATTAATGGTTTGTGTTGTGTAAAATGCAGCGTGTTTTATTAATAGGTTGTGTTGTGTAAAATGCAGCGTGTTTTATTAATGGGTTGTGTTGTGTAAAATACAGCGCGTTTTATTAATGGTTTGTGTTGTGTAAAATGCAGCGGTGTTTTATTAATGGTTTGTGTTTGTGTAAAATGCAGCGTGTTTTATTAACGGGTTGTGTTGTGTAAAATGCAGCGTGTTTTATTAATGGGTTGTGTTGTGTAAAATACAGCGCGTTTTATTAATGGTTTGTGTTGTGTAAAATGCAGCGTGTTTTATTAATGGTTTGTGTTGTGTAAAATGCAGCGCGTTTTATTAATGGTTTGTGTTGTGTAAAATGCAGGCGTGTAATGGTTTGTGTTGTGTAAAATGCAGCGTGTTTTATTAATGGTTTGTGTTGTGTAAAATGCAGGCGACGTTTTATTAATGGTTTGTGTTGTGTAAAATGCAGCCGGTTTTATTAATTGTTTGTGTGTGTGTAAAAATGCAGCACTTTTAATTAATGGTTTGTGTTGTGTAAAAATGCAGCGTGCCTATTAATTAGATTGTTTTGGGAGCAATGCAACATGTTTTATTAATTGTTTTGCGTTGTGTGAAATGCAGCGCGTATTATTAATTTTGGGTTGTGTGAAAATGCAGCACATTTTATTATTTGATTGCATTGTGAGAAAATGTAGGGTATTTTATTAATTGTTTGCATTGTGTAAAAATGCTGTGCGTTTTGTTAATTGTTTGCGTTGTGTGAAAATACAGCGCTTTTTTAAAATTGTTTGCACTGTGAGAAAATGTAGGGTTTTTTATACATTTTTTGCATTGTGAGAAAATGCAGCACGTTTTATTAATTATTTGTGTTGTGAGAAAATGCAGAGCGTATTATTAATTGTGTTGTGAGAAAATGCAGCATGTTTTATTAATTATTTGTGTTGTGAGAAAATGTAGAGCGTATTATTATTTGTGTTGTGAGAAAATGCAGCACATTTTATTAATTGTTTGCGTAGTGAGAAAATGCAGCGCGTTTTATTAATTATTTGTGTTGTGAGAAAATGTAGGATGTTTTATTAATTGTTTGCGTTGTGTACAAATGCAGCACATTTTATTGTTTGCGTTGTGTGAAAATGTTGTGCTTTTTATTATTTGCGTTTGTGAAAATACAGCGTGCTTTTTTAATCTGTTTGCTGTCAAACAGATGAAGATCTTTTCTCAATTTGCTGCCATTTTTTTGTAAATGCATTTGTTTTCTTAAATTGCAGCACGTTAAGCTCTGTATTTTTGTTTGAAAATGTAATCCATACCTATTTCCTTCCCCCTGAACCCAACCATAACTGTAAATTATTCCCAAAATCAGAGGGGAATAATAGTTGGATAACAATCATGTTGAAGAGCATAAACCTAACCATAAGACTTAATAAACTGAACACAAACGTATCCCTTAATTCTGATTGGCTGATTGGAATGTTGTTCCAGGATCAACACAGAGGTTAATCTCGAAACAAATCAGGTTGGCGAGTTGGTGATTTCACTTCATAAAGAAACACTCAGTCCTCATACAGTCCAGTAGTCCACCAGTATTGTTTAGGTTGTCTAATATTTATTCATTCCTATAGTATGAACATGTTATGGCCTCAACTTTTCACAGAATCATCTTTTTGATTTTTCTTTCATCTTTTTTCCAGCATTTTAAAACCAATTTTCAAATGTTAAGGTCCCTTAAAGATGTAAAAGTAAATGAAAGTATCTTTAGCGACTAGATCTTGATAAGTGGAGCACATGCTGGCAGGAAGTTCAAGGCATCAGGTTCACCGCAGCTAGTGATGTGGCAGCGTGGGAAATTGGGCATGTGAAAGCGGTGACTAGAGACCGCATTTCAGGGTAGAGCGGTCACAGAGCGCAGGGGAAAAGGGAAGAGGCATAATTACTAAATACACTCCCGTTCATGGCAGGGGAGCTGAAGGAGCACGGGTGCTTTGATTAACAGTCAGGATAATTTCCTGACCTCTGTGCTAAACTGAACCAAAGAGTGACTTTGCATTCAGATTGAGAAAAGACAAAAAGGTAAAAAAAGCAGAAACGCTGAAAGAAAGAAAGAAAGAAAGAAAGAAAGAAAGAAAGAAAGAAAGAAAGAAAGAAAGAAAGAAAGAAAGAAAGAAAGAAAGAAAGGTGGTTTCATCAATCAAGCCGTGCTCAGCCTGCGATCACGGGTGACTGATTGGTCAAGCTGTTCAAAGGAAATAGGAATTCTGAGGAGTATACACATATTGGTTCGCTTCACTGATTGAGATGTACAACAAACCTAGCTAAACAAAAGACACTGAAGCAGTGGAAAACTCAACATCAGTCCTATCGAGCATACTCCAGAAATCTTATTCTGCTCACTTTGGAAAATGTAGCAAGTAAATGTTCAGTGTTTAGTTTTGTGTCTGTTTTTAAAGCTGTAAATGGCTTAAAGTTTTTTACATAATGGCATAAGCGTCTCTGGAGCATTAATAAAGCCAAATGGCACCCCTGTTGTAGGACAAGCAGACCGACTCTAGCACCCATTAAATAAACAAATCAGCTTGACTACAGCAAGTCCATTTTGGTAAGTGATTTGGATTACTGACCTGTTTGCTGGAGGACATTGAGCTCAGTGTGCTAAGGCTGTTGGCGTCTGTCACCACCATGGCCGGGGGAAACCGAGACGAATGAGAATACTGGGGTGGCTCCTGCTTGTGTGGGTACACTTTAAAGATAACACAAACAGCAGTTTACATCTAGAGCTTTATGATGTAGGCTTGACTAGATCAATAAATACTGAACAGAGGTAGTAGACTGACTGTGTGAGTGTGAGACGGAGGCCATGAAGGACTGTTGGCTCATGTGTCCAGATGACTGCTGCATGAGCTGCTGGTGTTGGCTATTTAACTGCTGTGAGAACTGCACTGGCTGCAGTGCTGCCAGACTGCCTGCAACGCTGTTAATGACAGGCACCGTCTGGGCCTGCGATGTGTTTAAACCTGAATGCAAGAATATTACGGTGTTAAGAAGAGAATGTATGAATAATCTGAAAAGGAAACCAAATGTGGATGGACACTCACTTTGTGCAATGGCCATGACTCCAGAGAGTGGCATTATGAGGTTAGGGGTCTGTTGGTGCACGTGGTGGGATGCGTGGATGTTGGTCAGGGTACTTACTGGAGGAAGACCTCCACCTGATACCGAGATCTGTGAAGAAAATACACCAACAGTTTATCAGTATGACTAGAACGCTTCTGTCAGAAATGTACTCTTATCTTAAGAAAGTATCAGAGCCCTGACAGGAGGCACAGAGCTTTATTTGAATAGGCAGAGTTGAGAGGAGGCCATGCTCAGACAAACGTCTGACTGCTCAGATAAGCTGCTGTCATACTCCCTTCCTCCTACACCGACTTCCAATTGGCTGTTGACAGAAACACACCCTAGACCATGATGAATTTGACCTATAGTGTAACACTGCAGCCTTGCTAGAAAAATTAATGCACAGAAAATTGTCCTGAAACAAAAAGCTACATGAAGATCTTGCCCAACTCAAACATTAGTATTCAGATAAGCAACTCCATTGAGCACCAGTGTCACTCAACCAACAGAGAACAAGCACAACTCCACCCTTCTCCTACTCTGCGGGGCATTTAATCAATACAAACAGAATGTCTCTTTGTCAGGTTTGTTGGCACAGCCATGGCCGTGCCCCATTCTCACTACCACCGGCTAACATTTACAAAGATCAGCCCTGCGGTGCACTGTGGGCCAAGGCCTGCTGTCTGGCTTGGGGTTTAGCACTGGGAAGTACAATGTAGCGTTTGTGAGCCCACTTGCTGGGTGAAGGTATCTATCAGGCACTACTTTGTGTTACTGTGTCAAGAGCAGACATTGTGTTATCTTATCAGTGTTGAGAAGTGCTTACCATCTTGGCATCAGGTGACAGGAGGCTGTGGCTGGGGTCCAGTGCCCCTGGAGAGACCTGCTGTAACACTGACTGGCTGGTTGACATGGCATTGCTGCTATGGTGATTAATCGTTGTTGAAGAACTGACTTCACCTGGACCTTGTTGGCTGTACCGGACACCTGTTTTTGAAGTAAGGAAGGGAAAAATTAGTTTTAGTTTTAATCTTTTAACTGCTTCACAAAATATGGCCCAGCCAGTATCTGTTGGTCACACAAGTTTGGAAGAGCAAACAAACAAGGGCCTCTACATCTGATGGCTGAACGGTCAAGGTCATCTGAATGTGTACACGTGAGCTGTCTGCAACTCTAAAAAACCATTCTATACTGAACTTCAGAACTTTGTTAAATAATCTATATCTGTGGTGCACAATCCTGCTCCTGAAGGGCCCCCTTTCAGCAGAGTTTAGCTCCTGTCGCATTAAACCAGGGGTGTCCAAACTCAGTCCTGGAGGGCTGGTGTCCTGCAGATTTTAGCTCCAGCTTGCCTCAACACACCTGCAAGAATATTCCTAGAAGGCCTAGAAAGAGCTTGATTAGCTAGCCCTGGTGTGTCCGATTGGGTTGGAACTAAACTTTGCAGGACACCGGCCCTTCAGGACCAAGCTTGAACACCCCTACATTAAACACATTTGAACTAGAATTTTTTTTTCCAAGCAAAGTGCATCAGAGCTGCATACTGCAGGAACATTCCTGATCTACATGAAATAATTTTTATGAGAGAATTATGTTCTACCAAACCTGAATTCTCTGTTAGGCTATTTATTTTCGTTGGGCATTCTTGACCATTCAAGGCCACAGGAATCCTGCCTGTCTTCTATCGAATGGATGTTTGCCAACCCCAACCTCCACAGATATGAACAAGGTAAACATTTCTTAATTAATGCTAATGCCAGTCACAGGTTTACTCCTACATTTAAATACCAGATTTATGCAGCCAAGCAAGATGATGACCCAGCAAAAGAAATATTTCTCATTTGTTACGGGGTTATTCCCTGAGAGTTTTCAAATAGATGTGCCACACACAATAGTATGACTAGTGGCAGCAAAAAATATGACAGGAAGGTCTAATCCCTCTGCTGAGTTTTGTTGTGTAGCGGAACTACAGATACAACCCCTTTGCACACTTACAACATTGCTAGCTCTCTACAATGTCTTGTAAACGCCAGCTCAGGACAATAAAGCACTCCATTGGGCCTACAACCTGCTCAGCACACAATAGGCCAGCAACTATAAACAGTCTTTACTTTACTACCGCACAACCACTAAAAGTGTCAGGGAAAGAACTAGACTATTGTCTGACTCTATCAGGCATTCACTCAGACTGCAGGGATCTCCTCTCACGTTCAATCATTCAGGTCTGCGCTGTCTGGGCCATGCTGACCAGCAGGGGGGCTCTGTTTCTGAGGAAACCAGAAACCGATGTACAACCTCTGAGAAGGCGACATAAAAGTTACATGGAATGGCATCATAAACTAAGACTTAATTACACTATTCAGTAAAGCAATGTACACCATTCAGTGACCGATGCTAAAATCAGCTCCTTGACTAAGTTTAGACAACAGAAACATATTTGCAAAATATTTCAGCTTGTCACTACTCACAAATTTGTTTTCAGGTTTAATAATGCATGTGGTAATCACACAATACAGCTTGACCAATACAAAAATGCTACCACAAAACTTGGTTAAAATGGCAGAAGGTTACGTGAAATGCTGAAGGGGAGTGGTAGCAGGAGGCTTCAACTGGTTTAAAGGGTTCAGCTCTCCCTGGGACACATGTAATATCAAAGCCTTGCTCTTCATCCCCAGGCAGTGCTCATTATAGCACTGCCGCATATGATAGGCCTCCTGGGTCTTAGCAGGACGTATGTGGCCTTTAGCCTTTCTGTTGCCCCCAACAGACCAAAACAAGGCAAGTTAAACTGTCCTGTCCTCTGCTTGTCCTTCACTATTATGTTCAAGGGCCATATTGTTTAAAGAATTATATCAGTTTCTCAAAAAAATGAAATAAGTAAAACAACCACTCTAACATGCCTAAACAGGATCAAAGACCATTCTGAAAGCAGTTTGCTTTTCCAACAGGACCACAACACAAACATAGGGAAGATCACAACCAGCCCCCAAAAAGCACATATCGGTTGACCTTCTAGCAGCGGCGAACTGGCCTGCTTGTTATCAACAAGCCAAACCTGAATCAATAAAAAAGTTTGTGTCTCACTGATGTGACCTGGTAACGACCTCTTTAACAAAACCCTGGTTTATGTAGTTTCCAAGAGGGGGCTGAGACAGGGAATCACCCAGTACTTTCTATACCTCGAGCAGAAGAAGAGACTCATCAGTCCTGTCTGGTCCAAAAAGAGCCAATAGTCCATCGGACAGCTCCTGCTGTTCTGCTCAGAGCACAGCCACTGCCTCTAAACCCCAGCCCATAAAGGTGAGAGGGGCTTCGAGGTGTCCCTCCCCCTGGCCCAGCAGAGATAAATGAACCTTAGTTACAGTCACTACAGTCTTCTAATATGCCACAGACAAAAAGATTCCCCGCTGAGAGAGGGTAAAGAGAGCAGGGAAGAGGGGGATCCCTTATCAAAGGACTGGGAGATGTAGTAGCAGAGGATTTTAATTGTCAATTAAGCATGCATAATACAGGCTGTGCCCTGGCAACGCGATGAGGGGTCCTGCTGTGCTATTCTTTTCAGGCCAGCTTCTGACACCAAAAAACAGCTGATGCTGCTGGCAGGCCACTGGCAGGACACCTTGTAAGTCCCTTGACTAAAAGCATGGAAGAGACCAGGCCCATCCCGTTGCTCCCCCTTCTCATCCAAATTAACACACAACCTGAGGTCACTGACTGGTCAGGTGTGCAAAGGGAAACACCACACGCAAACAGACAAGCCAGTCATTGCAGTGCTATATGCACAGAAACAAGCAACACACCCACAGAAAAAAGCACTCTGACTCTTTAGCGCTCAGACATGAAAGAGCAACAGTAGGTAATAAGCTGGTCGAGTCAAAGACTGTGTTGCTTTTACAGCCTAGTCTTGCCATATCAAACTAAGTCAATAAATCCTTCTGGGAATACAAAACATTAGATAACACAAGAGTGGGGCATGCAGTAAACCACAGTGAACCTACAGGTACAACTAGGCTTCGAGAGCGAGCTGAGCCACATGACCTGGGGTTGACCCTGTGTCCTGTCCAAGGGTGGCTGCTCTTTGTGTCTCACTCTTGCCTGCTGACTTCAGTGGAGCTGAGATTGCAGGTACAATGCAGATTGTTCTTGGTGTGTGTTTCAAAGCTGGGAATAACAATGCCATTTGCTCAGCTCACTCTGTCACTCTCATTGATCACTGCTCTCCACTTTGCTTTCCCTCTGATCTCATCAACTATGTCAAGTCGTCTTCAACTGGTGGAGTGATGATAATGAGGCATGTGCTAATTATTGTTTCCAGACCGTACCGCAGAAAAGCCAAAGATCAGTGATTCAGTGAGATCGAAGCAACATTCAAAGGTTACCAGGAAAAATCAAATAACACATGTAAGCTCACAGTGAATGTATCAGTACCTTGCATCTTGCTCGGTGGGGAGCTGCTAGTTTGTGGGTGATGCGGGGAACTATGTGAAAGGAGGGAGCTCAGGCTATGCGCTGGCCCACTGTAGGCATCCATAGCCAACTTTTGTCTGAAGGCTTCTTCCTTTCTTCTGTTGGCAAACCAGTTGTAGACTCGCACCTCTGTGACCAGGTTGGAGCCAAGTCCATGAGCTTTGGATGGAGACACTCCTCTTTGGAGGCACTCAGCCCTGAATGTAGTAAAGGGAAACATATTAGCATTTTAACTGGGATGAAAGTGAGTAATTAATTTTGACATTCATAGCAAGGTCATCCTTACCGGTTGCACTCCTCCACCAATGCCTCTCTCTCCTCTTTGCTGGGGTTTTTCTGCCGTTCGTAAGCCTGGTAAAGGATTTGTTGGGATGCAGGCCCCCATTTGAAACGGTTGCGTCTGAGCTTCTTGCTGGCAGGCTCAATGGCAGCATCATCACCTGGCTGGACCATACCTTGCCCAGATTGACTAAACTCTGAGAAAAAAAGTAGTACCTGATCCTGATTTCCTTTGTCTAACATGGTGCCACCAGAGCCTTGTGTGGCCTGGTTGAATTCTGAAACATAAAAGAAAAGAATATTAGTGTCACATGTAGAATGTCCATATAGGACATGAGCATGGCGTGAGCCAACTAGGACAAGTGTGTTTATTTTCAAAATCATTCCAGCTGTGCCAAAAACTATAGAATACACAATACATGTCACTCGTATCTTTTTGAATGGGGAAAAATGTAACGGTCAATATGGCGAATAAAGCACCGCTTACTACTATAGGAGCCAATCATCGATCACTATATGGCGAATAAAGCCCACTTTCTAGTACAGGAGCCAATTATCGTTTGCTATAGACTGACGATGCTCCGGTGGAGGGGCTCAGACCAGACGTGAGTTTCTGCAGATTTTGTGTGATTTGGATGTTTAGAAACGAAACTAAAGACACAGTTATTCTACAATTTTATTGGTGATTCCTAATATGAAATTCAATGGTTAGCTTGGCAAGCAGTTTTGGGGAATTTGATGTTTCCCCATTCAGACAGAATGCCCAAGCATACTGCCCGAGAGGTGATTCAAAGATGGCCTCTGAGTGAAATGACTTGCCTTACAGGGACTTTAGACTTGCAGAAGTCATTTTTAAAAATACTGTTTGTGATGTTCAGCACAATCTCAGGGCAATTCATTCCTATTTGCACTTTGGTCATTTAGTGGCTAACTTTTATATTCTCGTTTGTACACTTTTGTATGATCTGCTCACACTCCATTGTTGGTTATGTATAAGGGATAGTTTACCCAAAAATGAAAATTCCATCATAATTTACTCATCCTCAATGTGTTCCAAACCTGTTCGCGTTTTTTTCTTTTGTTGAACACAAAGACTTTCTAAAAAATGTTGAAAAAAAAACCATAGACTTCCATATAACTTTAAGTTTTGTACACAACAGAAGACCTAATATTTGAACAGATTGAATCAACTGAGTACACTCAAAAAATTATTACTGCTGCTTGTTCAAATAGCTCTTTAAAACGAGCTGAAACAACACAATTCTTGTAATTTCTTATTCCAATTTGTTTTATGTTCAGTCCACTTGCTGGGACAACATGAAAGAATTGTGTTGGTTCCACTACCTGGTTTGAAGATTTGTAGTCCCCAGCATGCTATGGGATTTAATTAAGAGAAGGAAATGTTGACAATAAAATATCAAAAATAATCTTAGGTGTTTAAAGTTAATAGAAAGACTTGTTTGAGTTTAATCTTCATTTTAGTTTAAAGATTTAGAAGATTTTCAGCTAATATCGTGAGTTTTGTCATTACCACCTTGCAGAAGCACCCATGCTTTGAGTGTTGGCAGCTTAATTAGCGAAAATGAAGTCTGTTGCTTTGCTCAGTGAGCAATAACTGTCCTAAAATTGGATCTGAGATCAGTCTCAATCAGCTGTGTGTAATTTATGAAATATGCTAAAAAATGGCTCTTTTAGTTCATAGGATAACTTCAAATAAAACTAATAGACTTCTAAAATGTACGACACATAATAGACATACATGATATTATCAGACCTTTGAGTTTAAATTTAATAAAAATACAAATGTATTTAAATTTTATTTTGATAAAATCTTGTTGGACCAACTCAATTGCATTTATTTGTGTAAACAGTTTTTTTAGTTGGTGCTAAACTAACTTATTGGATGGAAATCCAAGTTATTTTTTAGAGTGTATGAGTAAATGTTGAGGAAATTAAGAGTTGGGCTTGGGTGAGCCTTATGTAATGCAATTTTTAAAACAATAAAATGAGAAGAGGTACAAATTAACCTCACTAATTTAACAAAATGTAAGTTATGTTTTCTAGTTATGAGTGATGACCTTTGACTCATACCACTGTCCCCTTTATATGCCATTGTGCTTTTTATGACAACATAAATTCAAAATGGCTGGCAAAAGTGATGATGCAATAATAACGCATACCTAAAAATGTTTAACAATATCTACATATCGGACAGCTGCATTATTTAGAAGGGAAATAATTTTAGATTATCTTCATAATTAAAACAGATATCAAAAGGTTAATTAACTTCCCCAAAAAATCAGGTTGAAAGTGCTGCCTCACTCGAGTCATAAATTCCATTTCATGCAACTTCACAAGGACGTTTTATATGACCTACAATATCCCAACGGTGGCACTGAAAACCGTCACATGCAACAAGAAACAAATATTAACTTACGTCGCAAGATCTCCCGCTGTTTCCTCACATACCAGGTGTAGAGCGCCGCGCGTTTCTGCGTTTTCATAGGCGTGCCTTTATTCAGGTGCTGCGACAGGTGCGACTGATTGAGGCCCGTCACATCCACCACCTCGCGTTGAGGGATATTGTGCTGCTGCATGTAGCCTTTGATCATGCGGGCCGCGCGCCACGGGTCCTCCCTGAAGAGATCGGAAACATTAAACATACTCTCATCTCATCATTGAACACTCTCATTTAATACTGTCCTATTAAAAAGTAATTTTTAATAGTTGGTTTCGCTTCTTTTATATTTATGACTCTTTAACATGTTCTAAATTTTGCAAGTGCGGTCAATTGTTCCCAGCGCGAATAAACAATAGTTAATCAGTGTATTCAATAGGTTGTAAATAATTCCAAAGGTTAAAGACTTCATTTCGTGCATGCAATTCAACTACCGTGATTTAATTACAAAAGGACAAGTAAAAGACAATTGGAGGACTTCATGGCAGCTGTATATTGCGGTCACTGTAAAGCCATTTGTTTTAAAACTAAAAAAGGTACTAAAGTGTAGTTCGACATTTTAAACGTTGCTCTGTATTTTAGAAAGGAGAAATGTTGCGTGAGACGAAAATCGCTTAAATCGAAGCTGGTTTGATTAAAAGAAACCAAAGAATTTGACATAGACATAGCCTTTAAAAGCCGCAGCAGCCTATATTCTTATTTAAATGTAATAAAATAAAACATTAGCCTATTATAGGCTAGGGTAACAGCTTAAAAATAACAAAAAAGATTGTTCAATACTATATAATATATAGCCTAACAATACAGCTATATATAAACCAAGCCAATATATATAATATATATAATGTATGTTTGTTCTCAATGCAACAGAATATTTACTAACAATTAAAAAAATGAAAGAAAATGAAAAGTAGTGTTAAGTTTATAATCAGGTTAAATAAAACAGACTTTAAAATAAAAGAAAGAAAGAAAGAAAGAAAGAAAGAAAGAAAGAAAGAAAGAAAGAAAGAAAGAAAGAAAACGTTTTCGAAAATCACCCGACATTTTTTAACATGCATTAAAATGAAGTTCAGTCTTACCATAGTAGCTAATTTCAGAAATAACTTTTGCTCCTGAAATCTGTCCGGACGGTTTTGGTTTGGATACTGGCAACATATGTCTGTGCTCGAACTTGGTTTATAACTTTCGACAATGAATAACTAGATCTCCATTCACGCTAATCATTCGTCACTGTGTGTCTTTCAGTTGATGATTTATAGGATAAAATTAATAACTTAACTCCACGTGCTTTAGTTTTGATTTCCTCTTTATTTCGTGGCGCTTCTGTCGGTGATAGTTATAGAAATAATAGTTTTGTTGAATTAAATATCAACCGAATTATAGCATAGGCCTACTTTTATTTGTTGGCCGCGTGGTAGGCCAGTTTTTGTTATAATTTCTAATTATGTTTAAAGATTATAGCTAAAAGTGCTATATTGATACAGTAAATATATTATCAGTATTTTCGCATGTCCTAAAATAAATTTCCAATGGACTAAATTTACGCACAACGCTGCGTTCAGACAAAAGCGCGCATGTTTGTGTTTTCTTTCGAGAGGCCAGAGGTGGTTAATAATAAATAGATCTTCTTTAGTTGATATATCTCTAAGCTAAAGAAATAACTCACGTAGATAATTAGTAACCAGAATGTGAAAAGAGGAAACACTGGCGCGTGCTTTTAAAATTGTAAACACCGGTAGAATCATCTGTTCCGAAAAATCCTCCTTAGTATGATTTAAGGTGAAAGTTGGGCTGCTGGCAAAAAATGATTTCGTTTCTAAATTACAACCAGGCTACTTTTTTTATTTCTGTCACAAAATAATTCTACTATATTTTAAGAACTTCAGACAGTAATTACATTTGTCAAAAAAGAAGTTTTGTAGACATCTCAATGACCTTTGATTTAAAAGATCAGAAGTTAGCAATTAAACTTTTCTATTTGATTTTTTATATCAGGTGAAGATTATTTTATGTTTTAGTAAACTTTAATGCATAGTTGGGTGAATAAATAAGCACTTTAATCTTAAAAGTCAGCCTTAATTTCACACTTAACAGTCGGCCTTTAACTGCATTATAGCGCTGTTACAGCACACTGTCACTTCAGCAGCTCCTCGGGTTATTTCACTTCTATCTCATTAATTTGACTATATAGCAATGGATAATAACAGTATAACTATAAGTATATTTGATAATAACATAAGTAGGTCTATAGCTCAACATTTTAAAGGATCATAACATTTCCTCAAAGTTGTTCTAAAATATTCAACTACAATTAACAACAATTCTTTTTTATGACAATTTTTATTAATCTATTATCCACTTCAAATGGTGACTATATTGGCTTTTAAATAAATATATAAAAATGAATAAGTTAAAACTCACGCCAACATTCGCTCTATTTCTGCCCTCTGCTCGGCCGCTTCCTCGGTGTTTTGAGACTGGAGCTCTTTGAGGATCGGCGGTGTGTCATAATCATCCCCGTCCTCCGAGCCTTCATCTCCGGATAACTTCCCTTTACTGTGTCCATTTGTGAGCGTGTGAAACACCGGCTTTGAATCCGTATCGCTGAGCTTGGAGCCGGAAGGGGACATCTGCAGACTGTCCAGTTTAACTCCAAAAGCGGTCGGGCTCGGGTCCAGGTCATCCAACGCTTGCAGAAGCACATCTTTGGTAACTCCAGAGTCCAACAAGGCGCTCAGAAGCTCCTGTTGCAAAGATGTCAACTTGGAAACCATGTTTGCAAACATCTAAATATTTAGGAGGTCTAGAGAGGGAAATGCGGTATGGTGATGTTTCCCCTCCTCACGCCTCCAAGTGTGAGCTCCTTCAAAGACACCTGCTCCGAGAAAGTTAGGCCACTTCCCTGTCGGACTGAACGATATAACTTGCCATGATGCTTCCAGAGGGCAGGCGATATAAAATATGGTAATGAGTGGGCGGCTGCTGAGGGCCTTTATGCAAATGACCTGTCCCAGGCCATATCGACTGACGCGCAGGTACTGCGTGTTTACACACTCTTATCAGCACAGCACTTTGGACTTTGGCGACGTTTGGTAAAGCGCGTTGCAATAATAATAATAATAATAATAATAATAATAATAATAATAATAATAATAATAATAATAATGCTTAAAATTTTTTAGCTGAATAGATGTCTTTGGGATTAACAAACACTAAGTGAAGTGCTGTTTCAATATTTAAACTAAAGATGTTCTTATATCATATAATGTGTACAATAACTTAAATAGTTTTTGAATATTTTTAATATTTCACAAAATACTTTTATGAGTTTCTTTCTTCTGTTAAGCGCAACATAAGATATTCTAAAGAAAGCTGAAAACCTGTAACCACTGACATCCATATTTGTTTTTGCTACTATGGAAGTCAATGGTTACAGGTTTTCAGCTTTCTACAAAATATCTCCTTTAGTGTTCAACAGGAGACAGAAAGATTTGGAACCACTTGAGGGTGAGTACATATAGTGAGTAAATTGTCATTTTTGGGTGAACTATCCCTTTAAATACGGACATTCTCAATTAATCCAGAAACATTATATGTGACTAAGTGGCTATATCATAAGATGTAAGGCCCATGAAAGTCGTTAAAAAACAGTTATTAGTAGGACTGACAGAGAAACAAAGAGAGAGCACAGATTAAGCCGATAGTTACTGGGTCAGTATTGGGTCATCCTATTTTAAAACAATAGTACATTTATATGCATGTTTTAATGCAAGTAATTGTTTCAAATAACTTGTGTAAAAATAATGTCAATATGGGTTAAATAATGTGTCTATCATTTGACTTAAGAGATATATTAAAAAATGAAACATTATTCTGACATGTACTTAATGAAATATGGGTCACATTTTACAAAAAGGCTTCATTAGTTTATGTTGGTTAATGTATTCACTAACTAGAACTAATTATGAACTACACATTTATTAATCATAGTTCAGTATTTACTAATACGTTAAGATCCAAATTCATAATCACTAACATTAGTTAAGTTTACAGGAACTAACAATGATCAACTTTATTTCATTAACTAAAGTTAACAAAGATTAATAAATACTGTAATTAATATATAGTTCATGTTAGTTAACACAATAACTAACATTAACTACAGTAATACAACCTTATTGTAAAATGGTACCAAAACATCTAAATGATTCAGTGGCCATAAGCGATTCTGTTAAATAATTGAAACCTTTTTTGCAATCAAATACACTGTAAAAAATGATTTGTTGATTTAAAATAAGTGAGTAACCTGTTGCTTTTAAAACGATTAGTTGGCTTTAATTAAAAAAAGAAAACACATTGCTTTAAAAATCTTAAGTAAATGAATTGTCCATGATTATAAAAATTAAGTTAAATCAACTTAACAGTTCCAAATTACAATGCTCCTCTGGAAGTCAATGGTTACAGGGTTTCAGCTTTCTACAAAAATATCTTCTTTAGTGTTCAACAGGAGACAGAAAGATTTGGAACCACTTGAGAGTGAGGTCATATAGTGAGTAAATTGTCATGGGTGAACTGTCCCTTTAAGTACATCCTTTCTCACTCAATCCAGAAACTTTATGTGTGATTTCTTGGCCTTTAGACTATAAAATGGTTACATCATAAGATATAAGGCCTATAAAAGTGCTTAAAAAGCAGTTATTAGTAGCACTGAGAGAGAAACAAAGAGAGAGCACAGATTAAGCCAATAGATATTGGGTAAAAATTGGGTCATCCTATTTTTAAATCGTATTTAAAATAGTAAATACAATATATTGCATATATATGCAAATTTTAAATGCAAGTTAGTGTTTCAAATAAGTTGTGTGAAAATAATGCCAAATATGGGTTAATTAATGTTCAATCAATTGACATAAGAGATACATAAAAAAAAATTAAACATTATTCTGACATGTACTTATTAAAATATGGGTCACATTTTACAAAAAGTCTTCCTTAGTTAATGTTGGCTAATGTATTCACTAACTAGAACTAATTATGAACAATACATTTATTAATCATAGTTTAGTATTTACTAATGCATTATTAAGATACAAATTCATGCTCGTTAATGTTAGTTAATGGTAAACTAATGTTAGTTAATAAACTTTATTTCATTAACTAATGTTAACAAAGATTAATAAATACTGTGATTAATATATTGTTCATTGATCATGTTAGTAAACACATTAACTACAGTAAAACAACCTGATTGAAAAGTGTTCCCAAAATTTGTAAATGGTTATGTGCCATAAACGATTCTATTATAGTTAAAATTATTTAAACCTTTTTTGCGGTCAATACACTGTAAATAATTATTTGTTGACTTTACTTACAATAAATTGTTAAACCTGTTGCTTTTAAAATAGTTGACTTCACTTAAAAAATTAAGTATATGAACTATGTGCATGATTATAAAAATTAAGTTAAATCAACTTAACTTTTTAAAGTACAACAAATAATCACTTTTTACAGTGAGTGATTGAAAAATTATTAATAAAATGTTTTTATTAAGTGTTAAAAAGCCTAAATTGTCTAAACTGGGTTAAGATGAATTTTTTACATCATTGTAAAACCCAAAAAGTTAAGGTAACTCAAATCGTTTGAGGAAACCGATTGGAACATTTAAGTTCAAAAACTAATCCTAATGAGTACTGTGAACTTAATCCATTTGAGTAAATGAAGCAATTTGAGCACAGTAAAACCTAATAAATGAAGAGAACTCAAACCAACTGAGTACTGTAAAACCCAATAAGTTAAGGCAACTCAAACCGTTTGAGGAAACCGATTGCAACAAACCATTTGAGTTAAAAAAAAACTAAATCTATATAGTACTGTGAAATTACTGCCATTTAAGTTGAAGTAATGAGTATTTATTTAACTAATTACCTTCAACACTGAGTTTGAAACCCTTTTCAAATAAGTATAATTAACTTTCAGTTAAAGTTTGAGTTAACTACACTCTTTCATGTGATAAAGTTGAATGTTGGGTTTTACAGTGCACATTCACTTTTTGTCTTTTGAGCAATTAAAACGACATGTGAAAGTGTAATGCCAGGTTTTATCTCCCATAGAATAAAATGTTTCTGTTTAATTTGTTTGCATCTGAGCAAAAAAATATGACTATAATAGCATTTTAGCACTTATACAGAGCATGGCAACTAAATTGCCATTCTGTGTAAGAATATTAAGAATAGTGTAATAGAAATGTTATATAACTAACAAATATGTTATAGACATTTTAGAACAAGAATCATTTGACGACATATCAAGAGTTTTCAGTATTGCAGAAAACACTTGTCATTATTGCAGATGCAGACACTAAAATGGCAAGTCTTGTCTTTCGATTACATACAGTGCTCAGCATATATAGGTACACCCCTCACAAATCTATTTTTTAAATTCATATTTTAATAGGAAGCTATGCAATATTATATTTGTGCATATACATTAGATTAGTCAGTACTGAAGCCAAATCTGGAGCTTATCTAACAAAATAACTTATGATAACGGTCCAAAAACTAGTAGCCCAAATGTTTTACTGTATGTTATACTGTAGAAATATATTAAATACAAATTTTAAAAAGAGGAAAAATCAAGAGAAGAAAAATAATTTAAAAATGTTGTCGAAATTTTGTTTGTTTTGCTTGGAATTTAATTGGATTATCTTTAAATTTCTAAATATGTTTGGTGACTAAAATATTATTTCATTAAATATATCTGTTTAATAAATCTGTTTTGTTTAAATGCACCAAAATACAGCCTATGTTCACTGAGAAATAGATACAAATATTCCTTTTCAAATTGGCTGTACTCTATGCTGAGCACTGTACTAAATAACAGCGAAACATGTGGCTAAAAAACAGTTAAAATGCTATTTGTGCTTGCACCAGCAGGGGCAGATTAAGTGGTTTGTGTAGGTTGTGAAGCGGTTGGAAGGGCAGTAACGGTGCATGCAAATCCTCTTTTACTGCCAGGTGCTGGAGCTCAGAGACAGACTTCACTCTATAACTGACATTCATGAGCACAGCAACACCTGACTTCAACACATCTGAGTCTGAGCCACCCTCAGTGTTTGAAGAAGGATTAAGACCAACAACAATTTATCTGCAGATCTTCATTTACATTTATGCATTTGGTTCCCTCAGAATCAAACCCACAAACCTTGGTGTTGCATGCACCGTGCTCTACTATTTGAGGATTTCCAACTCCTAACAATTCCTACGAAGAGACTGATATGTGAATATGGATTTAAAATTTGTTAAATGAAAATGATGTGGTGAAAGAATAGCGATAGCTGGATGGAGAAATTCTCTTTCGTTTTATTAGTTACACATACTGGTGCTTGCGTGATTTGTGTGTTTTAAGAAGTCACTCTTTAGGACAACACAAAAAAAAAGGCCAAAAAAAAACTAAATGTGTATTTTAAATATCTTCTTGAGGTTTGTGTCACACGTGTCGCATACAAAACTATCTACGCATTAAAAATTCTCATTTTATATATACAGTTGAAGTCAGAATTATTAGCCCCCCTGTTTATTTTTTCCCCAATTTCTGTTTAAACGGAGTGAAGTTTTTTTCAACACATTTCCTAACATAATAGTTTTTACTAACTCATTTCTAATAACTGATTTATTTTATCTTTGCAATGATGACAGTACATAATATTTCACTAGATATTTTTCAAGACAGTATTCCACTTAAAGTGCAATTTAAAGGCTTAACAAGGTTAATTAGGTTAGCTAGTAATTAGGCAAGTCATTGTATAACGATGGATGTTCTGTAGACTACTGAAAAATATATATAGCTTAAGGGGACTAATAATTTTGACCTTAAAATGGTTTTTAAAAAATTTTAAAACTGCTTTTATTCTAGCCAAAATAAAACAAATAAGACTTCTCCAGAAGAAAAAAGTATTATCAGAAATACAGTGAAAATTTTTTGTTGCTCGGTTACACATCATTTGGGAAATATAAAAAAATAAAATTCAAAGGTGGACTAATAATTCTGACTTCAACACGTATATATATAATCTTAAAACAATCACCACAGAACCAGCATGTGTAACTAATGAAACAAACAGAGAATTTCTCCATCCAGCTATCAATATTCTTTCACCACATCATTTTCATTTGTTAAAATTTTTAATTGATATTAAAATATCAGTTTCTTCTGATATCTGTTATCCACACAACCCCCCATCCCCCCCCCCCCCCCCCCTATTTGTTGTGTTGTGCTCAAAAGCAGAAGACAGCAGAGAAAAACTATTATTTGCTCCACAGACCAAACCTGTCAAATGAAACGTGCCATAATACCACAAATATACAATCACAAACAGCTACATTACAGACTAAATGAAATGTAATATTCATTCATTCATATTCCTTCAGCTTAGTTTTTATTTCAGAGGTCGCCACAGCACAATGAACTACCGAAATGTAATATAGGTCAATAAGATAACTAAATATTAATAAAAAGAAATGAGGGGGAAATATACAGTTGCAATCAGAATTATTAAACCTCCAGAATTATTAGCCCCGTTTATTGTTTTAGATTTTTTTCAACATATTTCTAAACATAATAGTTTTAATACCTCATTTCTAATAACTGATTTATTTTATCTTTGCCATGATGACAGTAATAATATTTGACTAGATATTTTCAAGACACTTCTATACAGCTTAAAGTGGACATTTAAAGGCTTAACTAGGGTAATTAGGTTAACTAGGCAGGTTTAGGGTAATTAGGCAAGTTTATTACAGTATATAATGATGGTTTGTTCTGTAGACTATCAAAAAAATATATAGCTTAAGGGACTAATAATTTTGACCTTAAAATGTTTTTTTTAAAAATTAAAAGCTGCTTTTATTCCAGCTGAAATAAAAGAATAAGACTTCTTTAGAAGAAAAATATTATCAGACATACTGTGAAAATGTCCTTGCTCTGTTACACATCATTTGGGAAAAAAATTATATTTATAATATATAAATAAATATGTATATATAATCTTAAAACAGAAATCGTAAGCACCAGTATGTGTAACTAATGAGAGTATGAGAGAAATGTAAATAAGAGAATTTCCCCATCCAGCTATCGATATTCCCTCACCACATCATTTTCATTTAGCAAATTTTAAATCAATATTAAAATATCAGTCTCTTCTGTTATCTGTTATCCGGAAGACCCCGACGGATACCATGTAATCAAAGGAAATGAGGAGAGAAATATATATATATATAATTTTATTTGAGAAATCATGTAAGAAAAAGGGATTTGTTATAATCCGCCGATTTGACCAGCAGGTTCAATCCAGTTTTGTCAGTTGTTAATGGTTTGAGTGTGAACGGGATGAAGCAAGAGGTTGAGGTTAACTATGTCATAGCAGATTGACCCAAACTGTGCTTGGCAGTCATTTGGAAGTGTGACCCTCCTCCACCTCAGTCTGGGGCACAGAGCGGAACGCTTGGAAACTTTTTGGGCGAAAAGGGCACTGAAGGTTTGGTGTGTGTGTGTGTGTGTGTGAGGATCATGTCTCGTTCCACACAGTAAGCCGGACCTTACCCTCATCCTGCCCCCTCTGACCGTTACACTCTGATGAAGAGCGCACCTTTCTCTTCAAAACAGCTCGGCTGTGGCTGTCTGATTGCTGGAGCTGGAGCAAAAGTTGAAGTAGATTCTCATAAATTTCTCATAAATGAATAGTTTAAACATTATAATTTCTATTGTTTAATATAAATTATATTTTATGCATATAAAATTTTTAAATAAACAAATAAATAAATAATGTTCTATTCCAAACACAAAAACATGGAAAGTTCTATTGTGAAATTCATTCATTCATTCATTTTCCTTCGGCTTAGTCCCTATTTATCAGGGCTCGCCACAGCAGAATGAACCACCAATTATTCCATCATATGTTTTACACAGCAGATGCCCTTCTAGCGGCAATGCAGTACTGGGAAACACCCATACACTCTCACATTCACACAAACACTCATACACTTCTGCCAATTTTGTTTATCCAATTTACCCTACAGCACGTCTTCGGACTGTGGGGGAAACCAGACGCACCTGAAGGAAGGCCATGCGAACATGAAAGAAAAGCCACTGGCCCAGCCGGGGCTCGAACCAGCGACCTTCTTGCTGTAAGGTGACAGTGCTAACCACTGAGCCACCGTGCCGCCCATTTTGTGAAATACTAAAATAAACGTTATTGTATATTATTTTTAAAAGCTGTAAATCTGCCCATTTTAATATCAGCCATGTGAATCTGAAATAAAAGGAAATATTTGCAATAACAAAACATTTATTTGACTCAATACTAATAAAATCATTCTTTTGTATAATTCTAAAATATATATATATTATATTATACAGAATACACAATATTAGTAGATAAACTACCATCCAGTGATCTGCAATATCGTTTAACAAAAGAAGCCTCTTAAAGGGACAGTTCACACAAAATCAAAAATGTTATCACCGTTACTCACACTCTGTGAGGATTCTGCCACTTCCATCTTGTTCTTTTTTAGTCCAAACACTAGTCTGTATGTGTGAATAGGCCCGTTTTGAAAGTACCGGTAAATTCGTTCCATCAATTTTCCGGAAAGAGAAGATGTAACATTACTGGTAATTTGCCGGAATGCTGTGCTGTGTGAACGCAGATACACTGAAAAAGTGTTGCATGCAAAACTGTTGCAAACAATTTATTTGTGTTGAATTTAAACCAAACAAATTAAATTTGATAATGTTCAACTTTGTTTGTTTAAATTCAGCCCAAATAAATTGTTTCCAACCACTTAACGTAAAAAAATTGAGTAAATCCAAGGAATCATCTTTGAATAATTTGTTTCAGTGTAGAAGAACGCGTTCACGTCTAGAACGTGCTTATGTGAGACATCTACTTTAGCCAATCAGAACACTCAGACGTGTCCACATCCACGCTGTTTATGATAATAAATCCTTTGAATATTTTTCCAGAACATTTAGCTGCTAGATGATAGTCAGATAAGGTTTCTATGTTCCTTCTTAATCCCAACTGTGTAAAAAAACGATAAAATGCTTATGATAAACCCTTTGTTTGTTTACCTTCAAGCTCTGCTTCAGTTGCTTGACGTGTGCACACGTGAAGCAGCAGGTGAGCGCCAGCACACACACATATTATAAACATCTCGACATGCGAAAGTGTTTCTCCATATGTTTTCATTAAAGTTGTTCACAATCCTTATTCATCTACAGAATTTGTAATGTAGTCAAGTGTGTAAACCGGTGTAAACATTTAGCTGTGGTTCGCGTTTTCTGCCTTTGGATATCTCACAAAGCAGCTGCATGAATGCTAAAGTTTTAACAAATTCATAGCAAGTAAGTAACTAAAATGTTTGAGTAAAAAAATATTTATTAATAATATTCATTATTGTTTATTAAAATTACAAGTAAATTTTTCTCAGTGTACTTGATCTGATCCTAGTTGCCATTTAAATATGGTTATTTGACACATAGCAATACAAAATGTGCTAATGTTAAACAATAGCAAATAAAAAGTGATCTGAAACCAACTTTAGTGTAAAACAGAGCTGATGGATCCGCTTACTGTGAAACCTTCAGTGACGAATGGCTGAAGCTGATTAAGAGCCCAGATCATCTGATTGGATCAGAGTTTCCCACTGAAAGCAAATCAAGCTTTGCTCTGATCCAGAGGAGATGGCCCAATTTGTATCTGGTGCTTCTCCTAAAATAAAAACAGACACAAATCAGGCAATGTCATTAAAGTAAAAAGTTAATAAAATGTCCATGATTTCAACAGTAAAAAACTAAAAATGCTACAGTAAAAATGTTAGCTGGTTAACAGTACGTTTCCTTAATATATACAGTGAATAATTGTGAATTCAGTTTGCCAGAAATTCCCCTGCATAAGACTTTACTTTACAATTTGTGTTGACATTATGGTTCTTTTATTGGTTTATGGAGTTTTATCTCACATCAAATGTTGATAAATCATGTTTTTTTTTTGTTTTTTTTTGCATTACTTTATTTGTATTTGTGTTACCATGATGGTGTTTAGTAGTCGTATGAATGACACTGAGCACCTTCTAATATGTTTCTCTGCTTGTTTGATGAGCATTGTTCATCATATGGCATTCTCATCCACACCTGCTTATGGTTGTGTGTTTTTATATATGTGTAACAAATATATGACGTATAGATGTTAGTACTATATAGTGTGTGTTAACACTATATAAATCAATGAAATACGGTATTTTACTGTAAAAATCTAAAACTTCTGTTACTGTTTGTACTGTATTTTTAACTGTAAAATACCAACCACAGCTGCCATTTTTATATTGTAACTTTGACTGATTTCTTTTTTTTTACTATGTATAAAATCTATCTAATAGGCAAATAATTTAGTTTCTCGAAGAAGAATCTCATTGCAAATGTGGCTCAAAATACTCTCTAAAATTGTGTGGAATAAACCTAAAATGACAAATCACATTTGCGCACTCTGGATTTGTCCATCTTATTGACACACTGTTGTCTCTGTCAACACACACTAGAGAGTAAGTGTGGATGTGTGTGTGTGTGCACTTTTCTTGAATACAGCCCAACCCATGAAAGTCTGCTTGTTGTGTTACTAGAGGAGGTGTGTGTCAGGCTGCCTTTATTTGCTAAGACCCGTGACCAGTCACACTGGCTTTGAGGCTACATTATTGTTGACAAAGCAAACCACTTGTTGCCTGACTCCTATACTGACTTATTTAAATGATGTCTTTTCCTATAATACCTTTCATGCAGTAGTGTGTAATGTAAATATAAACAATACTGATATAATCACAAGTATCACATAATTTTCTTTTTACAGAAATACAAAATTAGTATCAACCCGCTCCAAACCCATCCCACCTCAGGTAGACTTTAAAAAAAATAAAGCAAAATAATAATACTTTTTAATATATAATTTTGCTACCCTGGCTAGCAAACAACTTCCATGTATATTTATTTTAATTTCCCATGATATAACCAATAGCTAGATAGTCATTATATCATTTCTATGTTATTATTATAGCTGAGGTCTGAACTCTACCGTTGTTTTACATTCAGAACGATCTTATAATGCTATTTTTATAGTTATCGTGCTTGTGTGAACCGGCCTTAATACTGGCCCAATCATACCAGACTGATCTGAGAGTCTACCAGACTACCAGAGAGTCATCTGACCAATCAGAGCAGAGAAGACTCTCAGAAAGGCAGACTTTAGAGAGACCATTAGTTTCAGACACTGTAAAAAACAGCTGGTGCTGCAGTATAGGAAACCTTTAAAATAGTAAATAAAAAAGCAGTTGGTTGACTTTAAAAAAGTGAGTAAACCTGTTGTAGGTTGCTTATAAAGTGATTAATTGACTTTAAAAAAGTGAGTAAACCTGTTGTTTTTAAAGCGATTAATTGACTTTACTTTTTAAAATTGGAGTAAACTTAGTTGCCATTAGTTGACTTAGCAATTACTTGACTTTACTAGGGCAGGATAGTGGCTAAGTGATTAGCATGACTGTCTTACAGCAAGAAGGTCACTGGTTTGAGTCCTGGTTGAACAATTAGGTATTTGTGAAGTTGAAAAAAAAGTGAGTAAACCTGTTGCTTGTGAAGCGTTTAGTTGACTTTACTTTAAAAAATGAGTTAACCAGTTGCTTTTAAAGCGATTAGTTGGCTTTACTGTAAAAAGTGAGTTAAGCCAGTTGCTTTTGAAATTGTTAATTGACTTTACTTTAAAAAAAGTGAGTAAACATGTTGCTTTTGAAGCGATTAGTTGACTTTACTGTTAAATCATGGAGTAAACCTGTTGCTTTTAGTGCCATGAGTTGAATTTACTAGGATGGGATGGTGACAAACGGATCAGCATGGTTGCCTCACAGCAAGAAGGTCACTGGTTCGAGTTCTGGTTGGACAATTAGGTCTTTGTGGAGTTTCGATAAGTTGAATTTACTATAAAAATTTAATAAACCAGTTTCTTTTAAAGCGATTAATTGACTTTAATTCAAATAGTGAGTTAACCTGTTGCTTTTAGAGCCATTAGTTGACTTTACAAGGGAAGGATAGTGGCTAAGTGATTGGCACAGCTGCCTCTCAGCAAGAAGGTCACTGGTTCGAGTCCTGGTTGAACAATTAGGTCTTTGTGGAGTTGCGATTAGTTGACTTTACTTTAAAAAGTGAGTAAACCAGTTGCTTTTAGAGCCATTAGTTGACTTTACCATGGTGGGATGATAACTAAGTGATTAGCATGGTCGCGTCACTGCAAGAAGGTCACTGGTATGAGTCTGGTTAGACAGTTAGGTCTTTGTGGAGTTGCGATTAGTTGACTTTACTTTAAAAAGTGAATAAACCTATTGCTTTTAAAGCCATTAGTTGACTTTTGGGATAGTAACTGCTGCCTCACAGCAAGAAGGTCACTGGTTCGAGTCCTGGTTGAGCAATTTGCTCTTTGTGGAGTTGCGATTAGTTGACTTAACTTTAAAAAGTGAGTAAACCTGTTGCTTTTAAAGCGATTAAAGCAAGTTGTAGATTCTTATTTTGTTAAATGAATACAATTAAATGAATGATATATGTGCATAATTATAGGAATTCCATGCTTTTTTCAGTGTATATAAATAGTAGTGAACTTAATGCACTCATTCATTGCTATAGGGGACAAGTGTAAGATGCACAATGCAGTTACAGCAGATGTAAGTGTCGAATCTTTCTGAGAGATGAAAGCTCAACCCTATCTCAGAGACAATGAGCAACATGAGTCTGAAGATGAATGGACTGAAGTAGATTTGGGAGTCATCTATGGGAAAACCCTGTCTCTGTTCAGGGTCAGGATGCCCTCTTTAGCTCCTCATCAGGGCTCCATGACCCCATGCATTCACCTCCCTTTCCTTTTTGCCTGTCCCACTGCAATTCTCAACCATTACATCAGCTTCACAGCACCGTTCACAAGCTTTTACTAGAACAAGCATGTAATTTGCTGCTTCACTCCCGAGATGAATATTTAGAGCCATTAGATGGAAATCTGACCAAAAATATTAAAATAAGATACTGTATAAAATGCATTTTGGTAAAAAGCTTTAGTTTCTGCTCTGTTAAAGGTGCAGTAGGTGATCTGCCAGAATGCTAGCATTAGCATAATAGCTTAGAAATATTACGACCCTCCCCTGCCGTCCAAAGCCACGCCTCCTTAAGTCATGAACGCGCACTGATTAGATAAAACACTAGATCATGTCATTCACCAGTTAAAAAACTATGGAGACACGCACTTTATCAAGTGTAGTTGTTGACAGGCCAGTGGGTGCAGGAATTATATTTCCCTAAAACTGTGTCTCAGGCTGTCACTGCTCAAACCAAAGTGTGAATATAAATCAAACTTCACCTTAGTAAAGCTGGTTAGGCGGAAGAGCACATTGACTTATGTTTTGTTATTAAACTAAATAAAAATTTGATCAGAAAAAAGGAGTGCTAAAAACAGAAATATCCTGTCATCTTTTTACATTACACTTATGTTTACATTACCAAGACAACGAGTAACTTTTCATATTCAATTGTGCTCGCTGATCCTCATACATCGCTTGTTTTCAGCTCCTTTTTCACTTGAACAACTGAACGATTGCTCAGGTCTATTTAACCGACTATATTATCGATGCTATAAAAGGTACTCCATGAACCTGAAAATAGCCCATCCTATCTTTCACCGGACGTTTTCAGTGGCTGAACAACACTTCCGTGCATGTAAACCCATTCAAAAACAAGAACACAATCTAAGTAAGCTTTGCGTGGCTAAAATAGTTTTAAAACATACCTGTCTAAAAGAAATACTTCAGCTGTGGTGTCACCTTTCAGATTGTTGTTTTGAACTGCATAATGTCATTGTCCTCCAGCGTGCAAAAGTAATTCCGATATTGATTCAGAGTTAAGAAAAGTTTTGATTTTGCATTTTTGGCAGAAGCCCTTTCAGAAACAATCTTTCTTTTCATCCATACAAGGCCACGTTGGTCTTTCAGAAAGAAGTTCTTTGTCAGCGGTAGATGTGTGCTTCACATGTGCTCAGGAGTGATGTTTGCTTAAAGAGGCTGCGGAGTTATTAGAGTTATTTGTCAGTCTGACAATATTTAATTGGGTGAATTTTTTTTTGTTTTATACCTTATTTAGAATATAAAAACACATATAAATACATTTAGATCAATTACTTTAATCATTACTATTGGAATGTGAAGAGACTTTCAACCAGCACAACAAAAAATGTTTCTGAAGACAATCACCTACTGCACCTTTAAGGCCTGTAATTTTGTCATCATTTAGTTAGTGTTATGATTGCCAGCAATGTTGCCCTTGTGGATCGCTCACTGTCTTTCACTCGAACTACAAACCCCATCATGCCCCGCAGTCACACACCGGATTTAGTTCACCTCCTGATTACACACACAGCTGCAGTTCATCATCTCTAATTACATAAACTATATAAAAAGCAGAAAACTGTGCACAATTCACTGCTTGCGAGTTTGCTGGACAGTCTTTCACTGACAAGTAAGTACATCAGAACCCAGATAGGAAAAATGAAAACTGTAGACCAATCGCAGCCTTTTCTGTTGAGCATGTGATCAAACATAAGTGTTTAAGAACTTGCTCAACAATGCTCAAAAAAGCAAGCGAGCTAATATTTACATTTGTTTTCTTGCTATAAATGCTCCTGTACTTGAGTTTTGTTTGATACATTCAAAAAGAGTGTTTTCTTTGAGCAGGTAAAATTAAAGGTACAGTACACATACTGTATCTGACTGCTTGTATTAAAGGACAAAATTGTATCACAAATAATATATAAATATTTTTTATGAATTATACATTTTAATACAATAATTTTTGTGTATGGAAAGCATCGTCAATGCACCGTGATGCACCGAGATATCGAATTGAACCAAATCGATGGCATGGTAATCGTAACCGAACTGAATCGTGAGACCAGTGTAGGTTCACACCCCTACTATATATACACCATTCACACACACATCCTTTGTTAAGTCTTGTTATACTGTAAGTGGACATTATTAGGAGGTTGTGTTGTGTTTTTTGTTTGTTTATACTGTTTTATGTTTGTTTGCTGCCTGTTTTGACCCGTTTGCCTGTTTCTTGGTTTATGCTTCGGATTATCCTTAAATGACTGCTTGCTCCTGTTTCGACCCCTGCCTGCCTGACAACTCTAATAAAGCTGATTTGGCTCCAGTTCATTGAAGATAGCCACAATTATGTACATATTAAAATAATAATAGTTACTTCATATTATTAAAAATATATATATGAAATGTTCAAATTTATTTTGTCTGATCCTTATAACTACACATAATTGGTAATTTCTTGAAAAATATAAATGTATAAATCAGAAAATGAAAATGATAGATTTCCAACATTGAAAATCTGTTGTTAATTTACTCAGCCTTAGCGCATGCAACATGTAGGTGATGTTTTTTCTTCAGTAAAGCATTAAAGAAGATTTTTATCTGACATGATGGATGTTGGTGATTTCATAAAATGCCAGTTAGCAGTTACTGGCACTTTGAGAGCCAAAAAAAAAACATATACAGGCAAAACAAAATTAATACCTGTGGATTGAAACAATCAGTCTGTGCTTAAAACTGAACATTGTTTACAGCACTATTACCCTTAATCCACAGCCTCTGCAAAAAGGCTGAGTGTGTTCACGACAGTCTGGAGCACAAGCATCCTGTCAGATAATGATTTATCAGGGACAAAAGGTATTAATTTAGCTTTTACTGTATTACTCTTTTGACACTCATAGTGCCGGTTCCTGTTGACCTGTATTAAATGAAACACCAAGCACTAGTTTCCACTATTCTTTTAATGTTCTACTGAAAGGGAAAAAATCATCTGCAACATTTTTTGATGAACTAATCATATTTTCTCAAACATTCCAAACGAAATATTAGGATTTTTTTATTCCGTCTAAGGCATGAAATATCAGGGATTTCTGTTTGTCATTACTTTCCATTTATCAAAATGTATTTTTTCTGTACCATGTTTTTATCACATTATTTCATGTGTTTTGCTTGTTGTTAGGCTGTTTTTGACAGATATTTTATTCCTTTTCCACTTGTCAGCCAGAAATCAAGTGCAATCACCAGGTCGTACCTGTTAAAATACTGTATGTAGCTGTTTTATTCTCTGATCTGTGCTCATCCAGTCCCTCTATAATATGGAAGGAAAGAAGAATGATTATTGCTACCTAAAATTATAGATTTAGCAACAACAATTCTCAAAATTTGCAGCAAAATTTGCACCTTTTTTTTTGTGATTATATACACAAATACACATCTTAGTTTTTTACTACATTTTGGACCTCTAAAACCATTGCTCTCTTTAATTTATATAAAGAAAACACTGAGAAAAACAAAGAATGTTTTTACTTCTTAACCACATACAGCATTCTACATCATATTTGATACATGAATGACTATAAATAATCACAATAAACAAAACTTTCTAACAAAAGCCTATAAAAATAATGTTTATTTCAAATTTTAGTGATCAATATACAACAAACGTAGCACTTTCTATATGCAAATATAATGTTATCTATTATGAAACAATGCAGATGGTGCAGAAGGAATTTGGCTATCTTTTAGACTCAGACTATTACAAAAAAACTACAAGCGCCTCAATATTTTTCACCATTTGCTTGATTTTGGTTTAATTCAGCATAAAATTGACATATAAAATTCTAGAGCCACTGCTCAACACAAATCACGGAATTTCAGCTTTTTATTGAGTAAAACTGCAGGGAAATCATTGAATTTGACATTTAGTTAAAGTGGGAACCATTCTCCATGTCTGTACAATGAACAGATCAGACTGATCAGACTCTCTGTAACAAATAAATGAAACTAGCTGTAAAAATAATATTTCCAGCTGATGTTGAATCGTTCTGCCTGCACAAAGATGTGTGAATGAGTCCTTTCACTGCAAAAAACTCAGATTACTCAGATTATTTTCTTATTTCTAGTCCAAATATCTAAAAATTAAAGAGCATTTGGCCAAAATAATATGCCAATGAGGGTATAATCTTATCTCAAAGCGAAAGCAGATTATTTAGCTTATAGGGTTAGAAAAAACACTTCATTTTGGCATATTTCTGTAAACAAGGCAATAATTTTTTACTAAAATGATTTTTGATTTAAGAATTTGTACATATTTGGACACGAAACAAGTCAAAACTCTAAGAAAGAAAAGCATTTTTTGCAGTGCACCTGACCAAAGCTGACCAATTCATCAGACAGCTGGCGCTCAGGCTAATCACTCGCGCATACTCAAACAGAACAAATGACCCAAAAACACACACACGCAGACACACTGAGGCATGAAAGCAAGGGGGGAAAAGATGCCGGCCGTATCCCATTTGGTCCTCTAGCCTGGAGGTGCACATCAATGATATAGCGAAAGGTCACAGCAGACAAATGTGTTAGCTTGCCGTTTGTTTGCTAAGTCTTGAGTGGTTGAAAGAGTACGACGTTCACTTTCCAGACTGCAACTTTATCAACTGATGGCCGCGTTGTTTGATTGCTGGAATGAGGATGGTGGTTCAAAATCAGTTTTGCGTGTCATAAATGAAAGTCAAACTGAAAGAAATGTTTGCCAACACCCTGCCGCTCCTGAACATTCCTGATGTGGAAGGCCACAGTACCTGCAGCAGACTGAGTGTATGTTAAATCATCTTTAACACAGCCGATTGAAGCAGATCTGTTCAGGATTTAGTGTGAAGATGCTACGCTGCATTGAACTTACTTACTCATACTAACAATGTGTACGCATTTAAGGCGCACAACTTATGCACTTTAGACCTGCTTTCACCTGGTCTATTGCGCAGTCTATTTCAGTTCCTCAAAATAGCAACGCTCCACCAATGTGCCTTAACACACCTCCTTTAAAGACCAGCACACCCCTGAGTCCACACAGTGGCGCAAATGGATTTACTATGTAAACAATGTGGTGCAAAATGGGAAAATTAGGGTTGCGCTGGTCTAAAAATAGCAACATGTCGCGGTAAACATATCTTGCGTCTTATTGCGCCGGGTGTATGATAGGGCCCATAGAAAATAACTGACAAATGGCATCGGCAGATTTGGAAACAAGTTGAAAATAGTATACTGCACAGTGCTAAGACCAGTAATATGTAATGGCAGTTTAGTGTACAATTTGGCATAAGCACCTTTGCTTAAGAAATGAGATGGAATAAAATATCAGTCCTTAAGAACAGGATGTGGAGCCTTCAGCACATAATCATTCTCAGTCTCAGTGCTGCAGGTGGAAATGCAGAGGAACTTTAGAAATATAAAACATCTAAAGACTGTGTACTAGTGTTTACTAAGAGGGTAAACAGACTGTTCCAGTTAAAGAAGAATTGAAATCACCTTGGAATAATAAGTATACTGTACAAATAATTGTAGTTTTAGGTGGATTGTTGACGTAGATGCCAAGAAAATAAGACAAACAGCATACAATAAGTCCTACAGTGGCCATTCCTACAATATTTCAGACTGTTTCAAATGCCAGTAGCTGATCCGCAGGTGAAGTGTACAGTTAATGAAGAGATGTCAAAATGGCACAATACAGTATATGAGATAAAATTTGATAATACTCATTTATTCAATAATAGCAGTTTATTTGTAAAAAAGAGATTAAAAAACGACATTTTTAAAGATTCCATGTTTTATGTTGTGCATTGAAGAGTGCAATTGCAAAAAACATGATTTATGGAAATGACTAAAACTGGAGATTTGAGTACATCATGTTTTTACATTAAGTTTTGAAGATTTCAACTGCAAAAAACGACATTTATTGAACAAAAATAAATAATATAACATCTTCATATTTCACTCTTTAAATTATAAGACTGTTAAGAAATGGTTGCAATTTCATTGGCCACACAATGGATGGAAACACAATAAAGATATATAGTACTTTATTCCAACTCATGATCTGCATTAGATGGTTTTTACAGTGATTAAACAGATCATCTTCAAGACAGGACTTTCTGTATGAAATTTATACAAAAAGTATGCTAAAATGAAAGAGAAAGTCAGTTTAATGGTGAAGGGATTGATCAAATATTCCGCATTGATAGAAGGATTGAGAAGAAATGTCATGCCCTTGTAAAAGTATTTTGTATTTTGAAAATACAAAATACGGTATTTTATTTTGATACATTTTGGCTGCTCTATTTTGTTGTTTATTTTGACACATGTAAAATCGAGGTATTTTGTGTTTTAAATCCAAATTCATTTTAATGTATTTGGCCCATCCCTGATGAGAGCATTCTGTTGCATGCATACGAACATATTTGCTGAGTTTATCCTGCTTTGTACCTCTTTGTTCTGATTTGATATGTTTACTCCAAGATATTTCAATTCGTTAACTAGTTCAAACTCATGTCCATTGATTTGTAAAACTCTTCATCTTTGATTCTGGTTCCATGTAAAATGCATGTACTTAGTTTTTTGTGTCATTTGTCTTCAAAATTTTTTCTGCTTCTCATACCAAAATTTCGGTCTTTAAATCTTCCAGATTTTCTGTGATTGTCATCTGTGAAAGCTAATATATTTATTTTGCCACTGGTTTTAACCCCTAGGTCTGTCTCTGCTACTTTCCGAAGGGCTTCCTCTATTGCAATGTTAAATAAGACTGGGAACAGCCAGTTGCCACTTCTTATCCTAAAGGAAAGTGAATTAAACAGTTTATCTAAATACATAATTTTGAAAATTGATGCCACTTTGGGCTGGTTTTCTGTGCTGTGTAAAGATGCTTGTAGTCATTGGTTTCTAGTGTTGACATTTGCATGTTCAGTGGCTGTTCTGAAAGATATCCGAGAGTCTGATGAGGTGTGTGTGCGCGTGCGTGCGTGCGTGCGTGTGCATCAGTATTAGTGAAGTTTACTCACTGCTGCCACCCAGAGGTCTGAGAAACAAATACAATTCACCACAGAAGATGAGCAAATAACTGAAATTTTTGTTCATCTGCTGCCCTTTAAAAGCTGGATTTATGCATTAATGTAATTTTTATTGTCCAATAGTCCTACAGAATAAGTTTAATATCTTATGTAAATGTGGGACTTCTTTAAAACTGTTTGTTCTATTTCAAATTGTGAAGTCATTTTGTAAATATCTATATTGTGAGGTCATTTTTTTATTATTAAATGTTTAATTTGGTGTGTTAATTGTATTTGTTTGCAAACTTATCAGTTATATCAGAGTTTATTTTGAAGTACTAAAATTATAAAAACAAAAAAGCCAAGACAATATAGATGTGAAACAGAAAGAATAGTTTGAAAGTACAATTAAAAATCACAGTGTTATCACTCAGTGTTATTTTAGGATTATTTAGATATGTTTAATATATATTTGAATTAGCTGTTTTATTATTATAATCCAGAAGTTTTTTTATTTTATTTTTTTTTATAATTTTACTACTTCAAAATAAACTCAAAAATTGCTGGTATATTTAGCAAACAAATATGCTGTAAAAAATCCTGGTTGCCTAATTTCAAAGCTGAATCAATTTGCCCTTATGAGTCCACTGAACTTATATTATGTTAAACTGATTTAAAAGAGCTTGTGTAACTTACAAAATTAAATTAGAACATGATTAACTTTAATTTAATAAGTTACAATGAACTACAACATATGTTGTCATGACTAACTGATCATATAACTATTTACAGTGTACGAATTAACACACAAAATTAACATTAAAATCCAAAGCAATAAATAAATAAAAAAAGAAAGTATATTTTGAACACAAACATAAAATATACTGTATATATTAGTTTTAGTTGCAGCTGGAAGGGCATCTGCTTCGTAAAACATATGCCGGAATAGTTGTCGGATCATTGCGCTGTGACAACCCCTGATAATAAGGTACAAAGACAAAGGAAAATTAATGAATGTATATTGGGTTTACTTTAATGAAGTCACAGAGGCAGTATATGTCATTTTTAAAAGCTTATGTTAAGTTCATTTAATATTTATATTAGGGCGACGCGTGGCACAGTGGGTAGTGCTGTTGTCCCACAGCAAGAAGGTCATTGGTTCGAGCCTCGGCTAGGTCAGTTGGCATTTCTCTGTGGAGTTTGCATGTTCTCCCCGTGTTCGCGTGGGTTTCCTCTATGTGCTCCGGTTTCCCCAACAAGTCCAAAGACATGCGCTATAGGTGAATTGGATAAGCTAAACTGTCTGTGGTGTATGTGTGTATGGGTGTTTCCCAGTGATGGGTTGCGGCTGGAAGGCCAGCCTCTGCATGAAACATATGCTGGATAAGTTGTCGGTTCATTCCGCTGTGGCGACCCTTGATTAATAAAGGGACTAAGCCGAAAAGAAAATGGATGGATGAATATATTTCACACTCCTATATTTCACACTCCTGTTTGAACACACTGGATGTAATTTGATATATAAACCATTTTCGCTCAAACACTGTTTCTAAATTTCTGAAATAATTATAAATTATTATATTAAATTATAAATTATTAGATAGTATAAATTATAGTATTATAGAAATATATTTCTACCATGTTTCAGTAAAAAATATGAACCAGTATCCTGCTTCAGTAATCTTCTTGTATAACTTTATAAAATATGTTTAATATTATTAGTTAACAACTCTGGAATTGATTAATTTATACAAAAACGCACAAATGCATTTATATGAAATGACTTAAATGCCCCTCTTATTAATATAATTTGTAATATTTCAGGGGTGAAACATTCATTCACTTGTTTTCTTTTTGGCTTAGTCCCTTTATTAATCTGGGGTCGCCACAGCGGAATGAACCGCCAACTTATCCAGCATTTGTTTTACGCAGCGGATGCCCTTCCAGCTGCAACCCATCACTGGGAAACACATACACACTTATTCACACACACATACACTACGGACAATTTAGCCTACCCAATTCACCTGTACACTGAAAAAAAATTATTCAAAGATGATTCCTTGGATTTACTCAATTTTTTTTATGTTAAGTGGTTGTAAACAATTTATTTGGGCTGAATTTAAACAAACAAATTAAGTTGAACATTGCTCAATTTAATTTGTTTGTTTAAATTCAACACAAATAAATTGTTTGCAATAGTTTTGCATGCAACACTTTTTTCAGTGTACCGCATGTCTTTGGACAGTGGGGGAAACTGGAGCACCCGGAGTAAACCCACGTGAATGCAGGGAGAACATGCAAACTCCACACAGAAATGCCAACTGACCCAGCCGAGGCTCGAACCAGTGACCTTCTTGCTGTGAGGCGACAGCACTACCTACTGCGCCACTGCCCCTGGGTTGAAACATTAAGTCACAAATCTAAAGACAACTCCAATGTCCTGATGTTAAGAAAGAGGCGTCATTGAATGATTTGAGGCGTCATTCAGTCTGGAGTTCAAAACAAAGTGATCAGTTTCAGGGCTAATTCCTCCTGTGACTGAACCTCCAGATCTTCCCTCACTCAAATCAAGTGCGTGTGATTTTTGATCCTCCTCTTCATCCTCCAATTCCTTCAATGTCTCCACCTCCCACTCAACATACACACACACAATTAAACATTCAAAGGCAATTACCTGCATGGCTTCCTCTGCGACGAAGACGAGGTTTGGAGCTGAGCCTCATTAATGCAGCGGCACGCCGGACGACCATGAGCGCTGGAACATTCTTACCAAAAAGCCCCTGCAAAACAAACACATGGCTCTCACAGAAACACACTCCAGTGACTTTCAATTAGCCTCATTAGACTCATTTGAGGGAAGTTAATTAAAACATTATCTCAGCAGCCCGCTTATTGTTTCATTTCTCATGTGTTCGAGGGATAGTTCACACAAGATTTGAAAATGTGCTATCCAAGATCTAGTTGACTTTTTTTCAATCAAGCATATACAGGCAAAACAAAATAATTAAAGGTAATGATGATTAGATTAAGGCAATATCAGCAAGGTAATAATGTTCAGTTTCTTACACAGGCAGACCCTTTTACTTTATAAGACCCCCGTGTATACATTTTCTTTTATGTGTTTCTTCTAGCAGGGTGACATGGTGGCTCAGTGGTTAGCACTTTCACCTTACAGCTAGAAGGTTGCTGGTTTGAGTCCCGATTTAAGTCCCAAACAAGTGACTCTTCTGAGCCCACTCCTTCACTGAATCAGTCTAATTCCAAAACAAATCACTTATTTGAGTCCAATCTTTCAGTGAATCTGTCTGATCTCCAAATAAATGACTCCTTTGAACCCAATCTTTCAGAGAATCATAAGTCAAAATTGTGACAAGTGCAGTCTGAGTCTCAAACAAGTGACTCTTCTGCGCCCGTTTTTAGTGAATCTGTCTGATTCCCAAACAAATGACTCTTTTGAGCCCAATCATTCAGTGAATCAGTCTGATTCCAAAACAAATGACTCATTTGAGTCCAATCTTTCATTCAATCTGTCTGATCCTCAATTAAATGACTCAATTGAGTCCAATCTCATCACAAGGGCGCAGTAGCACCATCGCCTCACAACAAGAAGGTCACTAGTTCAAGCTCCGGCTGGGTCAGTTGACGTTTCTGTGTGGAGTTTCTATGTTCTCCCTATGTTCGCGCGGGTTTCCTCTGGGTGCTCCGGTTTCCCCCAAAGACATGCGGTATTGGTGAACTAAATACGCTAAATTGGCCGTAGTGTATGAGTGTGAATGCGAGAGTGTATGGTGTTTCCCAGTACTGGGTTGCAGCTGGAAGGACATCCTCTGTGTAAAACATATGCTGGTTAAGTTGGCGGTTCATTGCGCTGTGGCAACCACTGATGAATAAAGAGACTAAGCTGAAGGAAAATGAACAAATGAATGTTTCTTCCAGCCTGATCTTGTCACGATCACCAGCGATCCAGCCTGTGCAGATTGATGGTAAACACACAGTATTGCATAGAATTACAAATCCGCCATTAAATGGACTACAAGGTCCAGTCATGCATCACTGACAGATCTGGCCTAGACACAGAAATTGCTGAGTCTTGTTATACTGATAATGACCATTATATCGCATTTTCCTTGCCTTCCATGTTTAAACCTCGCCTTGTTTGTTCGTTTGTTTACGTTGCCTGCTGCCTGCCTGTACTGACCATTCGCCTGCTTGTTGACCACGACTCTGGATTTCCTGGATACATCTGTTTGTTCCTGTGTTGACCGTTGCTTACCGGACCTTCTCTGTACAATAAACCTTCATTTGTACGATTTTATTGATATATTTTATTATGATTTGTTCATTCTCTAATGACAGTTGGTTTAGGGGTGGGGTTTGTGGACACGCCTGTTTTTTTAAAAATTACATTTTCATACAGTCACTGGTTCGAGTCACAGCATTTCTGTATGGAGTCTGCATGTTCTAACAGTGTTGGCGTGGGTTTCCACCAGGTGCTCCGGTTTCCCCCACAGTCCAAAAACGTACGCTTAAGGGGAATTGAGTAAACAATATTGGCCTTCGTGTATGAGTGTTTGTGTGAATGCGAGAGTGTATGGGTGTTTCCCAGTAATGGGCTGTGGCTAGAAGGGCATCCGCTGCGTAAAACATATGTGGTTCATTCTGCTGTGGTGACCCCTGATAAATAAGGGATGGAAGTCGAAGGAAAATGAATGAACGAATGAATTTGTATAAATTAACCACTTTTCTGACAATCCAGAAATAGTTATGTCCTCGTGAGGTCAGTGCTGGTGAATCAAAAAGCACTGTTGAAATAAATAATGATTTTGTGAAGAAAAAAAAGTCACCTTCTTTTTTGGATGATCTGAGGGACAGTAAATTAAACCATGTGTTCATTTCTGGAAAAACTAGCAATAAGTCTGAAGTATGTAAGTATGAATCAGTATGAAGTTATACTGTTTTATATGGGAGCAGATATTACAACTGTTTTAGTCCATTTATATACAGATGAAGGCAGAAATTATTAGATTTTCTTTTTCAAATATTTCCCAAGTGATTTCCCAAGAGAGAAGATTTATTTTCAACACTTTTTAAATTATAATATAAGTACAGTAACACTGTACTAGTTATTTCGGAAGATACTAGTATCTAGTTTAACCCTTTACTGCCTGCTCTACCAAATGGTTGACCATATTTTGACTGTTTTCAATAAGTTTACACACACAGCATTGTTGGTTTGCAAAAAAATAAAAAAAAAAACATAATCCAGTTGCACTACAACACTTGATTTTGGTTTTATTATAAAAAAACAAACAAGAAAACATGTTAAATGGGAATCTGAAATATTTTATGGCACACTTCAAAAAAAAGATGATTTAGAATTCAAAAATGTTTTATTTTATTATGTTTTTAAATAAATTGGTCTTACACTTCATATTATCTGATTTTTCATAGTATATATGTTACTTCCGGTACTTTTACCATACACCAACATATTAACCATTTGGTAGAAATTGATATTTTTAAATTTATGGGATTTGTTGAAAAAAAATGCATTGTGTGTGTTGACTAGTGACATTAAGAGTTAAGAAATGCAATCCAAAAATGTATTCTTGGTGGGGCAGTTAAAGGGTTAAAGTCTAATTTAAAGGCTTAACTACATTAATTAGGTCAATATAAGTTCAGTTAATTAGAAAAGTCACTGGACAACAGTGATTTGTACATTCAAAAGAATAATTTTGCTGCTTGTTGCTGCTTGCTACTTGTACATATGTAAAATGAGCTTAAACAGACAATTCTTGAGATTTTTGGGGGGACAACTTAAACGTTTTATGTCCAGTTTACTTAAATTTGTTGTCAACTTAATTGATTTGTGTTGGGACAACCTGAAGGAATTGTGTAACCCTGTATTTTTACTGCACTGTAAAAACTGCAGGGAACCTCACAATTCATTCATGTTTCCCAACACAAACCTCTCAAGTTAACTTAACAAACTTAAGTAGATTGAACATAAAATGATTAAGTTGTATCAAAACATCTCAATAAATATCTTGTTTCTGTTCATTTTAAATGAGTATTTTGGTCAAGCAGAAAAAAACATTTTTTGAGTGTGTTCACTGTTCCACAAATTTTTTTTATGTTATGCCAGCATAATTTGATTAAGTTAATTTAATTGTTTGTACAAATTTAAGTGGACTGATCATAAAACAATTAAGCTGTCACAAAAAAACTCAAGAATTGTTTTGTCACAGACTTTTTTAAATAAGTAGCAACAAAAAGCATATGTTGAGTGTAAGTAGGATAAAAATATTGAGCATGTTTTTTTGTAAAAGCTGTGTTTATTCCAGCCAAATTAAAAGTTAAAAATTTTAAATTAATTTCTCCAAAAGAACAAATATAAAAGGAAATATTGTGAAAATGCCCCTGCTATAATAAACACTGAAAAAGACTTCAAATTTCACAGAAGGGATACATCCACTTAAAAATTTATTTATTTTTTTGGCTCATTCAAACTACCTATTTAAAATGAGCTGAATCAACACAATTCTTGAGATTTCATTGAAACAGCTTAATTTTTTATGTTCAATCCACATACATTTGTTAAAAGTGTTTAGTTAACTTAATCAATTTGTGTTAGGACAACATGAATGAATTGTGTTGAACCCAGCATTTTTTACAGTGTAAAATTGCCTTCAACTTTACATATTTTGTGAGAATTGAAATGTAAACATAATGCTTTATGAACACTTGTGAAAAAATCCTTTACAACCACCTCCAACAAAAGGCACTGAATCATCATCTGCACAGCCTTCTGTTGTTTATAGGCTGTAATGTTATACCCCACTTTTATGACATATGTAAAAGACACCAATGTTTTGCATGTAGTATGCAACTTTTATATCGTTTCACCTTCATGATCTGTTCAAGGACACATTTTCACACCATCAGGTGTGAAAATGATCAGCAAAAACTGTTGATTATGCCAAGCTCTATTGTTCGAATCCTTATATTTGGTATCCATGAAGCAGACTTTGGTTGGATTTCCAATTACTTGCATGCACATGTTTTTGTTTAGTTTTCCTCAGTCATCGTAACATAAACCCACACTCAAAAATAAAAGTTACAAAAGTTAGTACCATAGAAGAACTACATTTGGTTCCACAAGAAAAGTTCTTCAAATAATTGCATTTTCAAGGTGTTAAGCACTTATTTATAATAATGTGAACATATTTTCTTCAGCACCTGTTGTGGAATGTAAATGTCAACCTTTGATGTTACAGAGGTTCTTCGTGGAACCAATAAAGGACCTTTATTTTTAAGTGTCTCGTGGGCTGATTTTTGCATCCATTAACTATGGAGGTAAGCCAAACTTCACAGAATCTGGCACCTAAAGTGTCAAGATCTTTTTTTTTCTGTCAGCAAATTGTTATGCTGTTCTGACGGCAACAGTAGCAGGTTATCTATTTCCTCTTTATTTAATTTTTTTTCCAGATGTTAATGAATAACAGATAAGGTGAGGAATCAGCACATTTCCTTCCAGCTCAGACAGTAATCAATGTTTTTGCGGTCTGTGTAAATGGAGGTATTGTTTTCTGCCCTTTTATGTAAACTGTCCACAGTCACATCCAGGTTCACCTGAAACAGAGTAGACTGCACGAAAATTATTTGAGGACGATGGTGGTGGTGAATGCTTGTTAATATATTTGGACTAAAAATTCAGAGAAAAATATATTTAAAAAAGATTAAAAATGTACATAAAATATTAATAATTAATTAGAAATCATTTGTAAACATTTAGTATAGTTTTAGACAAAATTGATACACTTTAAAACCCAACAGTCAACTTTATCAAATAAAATGAGTGTAGTTAACTTAAAATTGACTGAAAGTTAATTCTACTCATTTGACAAGAGTTTTGAGCTCAGTGTTGAAGGTAATGAGTTAATTAAATACCTCAGCACTTCAACTTAAATGGAGTAAGTTCACAGTACTCATATAGATACATTTTTTTTACCCAAATTGTTTGTAGCAATCTGTTTCCTCAAACGGTTTGAGTTGCCTTAACTTATTTGGTTTTACAGTACTCAGTTGGTTTGAGTTCTCTTCATTTATTGGGTTTTACTGTGCTCAAATTGCTTCATTTACTCAAATGGATTAAGTTCACAGTACTCATTAGGATTCGTTTTTGAACTTAAATGGTTTATTGCAATCGGTTTCCTCAAACGGTTTGAGTTACCTTAACTTTTTGGGTTTTGCAGCATTTGAATTTTTGTATTTATTTCCCACAGGCTGTTTAACAGAACAAGGAAATAACCCAATACATTTTTATACTAGAGAAATTCCTTTTAGTTTGTATGGAATTAAACCAAGAGTAAAACATGCTAAAGTTAATATTATTAGCCCCTTTAAGTATTTTATTTCTTGGCTATACAAAACTTTTGTTGTCCAATGACTTGCCTAATTAACTTGTCTAGTTAACCTAATTAACCCTTTTAATTGCACTTTAAACTGAATACTAGTATCTTGCTAGTAAGATATTATGTGCTCTCATCGTAGCATAGACAAATGAAATGATAAGAAATTAGTTATTAAAACTATTATTACTTTAAAAATCTCTCCATCAAACAGCACTTGAAGAATATTTTAATTACAATTTCACAGGAGGGGCTAATAATTTTGTCTTCAAAAGTATTTAAATTGAAAAAAATATATATTTTAAATAAACATTTTTAAAAATTAATCAAAGGAATGAAGATTAAATTTACTGAGGCATCATTCTGAATGTCTGCTCAGAAATTAAAATGATTAAACCGTTTTTTAGTCTATATATGGGCTTTGTTTTATGTTTCACTTTAGATTTAAACAGTAGAATGAAACATTTGGGTAGAAATGTGTAGCTAGTGACAAACGCAATTCATAGTTTTTTGATTGCTGACTAATCACAGTTTGTAGTTTACATAGAGACGATTGTTTTCAAGAACTTGCACTTTCAAACTAGTGTTTAAATGTCAGCATTTTCAGTATGTTCAGTCTTTTTTGGATGTTTCATTTTATATTTACATTTTATTTTACATTTTACATCACCAACAACAACAAACTTTTTGACTCAAAAGCATTCTTCACTGTAAAATGTTCTCAGTTGTGATTTATTATTATTATTATTATTATTTTGTGTATTAAAATGCAACATATCCTTTTCAATCAGGTTATTAAATCGCCAGTTTTTAGTAATCCCAAAATTCCCATTTGATCTCCGATGACCACAAACCAGGTTCAATCAACAGTGTCAGTTCAGAATCTCTGTGTGAATCTGCTTGGCATTGCTCTTTCGATGCCCCCCCCTGAGATCTCAATCTTGTGCAAATACCTGGCAACATGCCACCTAATGTTAAAGCCAAAGTTATCCATTATTTCATGAGTAAAGAGAAAAACCTCACACTCAATCAACCGTGGCGTCTGTCCTGACATCTCGAAACACCTTCGCTCTCATCACACATGGCTTCTTTCAACTCTACACCTAATGTCCTGTCATGTAACACCAAAAAAGTGCTTTAAAAGCTTGTGTTTGCACAACAGCACAGAAAAGTGAGAAAGAATCGATCTTATTTTATCGAAGTGAGAATATCATGACAGTCTTGTTTTTGTTTTGTTTAATGTTGTCACTATGGCGCTGATGGTCACCAACCGACCCCCCTTTTTTCAGCTTGGACTCTGCCTTTTTGTCCCTTTGTCTCCACGGTCCTCTGCTCCTCCGCTAATGAATTCATCTGCACATCTCCGTTCCTCAGCCAGCACATTAACCCCGACCACTGGAGCCATCCTTATGGAAAAACGGTCCCTCTTCCAAGCATGGAGAGCCACATCGGATTGACCTTTCCACCCCGGCCCCCTCTCGACCCCTTGCTCTGATTCTCTGTCTATCTGCATTTCAACACAGCGTCAGCGCATACCCAACCTCCTCCTGCCCCGCGATGACACATTATTGTCAACAGCCCATGGGGGTCTTCAAACTACCCTCCTGGGTGCCCACATGCCATCGTAGCGTTCACAACATTCAGGAATGAAGTGGTGGAAACGCTTGGACGATTTCTGTGTTGGGAATGAAATTGAGAGTCATTGACTTGTTCACTCCTCTGACTGATCAGCCATTACTACTGTAGCTCTTCCCAAACCCCCTGCTGAGACGCTCTATGACAATACAGAGCTAATGAGGACCTGTTTACAACGGGTATTAACATGCATTACAAGTGATCTGATCACAAGTGTTCAGCTGAGATGGATTACCCTTTCCATCTGGTATTAATATGCATTCCAATAGGTTTCTTTTGACCACTTGTGCATATTTTGGAGTGATCAGTCCATCTAATACTGTCATGCTCTACATCAGCGCTTAGTGCTTGAGAAAAGGTTTAGGATGATAAGTATGATTTTAAACACAACCCAGCAAGCATTTTATGTTTTTAAAAGATGTCTAATAGATGTTTAATAGACCTCTAAATATAGTCGTCTTGGCTGAAACAAGGCTAAACTTGGGCTGTCAGTGAACATCTAATAGACGTCTAAGAATAGGCCAAAATGAGACTAGCCATCAAATGAACAGAAATGAATGACTACACATATAAAGTCTGTCTACTTTGTCTATTTGATGACTAGTCTAGTTTTGGGCTATTCTTAGATATCTATTAGATTTTCACTGACAGCCCAAGTTTAGTTTCGCTTTAGCCAAGCTGTCTACGTTTAGATCTCTATTAGACGTTTTTAAACACAAAATTGTTTGCTGGGAACCTAGCGGGCACCTTGATGTCAAAACAACATCAAAAACACATAAAAAACACATTAAAAATGCTAATTGATTTAATTTTAATTGATTTAAAAATGACATTAAATTGACATCTAACATCAGCGTCAAAAATCAATTGCAGGACTGTCTAATTTTATTTACTTGTGTTATTTAGAGCAGTATTTCCCAACCCTATTCCTAAAGGCACACCAACATTACACGTTTTCAAACTCTCCCTAATCAAACACACCTGAATCAACTCAGTAGAACATTAGAAGAGACTCCAAAACCTGATGTTAACGGGGCAGGTAAGGGAGACATCCAAAATATGTACTGCTGGTGTGCCTCCAGGAACAGGGTTGGGAAACACTGATTTAGAGTGATGTTTAGACATCAGGGTAGATGACATGCATTGTAGAGATACAGAATCCAGTATAAATCTGTCATTTGGAACTGAAGCTTTTAGATGAATACAATTTTTATATACAGTGGTCCCTCGCTATAACGCGGTTCCCTTTTCACAGCCTCGCAGTTTCATGTATTTTTTAGTGCAATCTGACATGCTTTTTTTTTTTTTTTTTACAGCGCATTGTGTTCTGCGTCCTGATTAGTGCATTGTGCAGTACAGAATTCAAATTCACATAAATCTTCGATCGCTAGTAGTGTGACTCTGAAGTTCTGCACTGTATCCTTGCAAGTTTTCTCCTCAACAAACCTCATAATGTCGACAAAACGTTCTGCATCCTCAAAGGCACCTGCGGTAGCACCCAAGAAGATACTAACCATCGCAAAAAATGTGGACGTCTGGACATGCTAAAGGAAGGTAGAACTTGGCTATAGGGCGCCATTACAGAATAAATGAATCTTCGGCTTGTAACATTCAGTTTTGCGGCCTTAAAACATCTATAAGAATTGTAAAAAATACAGCTGACTACTTCACAGATTTCGCCTATTGCGGGTTATTTTTAGAACGTAACTCCCGCTATTAACGAGGGACCACTGTATACACTTTTTGTGGATTCTTGACTCTTCTGAGCCATATCTTTTAGTGAATCGGTCTGATTCAAACATAATCACAAGCATAAATTGTTACAAGTGCAGCCTAATTCCCAAACTAGTCACTGTTTTGAGCCCACTCTTTCACTGAATTAGTCTGATTCAAATGACAAATGACTCATTTGAGTCTAATCTTTCAGTGAATCTGTTTGATTCCCAAATAAATGTCTCATTTAAGCCCAATCTTTCAATACATCATAAGTGTAAATAGTGACAGTCTGAAGTTCAGTCTGAGTCTCAAACAAGTGACTCTTCTGAGCCCACTATTTTAATGAATCTTTCTGATTTGCAAACATATGATTCCTTTGAGCCCAATATTTCAGTGAATCATAAGTGTAAATTGTGACAAGTGCAGTCTGATTGTCAAACAAGTGACTCTTCTGAGCCCACTATTTCAGTAAATCTGTCTGATTTCCAAATAAATGACTCCTTTTGAGCCCAATCGTTCAGTGAATCCTAAGTGGAAATCATAACAAGTGCAGTCTGATTCCCAAACAAGTGACTGTTCTCAGCCCACTCTTTCAGTGAATCAGACTGATTCTGTAACAAATGACTCGTTTGAGTCCAATCTTTCCGTGAATCTGTCTGATCTCCAAATAAATCATTCATGTCAGCCCAATCATTCAGTAAATCATAAGTTTAAGCCGTAACAAGTGCAGTCTGAGTCTCAAACAAGTGTATCTTCTGAGCCCACTATTTCAGTGAATCTGTCTGTTTCCAAAACAAATAACTCATTTGAGCCCAATCTTTCAATAACTCTGTCTGATTCGCAAACAAATGACTCATTTGAGTCCAAACTTTCAATTAATCTGTCTGATTCCCAAACAACTGACTCCTTTGAGCCCAATCTTTCAGTGTATCATGTCTAGATCTTGACAAGTGCAGTCTGAGTCTCAAACAAGTGACTCTTCTGAGCCCACTATTTCAGTGAATCTGTCTTATTCTGAGACAAATGACTCCTTTGAACCCAGTCTTTCAATGAATCTGTCTGATTCCCAAACAAATAACTTCTTTGAGTCAAATATTTCAGTGAACCATAAGTTTAAATCATTTCAAGTTTAGTTTGATTCCCAAACAAGTGACTCTTCTGAGCCCACTCTTTCACTGAATCAGTCTGATTCCGTAACAAATGACTCATTTGAGTCCAGTCCTTCAGTGAATCATACCTGTAAACCATGATTCTGATTCTGATTCTCAAACAAGTGACTCTTCTCAGCCTACTATTTTAGTGAATCTTTCTCATTCAGAGACAAATGACTTATTCGAGCCCAAACTTTTAATAAATCTTTCTGATTTCCAAACAAATGACTCATTTGAGTCTAATATTTCAGTGAATCAAAAGTATAAATCGTACAAATCGATTTCAGTTGATCTAAACCACTCAATGCAGACATATTCTTGAAATAACGAATCTACTAATCTCTCCAAAAACACTGATTAATTGAACTGTTGACGAAAAAGCGGAATATTATTGAATTTAGTCACAAAAAAATCAGTTCTTTAATATTTCAAAATGAGTATTAAACACTTGTTGGGAAATAACTTTGAAATATATTTAGATCTATACCTTAGATTGACCACAGCAATATATTTTTTAGATTAAATCTCAATAAATTGATCATCTCCACATGAGTATAGTGTAAACTTAAGCGAATAACTTGGAAGCGTCAGGGACAGAAAGAAAGAGTTCTTGTGTCAACTCGTTCATTGAGCATGCAACGAAGCCCAAGTTTCTCAGGAACACTAATAAAGCGCTGTCCCGCTTTACAACCGCATTGCTCAACATCACATGCCTTGATGGGATGGGATATTACCTGAGATAAGGCAAGAGGGATCAAGCTTGGCACCAACCTGACCTCTCTCTCGATCCCTCACACACAAACACATTTCAGACGGGGATTTCAGGCCTCCCAAGGCTTTTCCAAATGACATTACAAGTCAGGCACTGATGCACAGTCGCTATGAGATGTATTTGCGCAAACTCTCCTTCCGGGACTTTAACACGTCCTGTTGGAAAGCTGCAGACAACGAGATGTTTTGGAGGACGAAATCAAAGAGGATCGGTGCGGTACCGCGAGCACTGTGTCACTTGTAGATTCTATAAATCATGTCTCTGTGATAAGCTAATTGCCTTACCCTTGACAGCAGCTCGCTGAGAAAGCAATAAAGGGGCAGGATTACAAGATGTAGAACCATAAAGAGTTGGCCGCTGGTGGAGAAAGAGGGAAGGAGAATGATGAAAGAGCGCCAATTATTGGGGGAGAGGCACTATAAGAAAGCTTGGACTAAACTAATGCTCTGAGCAAAGATGCAGAAGCGTAATGTTTCTGCCTGAAGTAGTGCTATCGGGAAATTCGGGAAGTAACTATTCTTTCCTTGTCTGTTCATAGAGTGTGGCATAAAGGTCAAAAGGAGAACAACCTCCTATCAAGACTATGTCGGCTACATGAAAGAGTGTGTGTATTGCCTTTGCCCTGTTTCCTTTGGTTATTATTTACACTGTCAAACCACAAGATTTCAAACTATGTCTCAAAGAAAAAATGGAATTAACTGCTGTTCAATAGAAAGTATCTCAGGTTTAGTAAAGCTTTAATTATTTCATTAAAAGGACATGTGAAATTTACATATTTTCAAGAGTTTACCTTTAGCTGATGATTGATTATAAAGTGTGTTTGGCATGCTGTCCCGAGAGAGAGAGCCCTGAGCTCATGAGATCCTCGAGCCCGGGGCTTCCTCCCGTTTGCAGGGTGAGAGGGGAGTTTGAGCTCAGGTGAGTCTTGAGAACTCCCTTGCTTGATAACGGTGAATGAAAATTATGAACAACTATATAGAGAATATTGCTGAATTAATTGCTCATCTTTGGTGCGATTTGGTTTGGTCAATTTACTTATGTTATATGTTTTTGGTCTGTGGTAGAAAACCGGAGAGCCCGGGGAAACCACACAAACACAGGGAAAACATGTAAACTCCACACAGAAATGTCAACTTGGCCAGGTAAAGACTTGAGCTAGTGACATCTCGCTGTGAGGTAATGGTGCTAACCACTGGGCCTCCGTGCTGCCCTGTCAAGGAAAGGGGTGGAGTAGGAGTGGAAGAGGGGATTCTTCTAGACGATGATGGCTAAGGTAAGATACTCTGGTTATTTATAGTGATTTAGCAATCATCTGATTGGTGGATCATGCATTAGCTAATGCGGGACCAGCTGTGGTCAATCATAAGCACGTGCTCCTCCCGAAATAAGTTTATGAATAAACTTCAGAAAATGTAATTTATTCCTTTGATTCTAAACTGAATCATATTTCCTCAAACATCTTTTATAAATCAATCTGAGGGAGTGTTTGCATAATGTCACTTAAAACTAAAAATACAAGACTTTTAAGTGTTTTGGCTGTTAATTTCTCTGATAAAACTGTGGGCCAGTGTACAACAGAAGTTCTGTTTCGTTCTTCTTTTGAGGGTAAAGAGATGTTTGAAAAGTCTGAGTAACGTATTCTGTTTTCAACACCCATGAGTATGATGTAAATGAGTCACGTTGCTAGCATGTTCCTCTAAACACAACAACAATGGCGACTTAGAGAGAAAAACAGTTTCAGAAACACTTGCTATTTCCACGAGAAGCACCACTGTGGCGCGTCACATATTTACATTGTTTTCTACTTGCTGCGAACAGGCACCGAATGATGTAGTCATTGTGTGCAAACTCATAGAAAAGAGTTCGCTTTGTTGTGCTGTTTTGAATTGCTAAAACAAACTCAAAAAGAACTTCGTTTTGGCTGGATTTTGTTTAAAATGATGTAATTTCAGTTTGTGTTTCAACGTTCTTCTTCATTTGAAGTATACCGGGGCCTTTAATGTCTCTAAAATCGCTATTTTGTGAATATGGCATGTGCATGTGTGTTATGTGTTTAGTCTATCAAGGTTTGTAAGGACAACCAAAACAACAATTGGCAGACTACAGGACTGTGTGCAGGTTTCCTGGCATGCAGAATACAGCATTTGTAGTGTTTTTTTATCCCCCAATATGCTGACCTGGTGTGCATGATTTAATGTTATTTATTCATTCATTCATTTTCTTTTCGGCTTAGTCTCTTTATTAATTTGGGGTCAAAACAGCGGAATGAACCGCCAACTTATACAGCAAGTGTTTTACACAATGGATGCCCTTCCAGTTGCAATCCATCACTGGGAAACACCCATACACTTCCATTTAAACAAATACACTACGAACAATTTAGCTTACCCAATTTACCTATAGCGCATGTCTTTGGACTTGTGGGGGGAAACCGGAGCACCTGGAGGAAACCCACGCGAACACAGGGAGAAAAGAAACCAGAAACCTTCTTGCTGTAAGGCAAGAGCGCTACCCACTGCGCCACCGTGCTGCCCTGATTTAATATTTTCAATGTTTAAAACATTATAATGTTAAAAAAAAATAATAATTTCAAATGATAAAAATTTTCAAAATAAACTGTACATAATACAAGACATCAGCACACACTTATGATTTTTACCTTGTCAAAAATAATAATAAAAATTATGGTTAGTGCACCGACATATGGTGCTGTAGCACTTCAGGGCGTCCCAAGTTCGAATCCCAGCTTGAGGACATTCCCCGACACTACCCAAACCCCCCCACCCCCCTCCTCTTTCTCCCACTTCGCTTCCTGTATGACTACTATCTAATAAAGGCCAAAAATAAAATAATAATAATAATAAAAGAAAATAAGAATGCTGGTTCCTGGTACCCATTGATTTCAATAGTAGGAAAAAAATATTATGAATGTCAAAGGGTACCAGCTACCTGCATTTTTTCAAAATATCTTGGTTTGTGTTCAACAAAAGAAAGAAACTCAAACAGGTTTTTAGTAAATGATGGTAGAATTTTCATTTTAGGGTAAGCTAGACCTTTAATAATACACTTTCCAGAACCTATTCATTCAATGTTCCTTTTAGGTGGAATACGTGCACTAGCCAAAAATACATTGTATTGGTCAATATGATCAATTTGACTTTTGTGCCAAAAAAAAAATCACTAGAATATTAAGTAAAGATCATATTCCGTGAAGATATTTTGAAGCTTTTCAACTATAAATATATAAAAACACAGTTTTAGATTAATAATGAGCATATCAAGACCACTTTAAATATGATTTTCTCAATATTTACATTTTTCGAACTCTAAAAGTCCACTGTAAAAAAAGAAAGTTGACTTAAAATTTTAAGGAAACAAACTTTGTGTTCACTAGACTCAATCTAAGTAGAGTGAACTCAAAAATGTCCTAAAGTTTGTTGCCTTCATTTTAAGTTGTCAACTATTTTACAGTGTAGTGTACAGTTTAAAAAACTTATGAAAAGCTAGTTTATTCAGCTTTCATGTGATCTTTAAATCTCAATTTCAAAATGTATGGAAAACAATTATTTACACACTGATGACTGATTTTGTGGTCCAGGGTCACATATGAATAAATGTTCATGCAAATCTAGTCGAGTAGAAATAAAACTGATAAACTTGAAATACTTTTTTCCTGAAAACCAAATGACTATTTCTATAAATATATCATGTGTTATGGGTGAAAGGAGGAGCTCTCTTTGTTTAGGGACTTTTGTTTGTTTAGTGTGTAACTGTTCAGCGTGACTGACTCAGACATTTCCTGCATTGCTTTGTTCGGCCCCATGGCTGCCACTCAATTTAGAGCAAAGCTATTAGTACAAACTGCTCTTGGGGGCACAAAGGTAGATTGGGCATGACGTTGAGAAGCTAATCGCCTAAATGTCCCCTGTGCAAGGACAAACTTTGAAGAATGAGGACAGTTGATTCAAAATGAAGAATCAGATGTGTGTTATTTAATGTAAAAAATGAATAAATGATGTTGTTCTAAGCTTTCTGTTCATCAAAGAATCTCAAACGAAAATATTAAGCGGCACAAAAATAAAAAGTTTCTAAAGAAATAAATTAGCATATTATTATAAAGTCTGCGCTGTAAAAAGTTAGTTGACAAAAAGGCAAGACAACAAATATTTTGATGTTGCTTGAACTTATTTGAATAATGTCATAGGGTTTCAAGTTATACAATGTTGAACTTAATATTTTTAGTCAGCTTGATTGATGTAAGTTCAGAAAAGTTCATTTGATTCAACTAAATGTAATTTACAGTGTGGAGTCCAATAATGACAACTAAAAAGAAAAGTTCGTAGACAAACTTTATGGTGACTTGAGAAAGCCTCATCTGAAAGTTTGAAGTAGATTTAAAGTTCAAATAACTAAAGTAGTTTTTAAGAAGTTTGAAACATTAGACATAGATGGATCACTACATATTGTTTCTAGTATGGATTGGCATGTTTCTTGCTAGGTGGTTGACAGATTGGTTGCTAATGTGTTGCTAGGTGGTTGCTAGGGTGTTCTAGGTGGTTACTAAGATGTTGCTAAGGTGGTCGGAGTTGTTGCTAAGATGTTGCTAGGTGGTTGCTAAGGTGTTCTGAGTGGTTTCTAGGCAGTTGCTAACATGAATTATCATGGTTCTAGTATAAATTAGCATGTTGCTTGCATGTTTCTAGCATAAATTAGCATGTTGCTAGTATGTTAATATGTTTCTAGTATGGATTGGTATGTTAGTATGAATTGGTATGTTTTTAGTATGTCTAATGTAAAGTCAATCGCAGTTTTTTACAATGGAAGTCTATGGAACAGTTGCTAGGGTGCTGTAAGTGATTGCTATAATGTGGTTAGTAAGTTGAAAGGTCATCAGTGATTGGCAGAGTGGTAATCTGAGTTAAATAAGCCCAACCTTATGTCTGTATGACAGTCTCAAGTCTGTATGACAGTCTGGTGGGAAGTTATGAGGTCACAAGTTTGGTCTGATGTTAAGTCGATGGGATTTTTCCAAATTTTCCGGGACAGTTTTCGGAAATCCGTAAGTCGGATCAGTTGGAAAAGATATAGCAACTTAATTCAGTATAGTTTGCAGGTTTGAAGTTAAATTGGTGGTTGTAGTATGAACGGTCTGGAGGATATGCGTTTTTAAAATAGTCTAAGAAGAAGACGGAAGAATAATATGTTTATGTAGTATAACAGTATGCTGCTTTCTCAAGCCAGCATAATTAACATAAATAATAATAATAATTCACAGGAATAATTTACATTATAAGTTAAAATAATATCTCACAATATTATATTATTTTTCAGAGACTTCGACTTTGAGAGAAAAAAAATACTAAATCCATTTCCACTTTCCCTTCTGCCTCAACAGAGAACAGCATAATTAGGCCATTTTAATAAAAGAAGTGAGGAAATCATTAACTCCAGGGGAAATCCTGTCTGTCTTATCCTTTCCAGTCTACAAATACTACAGGCCCTTCTTGACATCACCATGAAAACTATGCAATCTTGATAAGACCCATGGGGAGTTGCATTAAAAGAAATATCGTCACTTTTTTGTGGTTCGCGTAACTAGATTGAAGGTACCTGGATGGTAGGTACTTTTCCAGCAATCAGACATGAGGCAGAACATTCAGGAAAATATCTTTTAAGAGTAAAAACAATTGCCTTTAAAATAAAAATACTGCCCCCCCAAAAATAAAGGGAACCCTTAAACAACACAATGTATCTCCAAGTGTTCCCTTTATTTTTTGAGCAGTATAGATTTATATCAAGGCATGCATGTCTATTGATGCATTTTGTCACTAAAATCTAAAATCTTATGACAAAATGTTATGGTTGCAAATACGACAACCATGAACCCAAGACCTGCCCTTCCAAAGCACTTTACCCGGCTGGGAATAAACTTGCAAAACTAGCACAGCCATAAAATCCCACTGAGGAGAAAAACAAAGAGCCATGCTCCAGCACATCTTATCACACATAATGGGCTGTAAAAGAAACCGAAAGACTCTTCAGGCGAGATTGGTATCTGAATTCACATGATTAGCTTCGGCAGGTTAACGGTGTCATGCTCAGAATTCAGGCAGAAGTGCAAAATACTAAACAACTACAACAACACTGCAATATCAGAGAAACTTTGCAGCATAACAACAACACTATTACCATGCTTTTGCTATATTAACCATAGTTTAGGCATGGTGTTTGTAGTTAAGCTGTGGTTATACAAATGGTAATGAATATGTGCAGTGGTGTGAAAAGTACTTGTGGGGGAAACCGGAGCACCCGGAGAAAACCCATGCGACCACGGGGAGAACATGCAAACTCCACACAGAAATGCCAACTGACCCAGCCGAGGACCGAACCAGCGACCTTCTTGCTGTGCTGCCCATGTTTTCATTATCACATGACTTATCTGCATAAGTTGTGTTACTTCACTTCCTTTTGGGTTTTTTTTTTATCTCTCCCATCTCTCCCCAATGCTCTTTGGTTGCCAGACAAAAAAAATAAATAATAAATACCTGAAGAAACAGGATATAGTTTCGTAGGTGAATGCGTTGCAACTTTTTATAATTCTTTTAGAGTGTTTCAATAGGCTTTGTCTAGCAAACATTTTCTGGATCTCAGGACATTCTGAGAACACAAGTTTCTGGAACCCAGAACATTCTCAGTTTTCTTTACACAAACATAACATTACCTCTAGGATAGAACAAATGTTCTTGGAATGTTCTCTTTTACAAAAAAACTAAAAAACATTCTGGTTAGTTTTTGGTTACAAAACATAAATAACAATAATAAACATTCTCATTATTTTCTTAAAAAATACCCATGTGGTTGGTGCCAATGGCGTAGCGGAAAGTGCACTGACACATGCACTTCGGTGTTCACAGTGACCTGAGTTCGATTCCTGCCTCGAGGTCCTATGCTGATCCTTCCCCTCTCTCTGCTCCCCACACTTTCCTGTCAATTCTCTCTACTGTCCTGTTCAATAAATGAAAACCCCTAAAAAAAATTTTTTTTTTTAAATCATGTGAACGTACATTATATACTGCTTAATGGTGTATTGCGACCCATAGAAATAACCGCTAATGAGGCTTCTAGTTTTTAACCTGTATCAGCTAACGTATTTAAAATAGTCATGCGTGAGTAAATAATGACAGAATTTTCATATTTGGGTGAACTATCCCTTTAAGATTCTTCAACAATGCTCTTTGATTGCATTTAAATCAATGCTCTTTGGTTGAAAGACAAAAAATACAAATTTAAATTCCTCAAGAAAAAGAAAATAATTTCCAAGGTCAATGCATTGATTTGTGTTTTATTCACTCAGTATTACAAATTTTTAAACTAGCAGCTTTTTATAGTTCTTTTAGACCGTTTCAATAGGCTGTGTACAGCAATCAATTTTGGTTCCCAGAACGTTCTGAGATCATGAGTTTGTGGAACCAAGAACATTCTGTTTTCTTTTAAAATAAAAAAACCCATTCTGGTTAGTTTTTGGTTGCAAAAATGATAATAATAAACATTCCCATTGTTTTCCCATTTGATTCCCCAGTATAACCATATGTAAACTTAGTTTAATGGTGTATTGCAGCCCATAGAAACAACTGCTAATAAGGCTTCTGGTTTTTAACCTGTACCAGCTAACGTTAACTGAACACGAATACATAAGTTAAAAAAAGCAGCTTACTTACAAAGTAATTCTAGGGTAAGGATCAAAATGACAAAAATAAAAACGAATTAATTTTAAAAAAAGGAAACCAGGCATGAATATTAAAATATATCCATCTAACATTTAAAATAGTCATGCGTCAGTAAATGATAACAGAATTTTTGGGTGAACTATACCTTTAAGATTCTACAATGCCCTTTGATTGGATGAAAATCAATGCTCTTTGGTTACAAGACAAAATAATACAAATGTAAATTTCTGAAGAAAACTAATATAATTCTGTAGGTGAATGCGTTTTGTTTTATTTACTCAGTATTGTAGGTTTTCAAACTAGCAGTTTTTTATCGTTATTTTGATCGTTTTAATAGGCCATTTGTCGAGCAAACAATTTTGGTTCTCAGAACGTTCTGAGAAAACGAGTTTCTGGAACCCAGAACATTCACTGTTGTTGCTAAACCAGTTTTCTTTAAACAGAACAGAATCTTCTAGGATGGAAGTGAAAGAAACCAGATTTATAATATTAAAACAGTGTTCAATGTTTCCATCTAAACTTTAAAATAGCACAATTTCAGCTTTGTGCGGACATTAAAACATTTCAACTCAAAAACTTCCCTTTTAACGGTGGTAAAACTGTTTGGACTTGGATTTTGATCGTCGTGTTAAATAGTCCTCGTTTAAGACTTCTATTTCATCTTTATACTGTACTACGGACAACAAAAACATACTAAACGTTGTTTTTAATGCCGCTATATTATCTCACCATGGTAAACTTGCACCCGACAGACTGCAGGCCTCAATGTTGTACGAGGAAATGGAGCCCTCTCGTGGTTTATCGATGAGCTAGCAGACAATAATAATGGCCGCTGCAGGCCTTGACAAAACATCAATCCAGGCCCACATGTGAGATGTACATAATGGACAAACACGCACACACACACACACACACACACAAAAAACTTTCAATCACACGTTTTAATGAATCTGACAGGTCGCTTTTGTCACAGGCGGTACCTGAGTGGGCATATATGCTATGTGCAAAATATACAGTCATATGATAGAGCAAACATTGATAAGAACTTAAAAAAAAAGACCACAAACAGACACCCACACACCAAATAAATCTACTCTGATATAGCAGAACAGCAGACAGGAAGACGTGTTGTGCGACCACCTTAACTACTATACATTCAGAAACCTGTTCTGCAAACAACATGAAAATGACTTGATGTTAATGCGTTGTAATAGGAGTTACATATAACACGCTTCTGCTCTTAAACTTTATTATAGGTGCATTTCCCCAATTACATACATCTAGTTCATTGTATGTTCAAATAGTCAGTATGGGTTCCCTCAAACAACCTCTTAAGCCTCAAATGAAAAGAAAAAAATCTACATTTACAGCAGAGGTAAACATTCTAGAACAGGAAAATGCTTCAAATCAAAACTATACAACTCCCCATACAACCAAATGTGCTTTGATTCCCCCCTACCAATACCCCCAAATGACATACAGCGCATGGCATTCAATATATTACAGCACAAAGTCACCAAAAATAGATCCATTTACTGCAGACGTATGTGCTGGTCAATACTTTACATGTTCTGACTTTCTTTAATCATACTTTTTTTAATTGTTACAACACATGTGCTAGGAAAAAACCTGCAAGGACCATAAACGAAAACATTTCAGAGCCTCTAATGAAAAGCAAATATTGAACTGCAACATGTACACAAGTAGTATGGGATGTGATCCATGCAGTTGTGCACAGCCAGCATAGTCATGGTATGGTCTCGTTTAATATTAGAAGATGACGTCAGCCACCAGTGCATCACAGTCTTCATTGGAGATACATTCGAACGGTCTGCCTCGGGTCTGGACTCAGCCGGACTTGAAGAGCAGAATGGCCACCTGGCCCAAGTAGAAGTAGATGAAGTGTTTCGTCTCGTGGGTCACGTAGCTTCCGAAGTTCCTTCCCACAATGCAGTGCCACGTCGGATTGTATTTCTTATCGAACTCCTGTAACACGAGACAAAACGTTGCTTGAGCTCAGCGGAAAAATGCGAGTGTGACAAAAATACACGTTTGGAGTCGGAGATAACGTTACGGCTCAAATCTCGGGGCGACTCACCTTTTTGATGTATGCGGCAATGTCCTTCTCGATGTTGTACTTCTCCATGGCCTGCGTGGCACAGTCCACCGCGTCCTGCTGCATGTCTTCAGACATGTCAGCGTTCTTGATCACAGCCTTCCTGTCAGTCATGTTGTCTGTAAAATGTAGAAAGTAACTCGGTTAGGACACCCCAACAGTGGTGTCTTTCTTCATTGACAAAGCCAGTTACATTCCTGACCGATTCCCATCAACAGAGACCGTCGGATTTGTTAAGGTAATTCAAACGACACTTGATACTTTCATGAGAACCAAGCAGGTCTTTTAGTCCATTTGCAGAGTCAATGAGGGCTGCATTTAAATACCATTAATGCAGGTTAAAAAGACAGTCAAATGGTGTTCAAATTACAGCTTTTTTTTCTTTTTTTTTGGAGTCAAGTCATCTCCTGTATATAAAAGTACTTTAAATGTGTCAACTTGAAATACAAAATTATATGGGATATAGACATATTCAATATTGTGCTATTGTTTGTAGTTAGTCAAAGTAAAATTGCGATTGATGCAAGTGTTCAGAGGAATCATAAACCTACTTTAGCTAGCAACACTGGAATGATTGCATATGATGCAGGGGATACTATCATTAGCTACGCTTCCATTCACCAATTTTTATGCACATTTTGGATATGCGCATGTGTATAAAATAAATAAATAAAAAAAAAAAACAGATTTTTAAAAATGCGCATAAATTATTATTTTTTTAACATGTGCGCATAACTGAGTTGGATAAACGTCTTATCCGATAAGAAAAGATGCGCATAAACTGCGATGGAAACTCTTATACCGAACAAATTCCAGTATGCACATTTAAAAAAAAAAAACTTTTTTTAAATAAAAATTTTGTTTTAAGAGATCATGTGATTATAAAAATGTGCGAATAGATAAACCAGCAGGCTGAGCACATTGTAAAACATCTGAAATGTTGTTTTGGTCATTCTAAAACATCTTAACCATTTCAGTATTAGTGCTATTATATTATTATTATTGACCTCCAGAATCAAGGTCGTCTGTGCTTCACGCTTCACCGCGTGTCACGATTGCCTGCTGAGGTGCAAGTCATTTATTAAATAAAATATTCCTTCAGCTTCTCCTACTGCAGCAAATTCTATTTTTACTGTTGATATTTGGCACCAGTTAAACAGGAAGTGGCGATTTTGTTTGCTTTGACTCGTTGGATGGGAACGCTGCTTTATTTGCACGTCTTTTATGTGATAATCCAGTTTTGTGCATAAAGTTCATTCGCATATTCGGATGGAAACATGGCTGCAGTCGTGAGGAGCAATAAAGATGAAAGTATATAGGATAATACGTCACTTTTAGGGTAAATAAAAAAAAAAAGGGGGGTTAACATTTCTTTTTACAAGCATTACTTGGATAGATATGATCCAAATTCATTAACACCTTCAAGAGAAGCAGGTCAATATGAATTATATTTTTAGACTATTTTTATTAACTCTGGCAAAACAACACTGTCCTCAAAATTAGGGCTGCACAATATTGGAAAATTTACTCATTGCGAGAGGAATACAATTTCAACAGGAGTTGAAAAACTGTTTGGAATTCATAATAAATGTATAATTTTAGATTGATTGGGATGACCCTGTAGGAGGGTGCAGAAATTATAATAAACCACCTACAAGCATAGGTAAATTCAATAAATACAAATTAAATAACCAGCATTACATTGTTTTCAGAAGTCGAACTGCATTCAGGTATACAGTAACTTAATAAATCAAATGTAAAATACTGTATAGTCCTCATTTTATAACACAATTCAATAAAATTAATTTTAAGTATTGAACGGCAATTTTTTTTTAAAAGCCTGACTGCTTTGAACACCCTCACAAAGTCACCGGCCTCAAAAAAACCCTTGCAAAATGATCTACTATAATCCAAACTCCATTGCAGACGATCACATTGCGATATCGATGCTGAAACGGTAAATTGTGCAGCCCTACTCAAAATACTATTCGTTTACTGCTAAACTCAGTATAAAATGACTTTAGTGAAGTATACATACAGAATATACAAATCATTCAATGTGGTCTTTGTCTAACACCAAATTAAAGTATACATTTGGATCATTTGTATTACAGCATTGAGGTTGTTACTTAACTAAATTACACATACTACATATATTAAAGGGCCCAGAAATCAAGATGGTTTCGAAGTATGATGTACTTACCCATTCAGTTCAAATCTTTATACAAGTCTCTTCTGTTAAACACTAAAGATAATTTGAAGACAGCTGAAAATCCATTACATTGACTTCCATAATAGGAAAAAAACAAATACTACAGAAGTCAATGGTTACAGGTTTCCAGCTTTTTTCCCCTTTTCAAAATTACCATCTTTGTGTTCAATAGAAGTCAAACAGGTTCGGAGCAATTGAAGGGAAAGTAAATGACAGAATCTTAAGTATGTAGTCCAAATTCCCTGAGAATTCCAATGGTAGCTAGTTAAAATCATTTGTGCGTACTATTATTGTTGGATGCATCGAAAAGTGCTCAAGCACACGTGTTTGTTGAACAGCATTAACAATACTGGTTTACATATGGTTTAAATTCATAGAAACTTTCATTAGCAGGTAAATAAAACCATATTTGCATACCAACAGTAAGGTTACATCATTCAAAAAAATAAATAAATAATATAAATAACAATAATAATCAATTATTTGTACTATTAAAATGTTCAAACGGTAAGACTATATTTGCAGACCATTAATGCACAGAAAACAAAGTTAAATCCATTATACAAGTACTTTAAACTGATAATTTAGCAGTATCAATACTGATATACAGTATTCAGGACCTTATTTTCATACTATTAACTCTAGGCCCAGAAAACCAAAAATAAAAATCTAACGTTAATTGTGCTCGAATTGCAACTCCAGCAAAACACACTTAACCGTGGTTCATTAGCATTACTAAAAACTACACATTCAGATGTATAGTCTTTCGTTAGCGGTCAATTAATGACCATATTAGCATATTTATAATGCTGTCAGTCGATAGATTAACATCTGGATTCATCCACCAAGTCATTGACGGGTCAGGATGGAGGAATGCTACGTCACACACCTCCATTCACAGCGTGCGCGTTTGATGCTACAGCAGATCAATGAAACTCAGGTGCACGCGCTGTTCCCAATCTAGCGTCTTCATTTCAGAAAGTCCAAAACACGCGTTTACTTGCGCGACTACGACGTCCCACAATAAACGCCATTTAAACGCTTCATACAACAGCGTCAAGCTGAAAACACACGCATGACCATTCAGCGCATATCACTCAAGACAGTAAACTAGTCAACTCACCTGTCAACAATATTTTGGCGAGATAAATTTATGATGCAAAACAGTCGCTTTCGTCGTCTTTTTCGGGTGTCCCTTTGACGCTATGAGAGGAACATAAGGATCAAGTCAAACGCCGACTGGTGCCCGCGCTAAAATCCCTGGCTCTTCACAATGCCGTCCTACACAGCGCTCGCCATTGGCTGCAGACCAGCCGCTCCCTGCGCCCCTCTGCCAGCATCTTATTTCATCCCACAATGCATCTTTAACCGGAGACCACAGGGAAATGGGCTTGTTTGGTTAGAAGCTTGCAGGACTGTGTAGGCCAGAAAATAGCTTAAATTAGACTCGGAGGACCTTCATAATGAAAACACTTCACAATGAGAGAAGCACTTATTGCAAGGTTAGAGTCATTCATCTGTTGTGCCTCTCCCACACACTGTAACTCGAAGTGGAAAATGTACGAAATGTATTTAGATTAGGGTCCCACTTAATGTAATTTCAGTAATTAATAGAAATATATGAAGGTGAATGCAGCCTTGCTGAATAAGTGGTCTAAACTGCCCACTTTTTAGTTTCAAGATTAATAAAATTCTTGCTAAATGAAAGCTTTATAGATGCAAGTAAATGTGGGTACTATAGTAAACGCGCCTTAAAATGTTATTAATTTTAAGTCCCAACACAATAAAAATCACTAGGGAATAACTATATTTCAGGTCTCATAAGCAACCCCTTATACACATAACAGCACAATCATTTATTTGTAGTTTAATTTCCTACTTAATCAACTTTCTAATAGTACAACTGTATAAAACGTTGCTATTTTCTGTTCAGTTCATATCTTGTCTTCTAAAATTCAGCCACTTACCCAAAGCAGGGGTGCCCACAATTTTTCCTATAAAGGGCCAAAACCCAAACTGACTTGAGTGTTGTGGGCCAAACATATACCACTGTATTACAATAAATTTGCAAAGAGGAATTTCCTAAAAATATTGCTTTAAATCATTAACTCAGTGTCATTTTTAACATTTTATACTGAACTTATTACAGTAAAAACATTCAGATTCCCATTTATAAACCAATGGAGTTCAATGCTGAGTACACTAGTCGAGCTGCTCCTGCCTTCACCTTGAATTGCTGGCAGATGTCTTGTGCAATGTCCTTTATTTTTCAAGTGACAGTATTTACATTTTAAAAGTCTGATTAATTTACATTTAATTTCAGGTGGTATTTTTTGTAGCTCAGCAGTAAAACAAATAAACAAAGGGTTACATTAAATTCTAAATGACCATCTCTGTCAGGCATTTGCTAAATCCACCTGATCATTCTCCCTCTCTAATTAGATGAGATGGCAGGCCAAATCAAAGGTTACCATGGGCCAACTTTAGGCATTTCTGACTTAAAAAAAAAAAAACCTGTATAAAACTCCATTTCAATATTTTGAGAAAGCTGCTCCATTTATGTAATGTTTGAGAAGCCACAACTTTAGGTTCTGTGTTATGAAAGTTAAGAAAATTAAAGTGAATAAATCATACACCAATTTTTGTACCAATGAAACCTTTATTTAGGCAAGAAAAGAAAAAAACGTACTTAACTAGAAAGAAACAAAATGCTAGTGATGTTAAAGCATCTACTGACCACATTGGGACAGTGTAAATCTAAAAATGCCTGAGTATACCCCCCCATCCCAAATGTATTTCTTTCTTTTTACCATACTGTTCCTGTTGATTCCATCCCCACAGACTGCTCCAACATCTGCTCCTCTGTTAAAAATGTGACGGGCCAAAACATCTACATTTTCCACTGATGTAAAGAAAAAAAATAAAAATTATGGGCTGGAGAAGTACTTTTGAACTGCGGTCTTAAAAAAAAAAAATCCTATGATCCTGGAGCAGTTGATCCTGTTCCATGTATCCAGCATTCCCTATCCTATCTTCATTATGTACTGATCCCAATGATCCGGCATCCACTGAGCCTCTCCTCCAATCCAAACCTTAAGATACCAGCAAAATCAAAACAAAGGGAGGTAAAGAGTTAGAATCAAATCCACTCAAACCTGCCTTCTTTGATACATGCATACAGCATTAAGGCCAAAACTAAAATTACGACTAATGACCTAACACTAGGACTGATTCAAATATGCTAGGAAAATTGGACACTTAAGTCTTTGGACAACCTCAACTATATGATTGAAAAGTACATCTCTAAAATGAAAGAAAAAGAGCTGCCACCTGATAATCTAAATTTTGCATTTACCCAATTAATGCCCTGAAGGCAGAGAACAGTAATTTATTAGTAATGGAGGATTGTTCTAGTGCTCACATTCACCCGGTTACGCAACAAAGTATAGATTTAGTAATCTTTATTACAAAGCATCAGTTCTGTGTCACGTCTAGAGGAAGACAGCATAAAACAACTGTGGAACCCACTATCCCATGATTAACTTTCGTACATGGCATTTACAAAAATATTGGGAGTCATTACATGATCCTTGGTTTGATCTATGAAAGACTTCCACTATGTATTGGAGAAAAAAAATAATAATAAAAAAGGATGGGGAAAACAAAATGGGTTCAGTTAAAAACATGTTTAAAACTAACATGAAGAGGGAGGGGAAAAAAAACAAAGACAACATTCATAAGAACTGTCTTACGAAAAAGAGGGTAATTAAAACATGGGGTTCATGATTTGTAAAGACTGTAAAAACAAAAACGACTCAAGGGCTCCACCAGCGAGGTGACGAGCAGAGCGCTTTAGGAGCGAGAGCGGGAACGGCTATGACGTGGCGAGTACTGCGGGGATCCTCGGCTGCGGCGTGGAGAGTAGCTTCGGCTACGGTTGTTGCTGCGGCTGCGACTCCTGCTGCGACTGCGGCTCCTTGACCTTGATCTTCCATAGCTTGGACTGCGGGGTCCGTCCACCTTTACACGGATGTACGCAGTTTCTCCCTGGCAGAGAAAGAACTTTCCGCTGAGCAAGTGCATTGTACAAATAGGCCAACATTTTCACTGTACTTACCAGACTTCCTGGAATAAACATATCTTTGGTTTCGCTCTAAACATATTACTTCAAAAACTATATAGCTAAAGAAAAAAATTTATTATATTGTCCGTTTCTCTGGATTGACTAGGTATGGGTTTGAAAAGTATTAAAAGATACGGATTTGTGTTTCTAAATTTTTTTTTAAAGGAAACTAATTTAAAAACTTTGTATAAAAACTGTTATTCTAACCAATAGTTCACTGAAAATCAGAATTACCATAAAAAAAGACATTAAAAAAAAGTTCAGTTTAAAAGAAAGGTTGTCTAAAAATGAACAAAAAAAGAAATTACACAGATTAAAAATTGACTCAAAACAGAACTAAACCATAAATCCAGAGAAACATTTTATCTTATTCTTTTCCATAATTGCATCACTCATTCATCAACCTCCTACAGAGCAGATTCATTATTCATACAATTAGTGAATTATATATGCCACTTTATAGTCGGTGGCCATAATTATCATGTACTTAAATTTTAATTAGTAATTCAGTACAATACAGTCATGTACAAACATAACTGTTCATTGTACTTGTATTGTAATTGCCTCCATGTAATTAAATAGTTGACCCATCCCTTACACCCCACCCACACCACCAAATCTGGCCTTAACCTTACCCCACCTCAGGAGCACCATAATAGTGTATTAATAAGTACATTACACTTATGCAAGTACATAGCAGTTAAGGCCACTTAATATAAAGTGGGACCCAATGTAGTTCCTCCTAACATTACATTAGGGATTTGCTTACCTTAAGAACATCCCAATGCTAAGCATATCCAAAACTACTGATTAAAATCTCAAACCTACCTCATGCGACCGGAATTTTGTGTTATCCAGTTTGCGAACGGCGTAGGTCATGTCCTCTTTGCGAACAAACTCCACCACACCAGTTCCATCTCGGAAAACGTCAGCGTAACATACATCACCTGCTTCACGCATGTGATCCTTCAGATCCTGCCAGCTGCCGCTCGGTGGAAGCCCTGGGATCAATCAACAGTCAATACAACTCAAAATAACTCTTGAATTCATTAATCAAACTTGTGATTAGGGCTAGGCCTATAAATGATGTTATATATTGAATCATGATCAAATTTGTCAACAATGAAAATAACTGGACTTTAACTCCATATTGATTTAAGAGAAGTTACACAGCAGAAATGTGCAACAATGGGAATTGAAAGTATGCTGATGTCAAATTTTTGGCCACCGAGATGCATCAAATTATCAACCACTGACAATACGCCATGCCATTTAAATGGACCCTCTAATTTTTGTGGCTTCAGTCATTGTTGAGGTACTCTTAAATCTGGAAGCATTAACAACTTATCAAAAATATATTTAATACAGAAAATAATTTGATTGCATTTTTGCCTTATCGCCCAACCCTACTTGTGATGCCATCTTACCAGAAACAATTACTCTGTACTCCGAACGTCTGGATGGGGGTCCATATCTACCTCTAGGAGCCCCACCACCACCTCCTCCTCCGCCGCCACCGCCGCCTCCACCACCACCCCCACCAAAACCTCCTCTGCCCATTCCTCTTCCACTCCTAGGAAACTCCACTCGGAGTCGATAGCCATCATAGTCATAGCCATCACGAGCATAAACAGCATCCTCCGCATCTCTAATAGAAGCAATAACAAAGAAAAATTGTAAACACAAGTGCAGAAATCCTTGCAATCAAAGCATAATAGCAGAACAGGCTGTATAATGCAGAATAAAAATTATGATGTGGACTTACTATAAGCAGTTTGTTTTCTACAAATTTACTCAAGTATGTGAAATATTTTCATTTGGTTTACCAGGTTCCTAATTTGTCAGGGCAAAAAAAGTGTAATGTACACAAATAAACATTGCATTTGAACTCCAACTAATCAAATAATAATAAAAAACAAATAAAAATTGCACATTACAATGTACTTTGTCGTTAGTTTCAGAAAAATAAGATTATAGTGATAATAAATAAGATACCAGTGGATCTTATATGGCCCTAGGCTAGGCGTCCTTAAGAGTTAAGCTACAAACGGTACTAATCCGAAACTACTAATCTAACCAGCTGGTTAAATGCCTTATTAAAGCAAACCAACCGACCATAAACAAAATGCATGAAATCTTCATGCAGAAGGCTTGAATTTGTTTTCAGCAAAATTTCACTAGAGCTTATTTGAATCAAGCTTAAGAGGTCATTTGTGTAATTTTACAAAGCTAATTACCATATCCAAACGAAGGGGCATCGTAGACTGATAGACTAAATTTTAAAAAGTTATAAAACGAAATTTTCGATTTTAATTAAGCTTTAAAACATACTCTAATCACGACGACAAATAAATATAACGTTACGTTTATACGTACAAATTCTCTGAAAACATGGTGTACGGCTAAGCTAATATTAGCTTGTTAGCATAAAAACAAGAAAGTAGTAGCAACACAACACTATCGTGCATGTGAAGACTGTAAAAACGCGTTGACAAACGTTTTACGTTTATTAACGGTGACAAGTCTAATAAATACATAGGGTAACCCTGAAACAAACGGACAAACTAACATTAAGTTAGCCGTTTAGCTAAAGGCTAAGAGCTCAAGGTTCAGTTTCACCCACCTGGGGTCTTCAAACTCGACAAAGGCGAATGGAGGTCCGCCTCGTCTATTCTTCAGATCGATGTCTCGGATGGCTCCGTACTTATAAAACACATCTTCGACATCTTTGGTGCGAATATCGGGCGGCAGGTTTCCCACATATATGCGGCAATCGTTGCTTCCAGCAGGGCCGCGGATCACACCACCGGACATCTCTGCACTGATAAATCTTCACCTTCCTGTTGAACAGAGAAACAAACAACACTCTTCGACTCTCATAAACAACATGTGTTTGTACGCCCCGCGATATGCGTTAAATAAACCGCATCCTTTATCAGATATAAAACAAAGAGACTTACTATTGTTTGAAGCACCGCTCGCACGAGCGCACAGAGAGCGTGTTTCCTCTGGAGTCGCGCGGTCGCTTCCTCTTCAGCGGGCGCGCTTTACCAGCCGCGGAGGAATCTGGACAAACAGGCTGATCGGCGAGGAGTAGAGCGGCTACATCCGCTACGCGAAATAGTCAGTATAGCGACGTCTGCAGCGATACAGCGGATTTATATTGGCGAGTAAGTAGTGTGAATGAGTTATATCAAGATGTTATTATTATGAGTGGTCCTCAGTTGAAGTCAGTTTATGCTACATTTAATTGGTTGCACCTGCTGCTGTGGTGAACTGTAGATTACGTCACAGAGGTACGATAATAACGAGCTATAATAATAATTTCCTTTTTTCTGAATTAAAAATTTAAATGAAAAGGTATTGAGAGATCAACAAACTTAAAAGCAATACGAACAAGGACTTTGATGAAGGACCTGGCTCTTGTTTTGGACTAAATGACTGAATGACTGAAATTGAATTGTTGTTTGATTGATGACTTTAGTTGGTAATGTTTTTCAAGTGTTCAATTAAAAAAAGAATACTAAAATAATAATAATAATTTCGGTAAATGGGAATCTAAGAATGTGTATATTATGAAAATGTTTGCAAAATATAATATAGTTTTAATGTGCAATAATATATTATTTATTTGTGTAAGAGTTAAACATTTTATTTATCCTTTATTTAGCCAGGAAGAGTCCCATTGAGACACCACAGTCTGTTCTTTCAAGGAGACCTGGTTAAGGCAATTTGATTTATTTGGTAATATTCTTATAATAAAAGTTCTCTTAGAAAGTTAGACAAGTTAAGATTTGCTAATGTTTTTGAAATCTCTCCTGCTCACCAAGGCAATGGGACATTTAAGCAAAAATACAGCACTGTTTATTTATAACAGCATTGTGAAATATTCTTTCAGTTCAAAACAACAATAGTAATGCCAATATATTCTTACATTTTAATTTGTTTTCATGTGGTCCTTCAGAAATCACTCTAATATGATGCTTTGCTGTTGTGCTGCTTCATTTTTTTGTGGAAGCCATAATCGTTTTTTTCAGGATTATTTGTATAATAAAAAGTTTTGATGAATGAAAGTTATTTTTAAAAACAAGAAAAACTTTAAAAATGTTTTAGTGATACAGTATATACAGTGCATCCGGAAAGTATTCATAGTGCTTCACTTTTTGTTACAGCCTTATTCCAAAATGGATTAAATTCATTTATTTCCTCAAAATTCTACACACAATACCCCATAATGACAATGTGGAAAAAAAAAAAGATTTTTTGAAATTGTAGCAAATTTATTAAAAATAAAAAACCTGAAAAATCATATGTACATAAGTATTCACAGCCTTTGCTCAATACATTGTTGATGCACCTTTGGCAGCAATTACAGCCTCAAGTCTTTTTGAATATAATGCCACAAGCTTGGCACACCTGACTTTGGGAATTTTTGCCCATTCCTCTTTGCAGTACCTCTCAAGCTCTATCAGGTTGGATGGGAAGCAACGGTGTACAGCCATTATCAGATCTCTCCAGAGATGTTCAATAGGATTTAGCTCTGGGCTCTGGCTGGGTCACTCAAGAACATTCACCAAGTTGCTGTGAAGCCACTCCATTGATATTTTGGTGGTGTGCTTTGGGTCATTGTCCTGCTGGAAGATGAACCGTCGCCCCAATTTGAGGTCAAGAGCACTCTGAAGCAGGTTTTCATTCAGGATGTACATTGCTGCATTCATCTTTCCTCTATCCTGACTAGTCTTCCAGTTCATGCTGCTGAAAAACATCCCCACAGCATGATGCTGCCAACACCATGCTTCACTGTAGGGATGGTATTAGCCTGGTGATGAGCGGTGCCTGGTTTTCTACAAACGTAACGCCTGGCATTCACTCCAAAGAGTTAAATTTTAGTCTCATCAGACCAGAGAATTTGTTTCTTATGGTTTGAGAGTCTTTCAGATGCCTTTTGGCAAATTCCAGGTGGGGAGTGGCTTCCGTCTGGCCACTCTACCATACAGGCCTGATTGGTGGATTGCTGCACAGATGGTTGCCCATTTGTAAGGTTTTCCTCTCTCCACAGAAGAACACTGTAGCTCAGACAGAGTGACCATCGGGTTATCGATCACCCCCCTGACTAAGGCCTTTCTCCCCTGATCACTCAGCTTAGATGGCCGGCCAGGTCTAGGAAGAGTCCTGGTGGTTCCAAACATCTTCCATTTACGGATGATGGAGGCCACTGTGCTCATTGGAACTTTCAGAGAAGCAGTAATTTTTCTGTAACCTTTCCCAGCCTTGAGCCTCGAGACAATCCAGTCTCGGAGGTCTACAGACAATTCCTTTGTCTTCATGCTTGGTTTGTGCTTTGGCATGCACTGTCAACCCTGGGACCTTATATAGACAGGTGTATACCTTTTCAAATCATATTCAATCAACTGAATTTACCACAGGTGAACTCCAATTAAGCTGCTGAAACATCTCAAGAATGATCAGTGGAAACAGAATGTAGAATTTTGAGGAAACAAATGAATTTAATCCATTTTGGAATAAGGCTGTAACATGAAAAAAATACTTTCCGGATGCACTGTATACTGGTTTTTACAACACTTCTTAATTGTTTTCAACATTGATAATAATCATTAGTCTCCTGATCATCAGCTCTTTCTCATCAGAAAATTGCAATGATTTATGAAGGAAGGATTGAGTCACATTAAAGTCTGGAGAAATGATGCACTTTAAATTACATTTGAAAAAATGTGCACATAGGAAACAGTTCAAACAAATCTTGATCTGTCCAAAATTTCAATACTGTTTACAAAATATAGTAAAAACTAAGGAAGCATATTTAAGTAATAATGTGTATTCATTGTATATTTTATATCACAGACACATCTTACATCTTCACCATTTTATTGCAGCATTTTCAGTTTGTATTCAGATTGTCAAATTAGTTTCACTGTTGTCCATAATGAAGCCTAACATACAGAATTACCATACCAGATACTGTTTTAAACTTGTAATCTATGGTGTTATTCGTTACCGAAGCACAGGCTTTATTAAAGCTTTAGATGATGAAGTTTGATTGCAGAAGCGTATAGCACAAAGACTCAAGAAACCCCTTATTGTCCAAGTTCCAGAGGTTAGACATTTTTTCAGAACATATATATGTATATATAAAAAATGTATGTCTAAACCTGAAATTATCTTGACAAACTATATATAACATGCATATATCACCTATAATTTCCAAGCGTGAACTCAAAAAGTAGGATGACAGTTATGGGGTTAAATAACTACAGTAAGTAATTAGGATTGATATTACACAGCAAACTGTAAATTTATTAATAATTTTGTCAGTTTAATTGGCGGACACTTAAGTTTTACAATGTTTTTAAAACAAGCAGAGGACGTCACTGCTCAGAGAACACCTTTATGTGCTTTATTATATCAACATTTAGATGCTTAAGGATTTTTTTTATGCAAGTGGCAACACATGTTTCAGCTAATGCTGGAGTACAGAAATCAGTGGCAAATTCAATATGCGTAGCTGGAAAGGTAATGGGAAAGACCAGTAGCTCCACTGCTGTCACCACAAACCGTGTACTTCCCTTGAGATGCCAGACTGTTGATCTGAGGAGAAAAAAAACATAAGTTGAGAAGTTATTCGAAAGATATTAGCGCATCTATCTATCTCATAGTGGATGTTCTGAAGTGTCCAACAATGCCACAATGCACCTTAATAATTATCATTAAAGTACAAATTAAATCAAAGCTAACTGTATGATTTTGTTAGCTCACATTGCTAGTTTTGTGGTGAACAATTCATCTGAGCATGCCATTGAGAAAAAAAAAAGTTTGCTCTTGTAATATAAAATTAAAATATGAAAATGCATTTTCTGTTTGTTTATTACGTCTGTCTGAGATATTAGGCGTGACTAACATACTTAACCACGCCCCTCCAACTGTCAGTTTTGACAACAAACAGAAATGGCAAACAGGAAACGTCTGTAAGATTGTAATAACTCTCCCAAAACCTCTTTTCCGATTGTTCTGAATGAAGCGCCAACTTTACTACATCCAATCAGCTCGCAGTAGAAAAAACAAGCCACGCCCACTGTTTTCTCAATTAATATTCCGTTTCTCTAGGAACTGCATCACAATGCGGAAAAAAAATGGTTGCAGCTTCTGGTTCATGCGGACTTTACAGGCCGCAGCTGTATCCCTTCTAGACTATTGCTGGGTTCCAATAGGAAGTGCTCATCCCTATGCCTTAAACCCTTTGGAGGGTCTCTCTGAAGGAATTAATAGCATAGAAAGGAGCCCTTCCAAACTGAATACAGTGTGTAACCCCAAACAATTTCCCTGCTCAAAGGATCATGGCCTGAAGTGTCCATCAGTTGTATCCTTGAAAATGCTTCATTCTAAAGGGCCCTTCAAAGTGGACAGTTTTGAGCCATTTGTTTTTGAACGACACTTTAAAATGGTGTCCATGAATTTTTTCACTCCAAATTGTTCTTCGCAGGGTGAAATGTCGCATTTGGAATGCACCGACTACCACAGCTCAGCAGCTAGAAAATACTCATAATGCACAGTGAGAGTTCATGCGTCAAGTAAATTTCCACATCTGACCACAAGATGGCATCCACAGCGGAATCCTGTAAGTAAGTTTCTAAATAAAACATTCATTTATTTTCTTTTCGGCTTAGTCCCTTTATTAATCAGGGGTCGCTACAGCGAAATGAACCGCCAACTTATCCAGCATATGTTTTACGCAGTGGCTGCCCTTCCAGCTGCAACCCATCACTGGGAAACACCCATACATTCTCATTCACACACATACACTACGGAAAATTTTTGCTTCTCCAATTCACCTATACTATATATCTTTGGACTTGTGGGAGAAACAAGAGCACCCAAAGGAACCCACACGAACGCAGGGAGAACATGCAAACTCCACACAGAAATGCCAACTGACACAGCCGAGGCTCGAACCAGTGACCTTCTTGCTGTGAGGCAAGAGTGCTACCCACTGCGCCACTGCGTTGCCCAATAAAACATTATATAATTAAAGTTTGCATATATGAGAGAAAAAATAATAGTTTGTTTTATTAGACAGCTTGCTAAGTGTTAAATAACTATTACAAGATCTGACCAAGATTTTAAATCCAATGTGTTTGAGTGATTTATCAACCAACAAAGCAAGTGGGCTATATTAGTGAACTAAAGTATGGAATAGTGAATGAGGGTAAAAGAGACAGATTTTCTTACTATCGGGAGATAAAAGGACTGAATTACACAAACTTGGTCATGTGAAGCATCCATATGAACCAGAAGTTGCTGAGTGGACCTTTCAGTATGTTGATGTACTTCCAACTGAAATTGAATATTGGGTAGGGATCAGGGCTGTGTTTTTTGAGCATCATTCCCTCATAGCAAACTAACAGTAAGAGGGCCATGGTTAAGAATACTGTGGCTGACGCTGTCAAACCTGCATCAACAGAGAAGGATCACCAGACTTTGATTGAAAATTACCAAAACAAATGTTTTTTTTATTTATTGAATTAACTTACATGGATTAATTGTAGTTTAAATAAGCCTTGCTAATTGTAACCTAAAGAATAATAATGCGCGCTAGAAACTACAATGCTAAACATTGCAAATTTTGATTTCACAAAGACTTTTAAGAAAAAAAAACTTCCTATTACTAAAACTCTCTTATCCATTGATCTACCTTTTTTAATCTTTATATTTATATAAAGGTGCTTTGCCTTTTAACTATTATAAATCCATTTCGTACTTTTTCTAAAAAGCAAACAAATAAAAACCTTAAATATCGCATTAACTGATAGTTGCTGCAGACTTTTATTTCACTATGATGGTGTTTATTTTAGTAGGGGGTGGGGTCTGAATTTTAGGTCCCTTTTCTCATGTTTTACTTGCAGCAAATTTATGCTGGGAGGGGCGTGGCAAAGCATATTTTCACCAAGAAAGAATTTTTGTGGAAATTGTCTGTCTGTCTATCTATCTATTTATCTATCTGTTGGTCAGTCGGTCTGTCTGTCTGTCTGTCTGTCTGTCTGTCTGTCTGTCTGTCTGTCTGTCTGTCTGTCTGTCTGTCTGTCTATCTATCTATCTATCTATCTGTCTATCTGTCTGTCTGTCTGTCTATCTATCTATTTATCTATTTATCTATCTGTCGGTCGGTCGGTCTGTCTGTCTGTCTGTCTGTCTGTCTGTCTGTCTGTCTGTCTGTCTGTCTGTCTGTCTGTCTGTCTGTCTGTCTGTCTGTCTGTCTATCTATCTATCTATCTATCTATCTGTCTATCTGTCTGTCTGTCTGTCTGTCTATCTATCTATTGGTTGGTCGGTCGATCTGTCTGTCTGTTTATCTGTCTGTTTATCTGTCTGTCTGTCTGTCTATCTATCTATCTATCTATCTATCTATCTATCTATCTATCTATCTATCTATCTATCTATCTATCTATCTATCTATCTGTCTGTCTGTCTGTCTGTCTGTCTGTCTGTCTGTCTGTCTGTCTGTCTGTCTGTCTGTCTGTCTGTCTGTCTGTCTGTCTGTCTGTCTCTTTCTCTGTCTGTCTGTATGTCTGTCTATCTATTTATCTATCTGTTGGTTGGTCGGTCTGTCTGTCTGTCTGTCTGTCTGTCTGTCTGTCTGTCTGTCTATCTATCTATCTATCTATCTATCTATCTATCTATCTATCTATCTGTCTGTCTGTCTGTCTGTCTGTCTGTCTGTCTGTCTGTCTCTTTCTCTGTCTGTCTGTATGTCTGTCTATCTATTTATCTATCTGTTGGTTGGTCTGTCTGTCTGTCTGTCTGTCTGTCTGTCTGTCTGTCTGTCTGTCTGTCTGTCTATGTGTCGGTCGGTCGGTCTGTCTGTCTGTCTGTCTGTCTGTCTCTCTGTCTGTCTATCTATCGGTCTGTCAGCCTGTATGTCTGTCTGTCTATCTGTTTGTCTATCTATCTATCTATCGTCTTGTCAGTTTGACGCATGGTTTAACCACCACAGAGTCCACACAGAGGCCCCTTTTCTCATGTTCTACTTGCAGCAAACTAACGGTGGGAGGGGTGTGGCAAATCAGTGAGGGCCCACCATTCCATAGTGAAAGCAACTAATCAGATTTAGATTAAACATGAACAAAACAAACAGTTTACTGTTTTTCAGTGGATTAACTTCATTAATTGTTCACTTTTTATGCCATCAAATTAAACATTGTACATTTTAAATTGATCTGGATTTTAATCTGAATTTGTTCCACATGTTTCACATGATTTTTCCATGGATTACCAGGATTATACTGGTTTTCCCAGTACTGGGTTGCGGCTGGAAGGGCATCCGCAGCATAAAACATATGCTGGAATAGCTGTTGGTTTATTCAGCTATGTGACTCCTGATAAAAAAGGAACTAAGCTGAAGGAATATTAATGAATGAATGAATGATATTGGTCAAACAGTTTATGGTATTCTGATTTCAGATAAATGTAAGTATCTAAATATCCGTTTATCTGTTTGTGACTAGATTTGTTTGGCATGCCTCTGCTCGCTTGATGAACTCCTCAGTCGCGGCAGCCTCATTCTCTCTCTGTCCACGCCAGGTCTTCAGAGCCGAGGCCTGCAGAGCTCGGCCGAATGAGAAGGTAAGAGCCCAGGGCTTCACTAGTGGGCAGTTATTGATAGCGCTCAGGTTAATAGAGGCCTCTTCCTCACTTTGACCTCCCGAGAGAAAGGTCACCCCTGGAAGATCAGAAAATCTGTAATTACACAATGACCAGAAACCATTTGACACCAGGTTTACATTTTTAATATACCCTCACCTGTGACAGCGGGTGGGACGGTGCGCCGCAGAGCAGTGACTGTTGCCATGGCAACCTCCTCAGCACTGTATTTGGTAGGACAGCCGTGTCCGGGGGTCACCATGTTGGGCTTGAGCAGCGTGCCTTCCAGATACACGTGATGATCAAACATGGCTTTGTAGACCGCTGCAAGAACCTGATCCATAACAGTGAATATAAATCATGTAATGATTCGTCTGAAGGACAGTTCACCAAAATGACAAATCTGTCATCGTTTATTCAAACTCATTTATATTTGTATAAACAAACAATGCACCACAGAAAGAAGTCAAGTCATACAAGTCTTAAAACAGTAAACGGTGCTGTTGAATGCTTGATTCTGATTGGTTCTAAGACATTTAATTATTCATCACATAGACACACGGCTAGTGTTCCAGACAGCTCCGACTGCATTACAGATGCACATCACTAGGCTCAATGATTTTGGTTATTTCACTGCCTACAACAGATGAAAATACAATCAAAATATAGGTGCAAGCAGCAATTATCAGGACCAAGCAGCCTAGCAGCCACATCTTATTAATTTTGGACCAAGGGTTGAGAAGTTATAGGCAAAAAAAGCAATTTTTGTATATCCGGACCACTAGGGGGCAGTGCGCCAAAACACTGCAGCTGACTTCAGACCATGGTTGTGATAACACACACCAAGTTTAGTGTGAATACGTCAATGCATTATGGCGAAAACACCTTAAGTGAATTTTCGCAAGCTTTACAATAAATTTGTTCGCAAGTTAATCAAAAACGGTTAGTCTAATCAACTCAAATTCAATACATTTTGGTCAGCATGGTCAGTAGATCATGTGATTCAATTTTGGTGAAAATCAGATAAACGTCCTAGGACGAGTTTGTTCAAATAGGTTTTACGAAAAATTCGAAATAGTGAAAAAAATGTTATGACGGAAAATGACGTCGTAGGGTGCATTTGAATCGGCTTGAGCTAAGGAATCAGAGGAAAAAAGAATTTTGATAGTGATAACTGTAGTATCAGATCGGTTGAATGATTCGAAACTGCCTATCATCATAATTCCTTACATAAATCTGACTGATTCTAGTGAATTATACATTTAATAACTAAAGTATAAAACTTAAACACTTACCCTCTCTGTGACAAACTGGCAGCGCTTCAAATTATGGTCTCCATCAGGTAAGATCTCAGGTTCCACGATGGGGACAATCCCATGCTGGAAGAACACGGGAGAGCGCAACCATATGATTCTCAACATATTCCAATTTAATGACGCTAGCTTCACAGATGTTTTACCTGCTGGCAAATACTAGCATAGCGAGCAAGGACTTTAGCATTTTCTGTAATGCACAGGTTTGACGGGGTGGTCTCGCTGATTTTCATCACGCAGCGCCACTTGGCAAAGTCAGCTCCATCCTTTTTATACTGAGCACAGCGTTCTGAGAGCCCGTCCAGACCTGTGGAGACAGTGGAGATCCAATTATAGTATGTCAAAATTTTAGGTATCATTATGTTTTAGGGTCATACTGAGCATTACTGGAATAATTTAAATATTCATTTACATTGGGATCAATTAATTGGATTAAATGAATAAGTTTTCTGTGCATTGCTCCAGTTCTGAACATTATGGTTAGTATCATGGGTTTGATTACTAGCTAAATTCTTTTATTTTAGTTTTTTTTACATTTTTAATTATAGTCTGATCTACTTCTATTAACCATGAAATCTGCTGGTCAAACCGACCTGCTAACACATTCAGAATTAGTGTTGTCACGATACTGGAATTCGATACCAATCGGTACTGAGATTTAAAAGCGTTCATTTCCTGCTAACATTTGAGTGCTGTTCTTAAGCAGCCATGATTTGCCATTGTGTTCACGTGCTCAACAAAAATGACTGTGATTGGTCATGAAGGTTATCAGTTCACCAAACTCACCACTGTTTACTGAGTGTAACTACAGATATAGGGACACTGGAGCCTTTTAAATAAATCCACGTGAATGAATTGTTTAAAAAAATGGACGACTTTCAAAAATACAATGGAAAACATTTCTGTTTTTAGCACATGATTGTGATTTCAATGTACCCTAATAGTTACACACCTTAAAGCTGAATAAATATGTAACCAAGGACTCGTTGTGTATGCTAAACAAACATCCCAACGCTGAAATCGAATGAATGAGAATATATTCAGGTACAGAGAAAGAACATCATCGTTATACCTTGTGTAGTGGTCTCTCCATTAGTTCCTGGCAAGGGCACTACACCTTTGTCAACCTGTGAAGAGAGCTCACAACATGTTTAATCCAGCCTCTTGCTGAAAGAAAAGAGCAAAAACTTTACTTTTCTGTTCCTCCTTAGAATATCAATGGCTGCTTTTTTCATTCTTCAGTAGCTATATCTTCCTTTGTGTTCAACAGAAGAAAACAATTCATAAAAGTTCAGAACCACTTGAGTGTGAGTAAAAAATGTGAAAATGTTTGGGGTGAACGATCCCTTTAAAGCGACAAATCTGTATCTTATTCATCTCTAAACAGTGCACAGTAGTATCGTAGTACAGTGTTTCTCAACCATGTTCCTGGAGGACCACCAGCTCTGCACATATTCCTTGTCTCCTTTACCCAAACACACCTGATTCAGATCATCAGCTCATTTGCTGAAAGACCTGTAATCAGTGTGATAGACAAAGGATGCATACAGTGTTGGTCGTCCTCCAGGAACATGGTTAAGAAACACTGTCTTAGGTTTGCAGTGAGCACCTTTAAACTGCACTTGTATTTTACAGTATGTGTACTTGATATGTGCTGACAGTGTACCTCCCAAAGATAAATAGACTTTTACAGAAAGTACTGGGTTAAACAAGGTAACTATGTGAAGTTTATTTATAAACTAATTAAGAGGATCACGTGTTTATGATTGCATGCAGCTGGTCCTGCATTATCCAATTTATGATTCACCAATCAGACCACTCCTAAGCCACCTTAAATACCCTAAGTTCCATATAACAGCCATTTACATTTTGAAGAATCCCCCCCTTCCCCCCCTACTACTTCTTCTTTCCTAGATGGGTGGCACGGTGGCCCAGTGGTTAGCAGTGTTGCCTCACAGCAGGAACGTCATTGTTTCTAGTCCTTACCAAGCCAGCTGACATTTCTGTGCGTTTACACGTTCTCCCCATGCTCATGTGGGTTTCCCCCGGGTTCCCCGGTTTCTTCCCACTGTCCAAAAACATGCAACTTAAGCTAATTTACTAATCCAAATCCGCACAATAGACATGCACCTAGTAAGTAGTTATGTCTTAAGAGCAATCAGTCTCTGTTCATTAGCTCCTTCAGCAAGAAAGTTCTCTAAATCTACCTGAGCTCAAACTTCCCTCTCGCCTTGCAAACGGGAGAAAGCCCCGGGCTCGAGGATCTTATGAGCTCAGGGATCTCTCACCGGACAGCATGCCAAACAAGCTTTAGAATAAATCATCAGCTAAATGTGAACTCTTGAAATGGGTTAAGTGTAGAATCAGAGGTAGGTATAGTGATAATATCAAATTATTACCTAATTTATGTAATGACTATTTTAAGTACATCGAATCTGCATGTGAAACTGTAGTGCTACCAATATTTTAGGGTTAAATTATGTGAAAAAAATCGGTCCCACTTTATATTAAGAGGCCTTAACTACTAGGCATTTAAATAAAAAACAAGTACAATGTACTTATTATATTGCATAACACATCTGGTGATCTTCAGGTGGGTACGGGCAAGGTTAAAGACATGTTTGGTGGTATGGGCAGGTTTAGTTAAGTTATAAGGGATGCGTCAACTGTGTAATTACAAACGTAATTAAAAAAATTAATCACAGATGTAGATGCAGATGTTTTTTAAAATACAAGTACAGTGTACAAACATGTACGCACATAATAAGTAGTGTTGGGGGTAATGCATTACAAGTAACACGAGTTACGTATTAATATCACTTTTCTAAGTAACTAGAAACGCATTACTTTAAAAAAATAAGTAATAATATTTGAGTTACTTTTTAAAATATGTAACGCAGTTACTCTTTTGTTTAATTAATTAGCTTTTGTAAATTGCTGAATTAAAATTAAGATGAGAGAATGCCATTATTTTGAACACATGGATGAAAAGGAACTGTACTTGAAAATGGTTTGTACTTCACTAAAAAGACAAAAAGCATAAAAAGCATCAAACACTTTGCTTTAAACTTTTATTAATCTGTATATACGGCATGTAGAGCTCTGGGGCCTGAATGTTCTTAGAAGATAACATTATTTTACATTATTAGTTTTCAATGTGTTTTTTAAGGTAAATACCAAGTCCTTACACTTGTTTAATTTAAGTCCTTACACTTGTCTCTTTTTGACCCAATATACCATCAAAATCTTTTTTTTTTTCTCAAATGACTGATGACTGGATACTATGGGTTGAATGTAGCTGGGAAATGTTGCTATAGCCACACAGTAAAAATATGTGGCTCACCAGCCTGATCTCTCCTATATCAATCTATAAAATTGGTGTGTTGTATAAATTGGTTCTAAACAAATTAGTTAATTAAGTAATTAATTAAATTAAATTAAATTAAAGAGGTGGTTTGTAGTTCACTAAAAAGACAAAAAGCATGAAAGCATCAAACACTTTGCTTTAAACTTTTATTAATCTGTATATACGGCATGTAGAGCTCTGGGGCCTGAATGTTCTTAATTTTGATGCGACGCGCTTATCTTAAACGTTACCGAGAACCTGCTCTTTCCTGATCTCACAAGAAAACGTAAGTATTTTACGTTTCGTCAATTTAGTGGCTAATTCGTACGAATTCGTATGAGTTCAGTCGTACGAAATTGTACGATTTTAAAAAGGAGGCGTGGCACCTAACCCCACCCCTAAACCCACCCGTCATTGGGGGATGAGCAAATCATACTAAATTGTATGAATTAGCTCGTATGAATTCGTACGAATTAGCCACTAAATCAAAAAGTTACGAATTACCGTGAGATTGTGTTGGGCTCACTTAATTTTTTAGGTTGAACCAATTTAACTTTACAAGTCCTTTTAACTTGCATCAATTAAGCTGACTAAAAACATCAAGTCAAAATCTGTTTAATTTAAAAAAGTACTTTCCGCTTGGATGTATGAATTATATTTTTTAAATGTATTATTTTTGACTGATCTGGCTCAGCGAGATATTATACCTTGATCCCAATAGTGATACCCTTATCCTTGATCATCTTGACAAACGGGACGCCATCATCCGAGTTCTGATAGAGTGTTTCATGGAAGAAGATGACTCCGCCGATGCAGTTATCAATACGGTCATCAGCGGTGAAGAGCACCTGACGGTAGAGACGCCGGTTTTCTTCATTGTTCTCCACCCCGATCTGGTTCAAGCGCTTCCCCATGCTGCCTGTTTCAACACACACAGAGCCAGAGTCAGATCTCAAGCTTGATTAAGTACAAAGTGTGAGCTAACGGGACGAGCACTGACCTATAGACTCGTCTGCAGCCAGGATGCCTTTCCCAGGAGACACGATGCGCAGGGCTATCTCATGAAGCTCCTTCTTTTGCTCCGTGGTGAGGGGAGGAAACTGATGGGTCATCCTGGACGTCTGACACAACCTGAGGACAGTACGGACGAGGCCCTGTTTACAATCAATCCTTTCACAAATGGATGACAGGGGTAAATGGAGTCTAAAATGATTTATGATTTAAGCTTGTCCAATTCCAGAGGATGTCACGAATTTGATGTAACTCAAAACTGTAGTACAGTAGTCTACATTTGAAGTGAATCAAAAGGTTCTTGCTCTAAAACAAGAACGTTCAATACACAACAGTTGAATATTGTATGTAACTGATAAGAAAAGCTAAAAACAAAGCATTATTAAAACAAACAATGGGACGACCCGGTGGCTCAGTGGTTAGCACTGTCGCCACACAGCAAGAAGGTCACTGGTTTGAATCCCGGCTGGGTCAGTTGGCATTTCTGTGTGGAGTTTGCATGTTCTCCCCTTGTTCGCATGGGTTTCCTTCGGGTGCTCCAGTTTCCTCCACAGTCCAAAGACATGGGTATAGGGGAATTGAATAAAACTAAATTGGCAGTAGTGTATGTGTGTGATTGAGTGTGTATGGTGTTTCCCAGTACTGGGTTGCAGCTGGAAGGGCATCCGCTGTGTAAAACATATGCTGGAATAGTTGGCGGTTCATTCTGCTGTGGCAACCCCTGATGAATACAGGGTCTAAGCCGAAGGAAAATGAATGAATGGAAACAAATAATAATAACAACATTGAAAGTGAGAATGTTGCTTGATTTTACAGTCTTTTTCTGTTAGAATTAGTTGTATTTTTACGGTGTTCTGTATTGATTTTTGAATGCAAAAATCTCTTTAGCCTTTTCATACCTTTTGTTTTTTTGTAAAATTGTGGATTTTGTGCCTTTGTAATGTTCTATATTAGTCTGCGCTGTAATGTTTGAGCATTTAATGTTTATAACCATTTATAACCCTCCTTCGTTGCAAAGTTTTGACTCTTAAATGAAACAGAAAACAAAACAAAATGTCAAAAAAATACAATCAAACACAATTATGGCTTAAAGACATGAAAACTCTACTAAATGTTACAGAAATGCCAAACATTCACATTCACAGAAGCTTAAATAAGATGTTTTCTCGCAAATTTAGCAAGTGAAGCACATAGACGCACTGTTAACAAGCGTTTCGCCTCCATAAATTACTTGGTGAATAACTAATTTATGGATAATAATTGAATAATAATTTAATTCCTGGGAAATAAGATGACACGTTATTATAAAATGTTATTTTTAAAGCTTCTCAACTTGAAACTCTTTCAAACCATCAGCAGAATTGAAACACTTCAATATTTCTGTACACTGTAAAACAGTGGAAATCACTCAATGAAATAAGTTGAACTTATACTTTTTTAAAGTTACTTTGACTTAATAAAACAGATCTATGGTAACTCAAGAACTGATTATATCAAGCAGAACTCAAACTGAATGAGTTATGAATGAATTGGTTGTATTTTTGTGTTAACTTTAATGCTAGAAGCAATACCAAACCATTTGAGTAGCTACTAAGTTATTTGGTCTTTATCTGTTCTTTTAACGCATCTCGTACTGATTTGATAACTGAATTTAAAATGTTATTAATACTCTAAATGTTTGACGATATCAACACAAAGAATTGATGTGTGTTTAAATCAAGTTTACAATATTTAAACCACTTTGTTTCAAAGCTTAAACGGTTTGCTGCAGTTGGTTTCCTCAGAGAGTTTGATTAAACTTAACTTGTCAGTGTAGGGTTTACAGTGTAGGAAAGCTACACACTGTAAAACCCAAAAGTCAAGTGTAGTGAACTCAAAATTTACTGAAGGTTAATTCTACTCAATTGAAAAGAGTTTTGAACTCAGTGTTAAAGGTAATGAGTTAATTAAATACCTCATTCAATTTAAATGGAGTAAGTTCACAGTACTCATATAGATTAGTTTTCTCAAATTGTTTGTAGCAATCGGTTTCCTCAATCGGTTTGAGTTGCCTTAACTTATTGGGTTTTACAGTACTCAGTTGGTTTGAGTTCTCTTTACTTATTGGGTTTTACTGTGCTCAAATTGCTTCATTTACTCAAATGGATTAAGTTCACAGTACTCATTAGGATTAGTTTTTAAACTTAAATAGTTTTTCTCAAATGGTTTGAGTTACCTTAACTTTTTAAGTTTTACAGTGTATGATTCTCAGCATTCACAAAAAAAAATCATTCATACACTTTCTAAATAGTAAAACAGCACATTATGTCAGTAATATGGACCAAAGCAAAGTACTTTCTCCAATGGGACATTCAAAAAACAGCTGTAGCCCAGAAAACAGTAAAGTTCAACAGATGAATAAACTTCAGTACTCACCAAGATCGAAGGACTCAGACGGAAGGCTTTTTTCCTGCAGACGAGCTGAGATGTGACTGATTCTTCAACAGTGCCAGTGTCCCAGTTCTTTATGAAGGTGATCTCCCAGAGGAGGCCCACACTTGTAGGGCGGAGCTTAACGGCATGCCCTCATTAAGTTATCGGAGGAGGTGTTAAAGGCCACCAAAGGTTGCCTACCCGATCCCATTTTTTTACAAGCATATAGTCTCATTTGACATGCAATGCAATGAAACCAGGTATTCTAAATGGTGCGAAAAACCCACCAGGGTGTTGCTAGGCACTTTCTAAGCCATTGAGGGTGGTCGCTAGGGTGCTGTGGCTTATTGTATATCATCTGCCAGATGAAAATTCTGTTTTTGGTCACTTATGTAATCATTTGAGATATCTCATGGACACAGGACTTTTTTGAACGGCACCTGTTTTTAAATAAAGCAATCTGCATTCCAGTCAAAATTATAATTAGATGAAACTAGCCTCAGGCAAATCCTCAAATCTCTAGTCAACCATCGTACCCTTAGGAAAATGATGGCAGTCACGGAGCGGCAGAGATTCAAGCAAATGTGTGATAAAAAATGAGGTGGGGTCATGGCATAATTTCTAGTTTTATACAGGTGAGTAGAATTTTTAGATGATCTCATGATCTAGTTCTCAAGGACGAATAATGGAGGTAAAGTCAAGAGATTATCAAGGTATCGATCTGTGGTAAAAAAAAAAGAAGTATGCTGTAAAAAATGCAGAGCGTAATTTATTCAGATAACATGAAATATGTACGTAAATAGGCGAGTTGTCAATCTGAAAGCAATATGATAATGTAGATAAAAATGTCAAGTTTAGAGGGAAACCCAATGCCTCTATATATGAAGGACCGAAGCGGTTTGAAGTAGACTCTCAGGAGAACTGTTAAGAGTTACGGTTATTTTAAGCCATCTCTACTGGGGCTGTGGGCTTTTTTCCTGATACCTAATTAAAAACATTAATAATGATGCTTTATCTGGTGTTCAATTTTCAGCCCTATTAAGGCTGCTCCCATTTGGGTTTGTCATTGCGCTCACAAATAGGTCACACCAAAGTCTCAAAGTTGGAGAAATGTCTCCAGGTACCATTCACAGATAGATATGAAGTTCTGCATTTGTTCTCCACAATCAATATTCTAAAGCTTCTATTTTGGGGGATTTATTTTGAGAATCATATTTACAGTAATGCCTAGAAATCATTCACATAAGTACTATGTGAACTATTTTCCCAGAAGTTCAAATGTTTTTAATTATCAGTAAATCAATATTTCATTCATTTGTTTTCTTTTCGACTTAGTCCCTTTATTAATCTGGGGTTACCACAGCGGAATGAACCGGCAACTTATCCAGCACATGTTTTTATGCAGCGAATGCTCTTCCAGCCGCAACCCATCTCTGGGAAACATCCATACACACTCATTCACACTCATACACTATGGACAATTTAGCCTATCTAATTCACCTGTACCGTATGTCTTTGGACTGTGGGGGAAACTGGAGCACCCGGAGGAAACCCACGCGAACGCAAGGAGAACATGCAAACTCCACAGAGAAACGCCAACTGACCCAGCCGAGGCTCAAACCAGCGATCTTCTTGCTGTGAGGCAACAGCACTACCTACTGCACCACTGTGTCGCCTAAACCAATATTTAGATTCGTAAAAGTATTGTAATGCATTTTCTTATACTGCACTGCACTGTATGTTCCATTGTGCATACTATTGTAAAACTCTCTGTTTATGTATTTTTGTTTTGCTTATTATCCTAGCAATAGCACTACACAATATGTGAAATATTAAATTAAGCGAGTCATTGAATTATTTTATTTACCAAATTGTTTAGAACCAATTTATACAACACACCAATTTTATAGATTGATTCAGGAGAGAATAAAGAGACAAGATTCATTCAAAACACCGATTCATTTAGAAAACAAGTGAGAGAGTTTATCAGAGAGAATGATTCAAGTAAAACACAGATTCATTCAGTAGTGAATCAATATGCATGAGCATCTTCATGAGCAAATACCGAATGTTTAACTCTTCATGAGTTAAACGCATCTTTATGAGCAAATACTGAGTGTTTAACTCAACTGATTCATTCAAAACACCGATTCATTTAGAAAACAAGTGAGAGAGTTTATCAGAGAGAATGATTCAAGTAAAACACAGATTCATTCAGTAGTGAATCAATATGCATGAGCATCTTCATGAGCAAATACCGAATGTTTAACTCTTAATGAGTTAAACGCATCTTCATGAGCAAATACTGAATGTTTAACTCAACTGATTCATTCAAAACACTGATTCATTCAGTAGTGAATCAACTGACGCATCTTCATGAGCAAATACTGAATGTTTAACTCAACTGATTCATTCAAAACACTGATTCATTCAGTAGTGAATCAACTGACGCATCTTCATGAGCAAATACTGAATGTTTAACTCAACTGATTTATTCAAAACACTGATTCATTCAGTAGTGAATCAACTGACGCATCTTCATGAGCAAATACTGAATGTTTAACTCAACTGATTCATTCAAAACACTAATTTATTCAGTAGTGAATCAACTGAAGTATCCTCATGAGCTAATACTGAGTGATTATCTCAACAGAATAAGTGAATCAAATGACACATCTTGTTGAGCAAATACTGAATGATTATATCAGCCAATTCATTCAAAACACTGATTCATTCAGAAGTGAAACAAGTGACATCTTAATTAGCAAATACTGAATGATTATGTCAATTGATTCGTTCAAAACACTGATTCATTCAAGAGCAAAACAAGTGACATCTTCAGTAGCAAATACTAAAGGATTATCTTAATTGATTCATTCAAAACACTGATTCATTCAGGAGTGAAACAAGTGACATTTTGATTAGCAAATACTGAACGATTATCTCAATTGATTCGTTCAAAACACTGATTCATTCAAGAGCAAAACAAGTTAGGTGCTCTATGAATAACTTACATAACCATTTTTTCAAAATACTAAAACATTCAGAAAACAAGCAAGAAAGTAAACGAGAGCCATTGAATGATTCACTTAACTGATTCAAGTATTCATTCAGCAGCGAAACAAGTGACACATTTTCATGAGTAAGTTACTAATTGATTATCTCAATTGATTTATTCAAAACACCGATTCATTCAGGAGTGAAACAAGTGACATCTTCATTAGCAAATACTGAATGATTATCTCAACTGATTCATTCAAAACACTGATTCATTTAGGAGTGCAAAAAGTGACACATCTTACTGAGCAAATACTGAATGATTATCTCAATAGAATATTTTAAAACATTGATTCATTCAGGAGTAAACCAATCGATACATCTTCAGGAGCACTAAAGTACTAAATGATTATCTTAACTGATTCATTCAAAACACTGATTCATTCAGGAGTGAAATTAGTGGCAAATTTTCAGGAGCAAATACTTAACAATTATCTCAACTGATTTATTCAAAACACTGATTCATTCAAGAGTGAAACTAGGGACATCTTCAATAGCAAATTCTGAATGATTATCTTTATTGATTCATTCCAAACACTGATTCATTCAGGGGTAAAACAAATAGCATATTCGTAGGCAAATACTGAATTCTTCAGGAGAGGATCAAAAGACAAGATTTATTCAAAACATTGATTCATTCAGGAGCAAAGCAATTAGAAGTTTATGAGAGCCATTATGTTATTCACTCAACTGAATCATTCAAATCACTGATTCATTCAGGTGTGAAACAAATAGGTGCGTTCGACTTCATTCAGCACTGCGCAGAGCGATCGAAGTCTTAAAGAGGTGCATGCTGGTTAGAAATTTTGCCCGGATTGACGCTGCACCGACGCCACGTGACTGTCACATGTGACATCAAAGTACCACGACAGCGCACCGAGATCAAACGACTGATTTAAGCTGTGCAGCATCTGAAGAGCGACTGCAGGAGCACTGATGACGACACCGACGTTTGGCCGAGTTCACCGCGGGTTGTGGGTTTATTATTGGACAAATTCTGATTCATAAATTTCAAAACAAACAATTCACTTTTTCTACCATCTTGTACACATCATGCTTATTAAAAGATTTAAAATATTTGACTGCAGTAATCATGTTTTGTTAAATAATCTGGTTATAAAGGCGGGCTTGTGCGCACAGGTTTATTTTCAACCTTTTTTATACAGACGATTTACTACATTCAGCTCCATTAACAATTTAAATGATATATTTTAGTAAATAATCTAAATATTAACTCAAATAAGTCTTACAGACTTGAAATAAAACACTTATAATCATTGATTCTCCCACCCTAAAGGTTTCTTAACAAATTAAGTTAAAGAACTATTTCTTTAAATAATTATAAAATGATTTGGTTACACTTTTTAATAACTACACACTATGAATCATGTATTAAGCATTAGCATCTAGTGAATTCATTTGTTAAGCATTAACTCTACATTATTAAGCGTTAGTAAGCAGTTTATAACTGCAGCTACAAATGCTGTATTCTTGACTTATAAGCACCTTTATAATGTGCTTAATAATTGTATTTTCATACTTAGTTAATAATTTATTTTTCATTACTAAATTAAGTATTGCATTATTTACAAACCATTTGTATTTAAGAGCAGTTGAGGGGTTTTAGGATCATTCAGAATGAGTTAGTAAATGAATAATAAACTATTGAAATCAACATTTATATATCTTATTATTCAGGTATATACTTATAGTTAACTAATATGTTAATAAATGCTTTATTAACTCAACTTCATGCAATTTTGTGACCTAATCTAGTGAGGACTATTTATGCTTTATAAATCCCTTATAAATGACAATTAAAGGCTCAGAATCGAATGAACAATAATCTTTGCAATCTTTTCTAAAAAATTAAATTACTGTAAAGTTTAAACATTGCCAAATAACAGGAGTGTCAAAATACGACATAAAACTGGATAAAACAACAACAACAACATAATAATTTAACAATATAATAAGATGCAATGTTTAAACTCTACAGTTATTTTATTTTAGATAAGCTTGCAAAGATTTATTTTTCATTTGAAGTACAGTTTTAGTTGTGTATCTTTAAATGAAAAGGAATGAATAAAGTAATTTTTCCTGTTCAGAATATAACTGAGCCTTTATTTGTCATTTATAAGGGATTTATAAAGCATAAATAGTCCTCACTTTAGATTAGGTCACAAAACTAGATGAAGTTGAGTTAATAAAGCATTTATAAACATACATAGTAACCCTTAATATATGCCTGAATAATAAGATATATAAACGTTGATTTCAATAGTTTATTAATCATTTACTAACTCATTCTGGATTATCCTAAAAACCCTCAACTACTCTTAAATACAAATGGTTTGTAAATGATGCAATACTTAATTTTGTAATGAAAAATAAATCATTAACAAAGTATGAATGCACAAGTATTAAGCATATTATAAATATGTTTGTAAGTCAAGAATACAGCATTTGTAGCTGCAGTTATAAACTGCTTACTAACGCTTATTAATGTAGAGTTAATGCTTAACAGATAATGAATTCACTATTTGCTAATGCTTAATAAATGATTCATAGTGTGTAGTTAATATAAAGTGTTACCTCCTGTCTAGCCGTTTATACCTGTTCTTTCTGGGAAACTTTTACTTAAAGTGTAGCTCACTGATTTTAGGAATGTCCTTTTGTTCAATCTTTTTGGTTTAAAATGTTTTTTTTTGAAAATGCTTTCATTATCCAAAATAATCTTATTCATTGTTTAAGACTTTAAGAGCTTGTTTTAGGTTTTATGTTAAAATATATTGGAAAGTTTTATATCTATGAATGTAAATAAATGTAAACCCCTTTTAGCATATTCAAACAAGAAATATTAGCCTAGAGTGATGTTTAAACTCCTAGAATTTGTGCTTATTGCTTTGTATTTAATAGGCCTGTTCATTTTTGTTTATATTACCCTCTCGTTTCCCCTTATTTCTCTCGTGCGTTTGTAATATATTTAATTCATAATTCCCTTATTGTTTAAAAATGAACTAGAGTGTGTAGAGACTATATTCTGTTTTATTTGTAAATCTTTTGTTGTTATAAATAATTATAATAAATAAATGATGATGACGCCATGTGATCGGTCATCATGACTGCTGCAACTTTGAGCCCCGAAGTGTCCAGCTCTCCGGCTTGACGGCTCCGCCCCCTCCTGCGCTCGGCTAATCTCTTTGATCACCGGCTGCAGCTGTGCTTCATGTCGAACTCACCTAATGACAACTTTGCAAGCAAACACTAAATTATTATCTCAACTGATTCATTCAAAACACTGATTTATTCAGGAATTAAACAACTGGCAAATCTTCAGGAGCAAATTTTGAATGATGATCTCAACTGATTCAGTTAAAAAGCTGATTCATTAATAAACAAAACAAGTGAGAGATCTTACAAGTAACTGAATTAATCTCTCAGTTGATTCATTCAAAACTGATTCATTCAGAAGAGCAACAAGTGACAAGTCAAGTATTCTAATGCATTTACTCAAATCACTGATTGCGAAACTATGGTTTACATTAATTCCTGAAATAATCAATCAATTCATTTAGTCATTCATTAGTTTATTTATTGATTCAATTATTCATTGAATAATCCATTAATTCATTTAATAATTAATTAAATCAATGCATGTTTGTAACTATTATTTTGTTATTATGCGAGTTCCATGTGTCAGTAATATTTTCACTCTCATGGTGTCACAGTAACCAGAACATCCCTGTAACTGCCCTAAATATAAATATAAAAGACAGGAAAAATATACAAAGAACCTAATATACAAAACCCAGAGATTCTACTATTAGAAACATAAACAAAATGGAGGTTCCACTGCATATTTACGCCTAATTTCTAAACTGAACAGCACCAAAACAGTAGCAAACAATACTAGTTTATTTGTGCTTTATGCTGTTTTCTCGTCTTTGGAGGGACAATGTATATACTGTACCATAACTAAGTGAAAAAAAGTGTGCTCACTTATTTTCTAAACCACTTACATGCAGAATTGGTTCCTTTTGCTTTTGTTTGAGGCTGTTATATCTTCGTTACCTGAATGTTTATCAAGGTAGGAGATAAATCTGTAGGGGTGGAGGGAGAGTTCAGCAGGTCACACTCGAAATTCTGAAGCAGGTCTAGGGATAAACCTCGCATTGATCTTTCCGGCCGGTCAGGATGGGTCTTCAGTGCAAGGATCGACTCAATGGGATTTCTCTGAAGCAGCTGGGAATCAAAGGACATGCCGTGGAAGAACTTGTGGCTTTGAAAGTGCTCCAGGCAGCGCAGGCGACGAGTGGGGATCTTGCACAGGAGCTACATTCAAACAAGGTCGGAGTGTTTTTGAATATTTGTGTACATAACAGTTGTTAGAGGGGTAGTTCACCCAAATAATGAACATTCTGTCATCATTTGCACGTCCTCTACTTGTTTCAAACCTGTTTGAGCATTTTTCTTCTGTCGAACACAAAAGAAGATATTCTGAAAAATGTTTTAAAAAAAACAGACATTGACTTCCATGGGATTTTTTGTTCCTGCTATGGATATTCAATCGCTGCTTTTTTCCAACATTCTTCCAACATTCTTTTTTTTCTGTTCAACAGTGTTAAACAAACTTTTATTACAACTTGATTGTCAGTAAATGCGAGGAAATTTTCATTTTTGGGTGAACTATCCCTTTAAACTTATGCCTAATATCACAGTTACATTACTGAATTGAATTTGAAGCAGTTAAGATAAATGTAATGAAATAGGAAAAGGGAGCTGTTATTCAAACTGAATGACAATTTAATCAGATATCAACCTAAAACAGACATTATTTTAAAGCTTAAACGTTTTAAAAGTATCTTGTGGAAACCATTTTGTCAAGATTCATATTATTTTACTACTCCTAACTAGGGGTGTGATCTTACACGTTTAGCCTGCATGAATGCATTCAGTGTAAAGCTGCACAATTGATCATTAAAAGATCAGGATCTCAATTCAAACACCAACACAACAAGTTTTAAATGATGATGATTTGCATATGTTTATTAATCCTTCAATGGGCTGCGTTCAAATCAAGATCGATAGAGGTTAATTGTTTTAGCTCTAAAAGTTACAAACCATCAAATAACACAGAAGTATTAGGAGAACAGTTCCGATAGACCTGATGTTTATGGTAAAGAGTAAAATCACTGTTTAATGCAATTTGACGCTGTTGAAATTTGTAGTGGTTCTAAGTTATGTTTGTTAAAACCCAAAGTTTCTTGCAGTAATGTTTTTGCAATAAATGGAAAGCAAATAACATCGGTCTCCTGCCTTTTTTGCTGATCCAAAAAATGGTGCGATATGCGACTCAAAAACTGTAGTATGATCCAAACCGTGGGATTTGTGATCAGCTACACCACTAATCCTAATCAATCAAGTGTCACCCAGTGGATATTTTTGGTAAAGTGCCTAAACAAAAATGAAATATTTGTGATGTCAGCTTCAAATTTGGAACTTACTTGGAAATATGGCTTTGATATTATAGCAAGTTTAGATTTTTAAATGTTTTATATATGAACAGTCATAAGATTAAATGTTTGGAAACTGAGATTCACACATCGTCTGAGAGTTTTCCAATGAGTATGGTTTGTTAGGATTAGACAACATTTGACCCACATACAACTATTTAAAAATCTGGAATCTGATGGTTCAACAAAATCTAAATTCAGAGAAAATTGCTTTCAAAATTGTTCAAATTACGTATATTATGTATAAGTTTTGATAAATTTATGGAAGAAAATATACAAAATATCTGCATGCAACATGATCTTTACTTATTATTCTAAGTATATTACAATTTTGACTCATCATTCATTCATTCATTATCCTTTGGCTTAGTCCCTTTTATCAGGGGTCGCCACAGCGGAATGAACCGCCAACTTAACCAGCATATGATTTACGCAGCGGATGTCTTTCCAGCTGCAACCCAGTACTGGGAAACATCCATACACACTCATTCACACACACATACACTACGGCCAATTTAGTTTATTAAATTCACCTATACTGCACGTCTTTGGACTGTGGGGGAAACTGGAGCACCCGGAGAAAACCCACACAAACACGGGGAGAACATGCAAACTCCACATAGAAATTCCAACTGACCCAACTGGGAACCAGTGAAACCAGTGACCTTCTTACTGTGAGGTGACAGTGCTAACCACTGAGCCACCATGTCGCCCTAATTTTGACTCATAGAATGTATTTTTGCCTATTGCAACATAAGACTGGTTTAATCTGCAGAGTGGATTTTGGACTGGGCAAGTTTTAGAGCTCTATTTTGATGATCCATACGCAAAGTGCAAAGCGCAGGAGTAAATGCATTAAAGGCGTGTCAGAATCCACTTTTGCTATTTTAAGGATGGAAAAATCCGCTTTGCGCCGTGGCGCATGGTCTAACAGGGTTGAGCTTATTCTCTTAATGAGTTATAGGTGTGTTTTGAGAATAAGCCAATCAGAGTCTCATCTCCCATTCCCTTTAAGAGTGAGTTGTGTTGTGCCATAGGGCATTTGCTATTTACATGGCGGACTTTGTAAGAGGAAAAACTGAATGCTTCACTAGCAATAAAACAGTTAAACAGAGCATCTACAGCGCGAGAATGAGAGATGAGCCTCCTCATTATTTACTTTCACTTTCACTCTCGTGGATAGGGAAACGTGTTGTATGCGCAGACATCCGTTAGCCTGTACATAATTGATTTCGTTTGTAAAGATTTGTTTCAAAACTATTTCTAAATTCAGTTCTAATTTCCAGCAAACGAATAAATGAACAATAATAACGAAGTGTGTTCAAAAAGTTATATCCAAATACACATGCTATGCTCCATATGGTCTAAAACCTGACAGGTGGGCATTTCTAAGCTTGTTTTTAATAAACCAAATATAAATATGCATATAATAAATAATACTGCTAATAATAATGACATGATACAAAAGTAAATTGTTATGAATAAACTGAAAAAGCCCCCCGAGATAAAGGCATGAAAGTTTGGTTTTTATATTTATGTAGGCTAGAAAATAATAGTTTTTGTAATATTTTAATCCTTTAATTGTTTTTCATTTGTAAAGTTATTTGCGTATTGCTCTATATCCTGTGTGTATTAAGCAATGTGTAAGCGAGACGCACAACAAACGCACTCAGCGCTGGACTATAGACCAGCTTTAATCTAGTCTATTGAACCGTCTATTTAAGTTTCTCAAAATAGCAACGCACCAGCAATGCGCCTCAACACGCCTCCTTTTTTAGACCAGAACGCCTATGGGCGCACATATGAGCGCAAATGCATTTGCTATTTAAACAACGTGCTGCAAAATGTCAAAATGACTCGTGCGCCAAGCTGAAACTAGCAAACAACAATTGCGTCGCGCCTTGCGCCGGGTGTATGATAGGGCCCTTAATGTTTGACTATACACATACTAAGAGCTGTTATAAAACATTTTGCATATTTGCACATTTATTGTACATATTGGTTTCATTCTTAAAGGGTGGTCCACTACGATATCATATTTTAAACTTTAGTTGATGTGTAATGTAGCTGTGTGAACATAAACAGCATCTCTGAATGTACAGTAAGACGCTCAGATTTCAATGCAAAGGGAGACCTTGGTTTTTACAGAGTTAGCTCAGTAAAGCCTACAATGAACGACTTTTAGTGACTACAAAAAAATAGTTCCGACCTGTGAGATCACAAACGTACTTTTACCGCGCACACACTGCGCAGCTAAGGGGCGTGGCAAGAGGCACTTTATTGTTAAGCAGAGAGAGCTAAAATGGCGTCCAAACGCTGCTATTTCCACAGAGCCTCGTCTTTTTCTGTATTCGGGCTTCCAAATGACACAAAACAAAGACAGAAGTGTTTACAGTTCAATTTAATTATGTTCCAGAGAATCATAAAATACATAGCAAGCATGATTTGACAAAACACTGCTCCAGAATCTCTCCCAGTTCAGTGCTGGATTCGGTTAAAATCTTCTCAAAGCAGAAGCTGTGAACTACAACCTGTAAGTGTTTTTACTTGTTAAAGTTGATCATGACATGAACAGTGTCTAGCGTTATTCTAGAACGGTATTCTGTAACAACAATGTAAACAACGGGAAATGCTGTTTTGCACCGCAAACGATTTAGCTACAAATTCATATTTATAAGTCAAACCGCTGTACACACACACACACACACACTCTTCACCAGCACGTACAGCATTTCTCTATGCTTGTGCAACTGTGCAGTGTTTCTTTATAGGCAGCTTTTTCATGCGTTCTACATCTCAGATAATAAACTTGAAAAAGATGTGTGAATGATTCATATTACTTACACATGCATATTCCGAATATATGTGAAAGACGTTGTGTAACGTGTTGAGTTAAAAAAAAATACAGGAGAGCTCGCCTAACTCATGTTGCAGCAGGAATATAAATCAAGGCTCACACAGGTCTCATCCCACATCTAGTGCTTTATTCTTCTGTCAGTGGCGTCACTGTATATTACAGAACAATAACTTAATACGAGCATCACAGAAAAAGAAACATCGGTCCCGCGCACATGCGCTTCTCGTGTTACACGCGTCTAAAGACTATTGACATACACACACACAAAATGGCAATCTCTCTTAAAGGAGCCGCACCCCATTTTCACTCGTTATGCCGAGTTCAGACTGCATGATTTTAGCCCTGATTTTGACTCGCCGGCAGGTTTTGAGAAATCGCCAACAAATACCTGAAATCACAGGCAAATCGGTCCTCGTGCACGTGAGTGACAATCACACAGTATGAACTATCAAAGACGTGATCTGAGAGAATCACAGATACCGATTCAAATCATGCCGTGTGAAATGAGTTTTGACTGAAAATAACATCGTCGATCACCTACAGCCAATGAGAGATCAGCATTCACTTGTGTGTGTGTGTGTGTGTGTATACCTGCAGGCCAGCGAGAGGTTGAGGGAGAAGTTGAAAGGGCTCATTTTCGATTTATTTGGACCCAAGAAATGGAGGAAAAACTAGTGGAGGTTTGACAGAAGCACCCGTGTCTGTTTGACGTTTCATACAGAAAGTTAAGAAAGTAAGTTGAGGAAAAATTGCTTATTCCCTTCAAACCCAGGTGAGCAAATATGTACATTTTCTACCCCATTAAAGGCTTCTTTCTCGTTATGTAGTTATTAACAAAAGATATACTACGTGTTTTTGGCTGTGAGACGTAGTTTGGACAAAGTTGTTGGCGATTCTTCCTATTGTAAAGTCATGCAATGTGAAAGCCCCTAGCTGTCGCCAATCTATCTTGCAGTGTAAACAAAGCAGCGACAAAACGCTAGCCCAGATAGTCATGCAGTGTGAAAACATCTGTGACACGACTACTTTGAAAATCATTCAGTCTAACCTCGGCATTATAGACACTTGTCAGATTTTATTTTAGAGAGCGGGCATGAGGTTGACTGACTGTTTACACAGCAAAAAAGCGCGTGCTTGTATGGGCGTGATGTTGAGCCGATCCACGAATCACAGCACATTATGATAGATGACCAATCAGAGTCACTTGAGGGCGGGCCTTTGGGAGGAACTAGGAAATATGACAGTCGTTTTCATGCTAGCTGAGTAGCTGTATATAATCAAAGTAAGATACATGAAAAAAGAATGTGATTTCCTTCAAGTGAAACATAAGCACACATTGCTTTGCATCTTATAAACACAACCAAGCCTTAAAATTACATTCTGGACCACCCCTTTCCTTGGTGATTTAAAATAATAATAATAATATAATAATATCTTGTATTAATTCAGCACAGGTGTATTTAAAAATGTAAAAGTGTTGGAATGTTTAAATGTGTTAATGAACCTGATGTGTTTTGTGGGTGACATGTCGCCAGATAGACCGATGATGAGCGGATGCATCTCAAAGCTGTGTTAAGTTAAATGTGTTTAGGCTTAAAGACACTGCTGTCTTAAGTCAAAAGGACAGTAAAGAAGATTTTAGTAACCCAAGGATCCTCTTTTAATGACAAGCGACTAATTGTTTTGCTTGTTTAATGTATTCGACAACCATGGTTTGTATAATTTCTGATGTGTTTGAACTGTTCATTTACTAATACAGTTCTCACAGCGTCAAAGGATATTAAGAGGACCAACCTTAAGAATAAAACGCCTGTTCTGAAGAACCAACCTGTATCTGTGTTGTGAAGAGAGTTATACAAATGATTATGAAGGTTATGATGTGCGCAGTAGCAGCAGCTCACCTCTATAAGCA